>NC_057858.1:11229586-11535720 GCF_015237465.2 Chelonia mydas | reverse complement strand
GTAGAAAAGAGGGGAGCTGTTTCTCTAGCTGATACTGGATCCGGAGGTCATACTTCAGACTCCAACACAAGAGAAGCGCGGAGGAAGAACGGTGCTCAGAGCACAGATGGAGGCGTTAATGCCTTTAACACACTCGCATTAAGAGACTCATTTGCAGAGTGTGGGTAGAAGAATTAAAAATTCCAACCTCTGTGCCAAACACCGAGAAATAAGCAAGACCCAGAGGGCTGAGCAGGAGAAGAGAAGGAGCAGGTGCTTTCCCATCAGTACCTTGCATCCAGGGGAGAATTTGCGGGAGGAGAGATGAGAAAAGGCAGGCAGGAGAGATGAGAAAAGCCTATTAGACCTCAAGCCCATGGCCCAGCGAGTGCTGGATAGCCCCTTAGGATACCTGGAATATAGGCACATTACCTATTGCATTACCAAATATGCTCAGAGCCTTTGAAGGGGATTACTGTGGCAATATGAACACAGATTCTGTAGGCTTTCAGTCCATGCATCCGAGCAGCAAGGAAAGCCTTTCCACAGACACCCTTTGCATCTGCTGCTGAGGGCTTTTTGGTGAGTCAGAGAAGAGGTGGCCCACTAGCCTCTGGGAGATCACCAGCAGACCCCCTGCACTAGCCTAACAGGCCAGCTTCCACTTCCGCCAATAAAGAGCCAAGTGCTCCCTCTCGCTTGCTATGAACCATTGCAATCATATCTATGGCTGAACAAATCAAGCGTGACATTGTGGGGAAGAAGGCAAGATGGTTGCCTTGGAAACAAGGGGCAGAGGTAGGATTCTGCAGCCACTTCATCACTTTCGATTTTCTTTTTAAGTGCTACTGCAGGGTCATTGAATTAAAGTTACCAAATACAGTTTACGAGCATTAAGCCCTTCAGTAACAGCGCAGGGCACAGAGGAGAGGGTTAGCGATCCACAGGGAACCAGGGGCTCTGCCTCCCTAGCTCTCGGCAGCGTGTCTGCACTGGGCCATGTGTCCACACCAGCACTTGTCTGAGTGGCTTACAACAAAGCCTGATTAAAAAAAATTTCATAAAGATGCGCTACTAGGCTGGTTTTCCCCAACCAGCACTGCCCTGGAGGCAGCAGGCTCCAAGGCTCTGTCATTATTACTCATGGGTCGACTATAGTCAGCTCAGACTGAATAATTTGCCCTGGCTGGCAGGCTAGGAGAATTTTAATTCATTCCAGTTCAGCTGATGGTTCATGAGACTGCAACAGAGAGCGGCTAGTTTTGAGAGAGCTGCCAGAGTGCAGAAAGGGCTGGTACAGCTGAAACAAACCCCAACACTGTGTAAATACAAATTTAATGCAAGAGAATTAATTTAGTTTGGGGGAACAAGGGGAAGGTGAGGAAGGCGTCTGGCAGAAACCAGAGAGTCTACGGCAGGCTCTGTTCCCATTCACAGACGTCATAGGCCTCTACTCACCCACTCCAGGTCATGTGGCGTGAGGAAGTTGCATGTTAAGGGGGGAAGCAATAGTCTTGGGAAGAAAGTGTGGAGAATGGCAGCAGCTGGGAGGGTGGACAATAAGTCTGCACCAAATGTTACCAGGCCCTTTCTGCCATCAGCTCTGCAGTGTGAACAGAACACTAGGCACTTCCACAGCGCGTCATTCGATCTATCATTGGTTCTCACATCTCTGCCCGCACCCAGAGGGCAGGTAACTGCCATTTTGTAGCTGGGGAAAACAGTCCCAGAGAGGAGAATTGGCTTGTCCAAAGTAACAACATATCTGCTAACGAGCTGGGAACAGATCCTAGGTCTCCCAGCTCCCAAGACTGTTCCAACCAGATTGCTATTTCCCTTAATAGCATGCAGTTTCCTGCACCACAGAGCACAGAACAGAATGAGGACAAGGATGACTCAGGGAACACTTCTCTCTCACATACTGATGGGAGCCTTGTTCTTGCCCACACCCACCTGACTCCAAGCTGGAGAAAACACTGGCCTGGATGCCAGAGGCTAGTCCTGCAGTCTTGTCGGAGTGCCCAAGGACCTTTACCTTCCACATGGGCAATCACCAGTGACATCAATTCAGCATCTTAACCAAAGGATCAAAATTCTAGAAACAGCATACCAAGGATAAGGAGAGATGCCAGCTATCTCAGGCTTGAGTTGGGAATCCATTCCCAGCTCAGCTGTGGGGCTTTCAGGAAGTCACTTCAATTGTTCTATGCCTCAGTTTCCCACGTGTAACATGGGGATAAATATAGACTTCGTGGGCAAGGGGGCGGAAAGAGGTGGTGTAAATATGAAGCTGTTACTGATTGTGACGGAAGGTGTTGGAGAGGGCAAAGTGTTATTCTAAAGGTCTCAGAAGAGACAGGACCAGCCCTGCCCCTGGAATTAAAGCTGATCATTTTAGGAATGCGCTTGAAGAAAAGTTGTCTGCCAATCAATATATGGACGGACACCCAAAACTCTCCACTGGCTATGGTCAATTGCGTTTAACCTGATTGTGGCTTATTTAGAAGTTGGGTCTAAGTCCTTCCATTTAATTCATTAAAACAAAGCCAGGAGGCATGAATTCTTCTCCAAGCACATTCTTTGCTGCCACGCCAGCATTCGCACGAGGGTGATGGACAGACCTGCCCTGGGCCCAAGGATGTCAGTCTGCAGTGCCTGTTGTAATTATTGGGATGTCACAGCAGGAGCAGGGAGGCATTTACTAACAGGGAGGGAAAAAAGCCTGTTAAGAGGTACTGGCTAAGCCAACAGAAAACTAAGAAGAGATTAATCCTTGGAAATACCAGCTACTGTATTTGCAGGAAGAGAGAGACTCACTACCCTTCCTCTCGGTACTGGAAGCGTTAAAAGCCTCAGGAGCAGCACTTGTGCCCAGTCAGTGGGAAGATTGCCGTTCGAGCATGTGAGGTTTGCCACTGCCCTTTGTGCCCAGAGCTTGCTCTACTTTCTCGTCTCTCCTGCTTGCTCTGACTACCTGCAGGATCTCTAGAGAAACTCTCTCTTCGCTTGCAGCCTAGCGAGGCTGACTCAAAAGCTCTTTGCCACAAGGGAATCAAGTGCACAGAGCATCGGATAAGTAGCTCAAATACCTGGCAGCTGACGACACATGGGAGCCAGTGGCCCAGCCCCACGTTTGAGTAGCAGGGACAATGGCAAGCGGTGCATTAATGGTTTTCAACATCTATTAGCCCATTTCACAGACAGCCCAAGACATGCCACAATGCAGCACTCATTGACAAGGCACTGGCTTGACTGCAGGAGCCTAGCACCAGCAGCGATGGACTAGCAAGAGGGCACTATGGGAGGGGTCCTGAGAAGGGAACAGCAAAAGCATTTGACACTGAAAGAGTCAATGGTGGAGAGGGGAAGAGCAGCTAGTAGCAATATTAGGGTGCAGCAAAAAAAACTTGCATGGACTTGCAGGAGCCCCCGATCCAAGGATCATGGTGCCATGAAGCCAGACGCTTCCTGCTCATGCACAGTTCAAAAGGTCGCCCCTAAAACAGTCCCCTCTACGGCCCAGGACTAACCCCGGTCTCCTCTACTGCAATTGCACATTCCTCTCTCAGGCCCAGTCAGACAGCCAGCATGCACGTCTCAGAAAGGGGACTGCCAGCTTGCCTGTTAATTTAACGGACCAGGCAGCTGTCTCTTAAAGGCAGCTGCTCTTCAGAGCTTTGCTCTTTCTAGGCATTAGGGTGAGGTAGCTCTACAGAAGACAAGTTCAGAGCCCTCTCTGGCTCTGACCCAAGGTCTCCGCAAGCCCCTATCCCACACTCCCTCATGACAGTCACTAGGGGATCAGACGACAGCATCTCAGCTGCAGCTTTTCCATAGGAAAGACAAGGGGACACAGATGCTTCTGGCCACAGTGAATGGGAGCAGAGCACGCCTAGTGCCTTGCAGGGTCAGATCCTGGTCTTTACAGCGTTCCCAAGAGCGTTCTGGGGCAAGCTCATATGCAAGAGCTCTGCTGAGCAGGGGCACTCTCGCCAGCGGCTCTGTCCCCCCGCAGGAGCACTTCCTAGTCAAACAGGAGTCAAGCTCACACTGCCTCCTCGCTGAAGCATCCTTAGAACACTGTTTGTTCTTGTACTTTCATCCAGCCAGGAAATCTCTGCTCAGAGGCAGCATGTTCAAACCGATCCTTAAACCTCAGCAATAACAGGCTGTTTTTTTTTTTTAAAAAAGTAATGGCAGGGATGTGGGGTGGAAATGCGGGGGGGAGGGAAGAGAATGATTGGTTAAAAAAGACAGACAAAATATTCCCTGTCTTGGAACCCTTCCTCAAGCACTGGATTCCATATGGAGCAACTCTGCCACTACATTGAAATCCAGCTGTTCCATCTCTTGGACATTAAGAGACAGAAAACATTAATCCAAATCCCTACTTCAATATCCTCAGCTTCAAGGACCCACCCCCTCCCCTGCCCACACTGCTACTATCTGGCCCGTGAATCTCATTATTCATGCGAGAAACACATTTTAAACACTTTCATTATTTACCAGTTAACTGAAATGCTTCAGCTCGATGCTTAAAGAAAAAGAGAACGCCAACTAGATTTACATGCAAGTTGCCAGAGCTCCAGCAGAGCTGGGGGAAGGATACCTAGTGACTTCCATGTGTCTGCTGTCAAAAGAAAAAACAAGTGCACAGCGATAGCACGGGTACATTAGCATAAGAAGCAGAAAGAGAATGACTAATAGGAAGAAGCTGAACACTCACTTGTGCTGCCTTATCTGCTGTATTGAAAATCTCTTCGCTGGGTCATATTCAAGCATCCCTGAAAAGGAGGAAAAAAAATTGAGGTGAGATTCACAAGCGCTCTCAGCCAATTTAGAGAAAGGAAGCACAAAGCCCCACCCCTCCCGATTCCCCCATAACAGCACCCATGGTTTCCAGTCCCCCTGGCCATGGGAGTTCAGTGAGACCTTCCTCTTTAAAATGAGAGGCAGCAGCATGGGATGGAGCGAGGGTCAGGAAAGGCAGCGTTTAACCCCAACTCCACTGCTGACTAGCTGTGCAGATGTGAGTGAGCCTGTGCTCTACCTTCAAAGTGGGGATAATCCTCCCCTCCTTTGCAATGTGAGGACTGAGGTCAAGTTCTCTCCCCCATTCCCAGCCAGTGAATGGTTCGGGTCTCTAAGGCCACAGATCATCCACGTTGGTCAAACCTTACCACAGAGAAGCCAAAGGCTTTGGAGTGGTGTATACTCAACTACGCAGCAGGCCAGAGGTTGCATTCTAGGGACAGGTATCTCCCTGAAGCCCCTCGAATTAAGGTCTCTTGAACAATGCTCTTCCCTGCTCACTGGCCCTCTTGTAGTCTGCGATCAGTTATATGAGATCTGGGCATGGGGAAAGGAGCTGGCCAATACATTCTCTCTCACCCAGACCATCCAGCAGAGAGGGGGATAGATTCCCCCTCAGACACAGGCTGCCCCACATCCCCAGAGACTCATTTATTGCAACCTCCGCCCTTCAAACTCTTTAAAAAGAGTCACAGTTCAAGAGGGAGAGAAATAAAAAGTTTCACACCACTCCCCAGAAACTGGCCAATGAGGCATTAACCAGTCCAGTGCCCCGCACCTCCATCAGCTGCATGCAAGATACAGGCGTTCCCCATGGAAACCACCACTAAGTTACTAACCTGTTGAACACCAAACAACATGCGTGGTGCTGCACACAGATTACAATACAGGGACATGACAGCCTAGGGACAGAAGCCAAGGGAACTATAAATAGGGTTCCAGGCACCATACGGTGGGGATGCAGCTGCTGCCGCCGCACTGTGCTTTTTTGGAGAGAGGAATTCCAAGTAGTTTTGTTTTCAAATGACTGGTAACAGTTCAAAGAGCAGAGGGTTAACACCGAGGAACCTTGCAGCAGTAGGGCAGGGAGGAGGGATTAAAAGTGCTCCTATGTGCCACCTCCTCCCCTTCCCCTCCCCCACAGAAAATATAACCATGAATCACAGCTACTTTAGATTGATCCCCTGGCAGGAGCTCACCACAGCTGGGCACGCAACCTTGGAATGGATACCTCAGATCCGTTTCTACTGGGTAGGTGTTGGACAGTGTTTCTCAAATGCAGCCACCGTGGTCATATGTGGCCACCAGGGGCTTTTCTTGCAGCCACAGCCTCCTGGGCTGTGATTGGGGGGGGGAGAGGAGGGAAGGGAGAGAGAGAGAAGCAGTGGCCCCTCCCGCTCCCTGGTGCTCCTGGATGCACAGCCTTGGTGTTGGCTGCTGGGGCTTCCAGCTGGGCCCTGCCCTGCTCTGGAGACACCTGGGGCACAATGCTGGAGGAGCAGGCAGGTTCCCAGGGGTGGTGGGGCTCAGGCTTTGGGTGTTAACCCAGCAGTGGCATGGAAGGCAGGCTCTGGCCGCAGGGATTTGGGCTCCATCCCCAGGCTCTGGCCACATTGGTTTGGGTTCTGTCCCCAAACTGTGGGGCTTCAGGCTCTGGCTCCCAACAGCCTCCCCATTCAACCTCCCTCACCCCCTACCCAAACCACCCGCAGCCCCTGTCCAGGGCTTAATTGGTCCCCAGACTTGCTGGGGCTGAGTAAGTCTGCTGTGAAAAGTGATACTTATATGTTTGTTAATATCACTTTTCACAGCAGAATTACTAGCTAGCAATAAATAAATTACAATGATTTGGATGTGTATTTGTGCATTTTTTTCCCCCCCTTAAAAGTAATTTAAGTATTTTAGAAACAAGTGTGAGAGCAGCCACCAGCAAGAGTTGGTGGCCACACTCTGAGGCCACCAAATAATTTGCCCTGAGAATCCCTGGCCTAAGATCTGATATTTTCCGCCACAAACAACAGGCTGAATCCATCCCCCATAAGAGCTGAACACCCTGCCCCGATCTCAAGAGCGTTTTGAGAAGGGCTCACCTTGTTCCATTTGGCGATCCTTCAAAGCTCCATTAGCCTATTATTTCTGCCCCTCTCCAGAACAGTTCCTGAAAATTTAACCAACTCCTTCCGTCGGTGGTAGGTGCAAAGTACGTTTTAGTGGCAAAGATGAAAAATCCATTCAGAACCAGTCCAATGGGCTTTTTAGCCTCACTGAGTTAGGTTCATACCTTGTGTAATGGCACTAAACCATGGAGGAGTTTGGCTCATGCACTTGGTGCACTGGTGTGGTGACTGTCACCCATGCTCTCCTCTCCAGCCCTAGAGAGCTGACTAGGCTCGGACACAATTAACTTGGCTGTCAAATTAGAGCCAAAGTCTTACTAATGCCTACCCCTCCCTTCTCCATCGGGATATTAGCCATGTTTAAGTTATTAGAGAGACAGGGAGGGTGAGGTAATATTTATTATCGGACCTACTGCTATGGGTGACAGATGAGCTTTCGAGCTCCACAGAGCTCTTCTTCAGGTCTGGGAAACTGACTGAAGGCTTGTACACACTAGCGTATACTTCGGCATAGCTTAAGTTGCTCAGGGGTGTGAAAAAGCCACGCCCGAGCAACACAAGTTACACCGACTTAAGTGCTGGTGTGGACAGCGCTATGTCAGTGGGGAAGTGGAGTAATTATGCCGATGGGAGAGCTCTCTCCTGTTGGCAAAGCACATCTGCACTAGGAGACTAGCAGACTAGAGCATGTCTTCACTAGCAGCATTAAAGCACTGGCCTCGGCAGCGCTTTAATGTGGCTGTGTAAACACCAAACAAAAAAACAACCACCCACCTCTGCGAGGGGAATGGCTCCCAGTGCTGGGGCACTGTCTACACTGGCACTTTACAGGGCTGAAACCTGCAGCGTGCGTGCGTCACTTCTCTGAGTGAGAAAGTTGCAGGGCTGTAAAGTGCCAGTGCAGACAAGTCTTCAGAGTGTCACACCTACATACAAGGTGGAACAGATTGTTTAGCACAAGTAGTTAACAGATATTTCAAGGGACCATTCAAGGTGAAGTGGCCCATTAATCCCAGTCCAGACAGGGATGGAAAGCTGCTGGGGGTGTTGTTGTTGGCTTATAGATTGTTGTCTTAAGCCATGAATCCACACCCTGGGGCCGACATGGGTGTGACAGGGGCATGCATCTAAATTGTGCCGCTTTCCACGATCGTTTCAAAGCTGTTGTGGGGCAGTGCCAGAGATTCACAGGCTTCCTGTGCCCTCAGAAGCCGTGTCTTAGGACGCCGCCAGGTCACCGGTTTCATCTTATCACGGCTGTTCCAAGCAGCAACGAGGCCCTAGTGAACAGCTCCCCCATGACGCGAAGGCAACTCCAACTTCTTAGCTACTGTCAAACCTGGTATCAGCTCAATATTGGACAGGGACTTGATCAGGGGCCTCTTCTGCCAAACTTGTGCTTCTTCGGGTGGGTGTTTCCCCTTTCTCCTCTAATCAGACATGCATGGCACAGCCCAGCAGCTTTCATAGCATATCGGGGTTGGAAGGGACCTCAGGAGGTCGTCTAGTCCAACCCCCTGCTCAAAGCAGGACCAAGCCCCAACTAACTTTCTCCCTCCCTATTCATCATACAGAAGCAGTAATTGGAAAAGTGGTTAGAAAAGTCCCACACCTAATTAAATACCCGATCAGTACGATTATTAGATGGTCACTTCACAGCTGAACGGCTGTTTTATTTTAAAAAATTAAAAAGATACGATTCGGGTGAAGGCAGATTGTACATGAGGACCAGAGACACTGAATTCTGATACTGGATGGCTTATTTTTTAATGCAGTCAGAAGGGGATACGGTCAGGTAAGACTCTCTATAGAGTGGAGACTTTAAAAAAAAGAAAAAGAAAAAGAAAATCACATTTCCGGAGGGCATTTCTGGAGACCTGTCTGTCATCAATTTCAGCAGAATTTTCTGCAAGCCAAAACATGAAAACCTGCACGGAACAGCACATCCAAGATCCCAGACACAATGGGGTTGTCTCAAAGCTGCGGTGCTTTTTCATAGTATCTATGGCAGTGGCTCAAACTTTTTTTTTTTTTACTGGTGACCTCTTTCACACAGCAAGCCTCTGAGTGCGACCCCTCTTATAAATTTAAAACACTTAAATATATTTAACACCATTATAAATGCTGGAGGCAAAGCGGGGCTTGGGGTAGAGATTGACAGCTAGCGACCCCCCCAGGTAACAACCTCGCAACCCCCTGAGAGGTCCCAACCCCCAGTTTGAGAACCCCTGATCTACAGGTCTGAGACGGCTTTGCTGGGGTGTTGTGGCTTTTGGAAGTAAGCATCTTCAATCCAAGCCTGCTCAGATCATCCGAATAATGCACAAGCATCAACTCAAAGACTGCTTAGAAAATGCCAGTGCTTGCCAAGAGATTTACAGCATTTACTAGATGGAACAGGTATGGGAGAGGATGTGGGTAGGCAAAAAAGGAATTAAGTGTCTAAAACAGGTTATAAAAAAGGGGAATAATAGCACTTCTTACAAGCAGCTGTGGTGCAATACATTGTTCTCAGACAGGGTTCAGCAATTAAAGGAGCAATGAAGGTAACTTGAGCCAAAAAGTATTATATTTTGGGCAATGCTGGAAGAAGAAAATCTAATCAGTGGAAATTAAAACTCAGGGATTAATCTGTACTCATATATAGCAGTTGTGTGGCTAAAGCCCAGCACTGGAGAGAGACTCCATAAAGGCAAAACATCATGTACTATTCACCAGTCAAATCATCTAAAAGTGTCTGCCCACAATAACCACACAGATATTCTCTACCACTTACAGTAAAGATTTCCATGTGGTTTATTTGGGAGGAGAGATGAAACACTGGAGCAGTGCGATTCTTCGGATGGATGCCCAGCTCTCAGATCTCTGCTCCCACAGCATTTCAGACGGGTTAAGCGTGCCCAACCCATCTCTGATCCTCTGCCCAGCACAAAATATGGAACTACAGGTAGCATGAATCCCTTTTTCCAGTAATGCCATGGACTACCAGAGCACAGAAGACCTTAAATCCGTCCTGCCTCCTTGCCACTGACAACCACCCATGCACCTTTATATAGTCCTGGACAAACACAAAGATAGAGCACCATGTAGCTGAGTAACTTCTGGCAGCCAGGAGCCTCTTCAGGTACATGTTAAGTAGGCAAAGGAGGTAACAGCTGTAATTCAGGACTTCTAGGTTCTAGCCACTGACTCAACGCCACATCCTGGCCGAGTCATCTCCCTCATCAATTCCTCCATCTGTAAAATGGGAACAAGAGTATCTGCCTCAGAGGTATTGCAAGGGTTAATACACATGCAGCTGAGTGTTCTGGTTGAAAGGGTGCCCTCTGCAGTAAACGCAAAACTCATTCATGCTTAAGGGCCCTTTTTGGGAGGGAGCATGAAGAGAGGAGCTCTGCTCCCTCGCTCCCTCCACCTCCTGGGAACACCTCTAGACTCGTCCCTCCTCAAGCTTGGGCTCCCCTCCTGCACGCTGGGAGACTAGCGGAGTCTTTCAAATGACAAACACACAGTGACACTGGACTACTTCCTAGACACCAGTATGTCAACTATGGACTCTTACAGCCCTCATTTCTGTAGTATTCAAGCACCTCAACCTCGAACGCATTTTCCCTCTCACCATCCCTGTTCAGTAGGGAAGTAGATCATGTCTTTTTTACAGGGAGGGAACTGAGGCACAAAGAAACTTGCCCAAGATCACACAGGCAGTCAATGGCTGACTGAGGAATTGAACCCAGGTCTCCCAAGTGCCAGACCAGTTCCCTTACCACTGAGCCGATCTTTCTTTGGCTCCTGGCAGGAGAAGCCTATTTCAAAATAGGATTTGGCACACAGAAGATTTTTAAAATCTCATTTTTCTTGCCCAGAAATGAATCTTATTGGGACACAAGTCATGCAATGGTGATGTCAGAGCTTCAGGTCACCTGGGGAGGCTTCTACCTTGACGAGCTACCCCCACAGACAATGTGGGCCTACCCATGCTAGCCCTCTAATGTCAATCAGTGAAAGGACGAGATTCATTCCTCTCTTGAAAAGCAGCATCCCAACTAACCTGTACTAAAATACTATAGTACTGCTCTTGCTAGGAGTTTGAAATAGACCCGTGAAGGGGCTGGAAGCCCCAGAAACTCTTGGCCTTCAGCGATCTTGCTTCTTCTCTGGAAAGATAAAGGCTGGTAAAGACAAGCTCAAGGGGTGAGGAGAAAAACCACACAACAGCTTGAGCAGCTGCAAAAAAGTAGTCAACAGAAAAACAAAGCTTTAAAAAGCATCTTCTTGTATCTGCTTCCCAACCAAGCTGGCACCCCGCTCAATGCAGCACTTCCAGCCAGAGAGGAAACAAATACTTTGCAACATACTGTAGCCTTCTTTACGATGAAAGCAGGAGGAGTGCTCATCACTCTGCTATGTGCTAGAAGAGTCCTCCTGAGGCAATGGAAGGGGGAGTGAGCCAAGCTACGGGGATCTGTGCTGTTCATTCCAAAAGCTATCAGACATGCACTGGCAAGCCTGCAAACAGTACGCTTGAGTTCAATTTCACCAGCTGCAGAAGATGCAGGAGCATAGCAAAGAATGTGGATGTACTGCATAGAAAAATAGGGGCACGTGGCAAAAGTCCTCTGCCTTGTCACCAGTGCTACCCACGAGGGGATGTGGCAATGCTGAACACTTGGATCCCTGCAAGCTGGGTTACACTTCATGCCTTGCGACAGCAGTTTGTGATGCCCATGGTATCCCCATAGCAAAAGTGGGGAGGGACACCACAGAGTTAACTCGCCTCATGTCTATTTGGTACATTGATCTCTACAGAAAGGGAAGGGGCTCAGACTAACTCAAAAGCAATGTTGAGAGGCTCCAGCCAACTCTGAAGCGAGCCTATTGCTACAGGAAGTAAGCATGTGGAGTGGGAGGGGTGGAAGAAAACTGAAGAGGTCCCCAGGACTTCATCAAGGGGGCAGGGGAAGAATGCTCGGTGCAGACAGGCAGGAGCATCTCCTGCACAGAGAGCTTATCTTCTTTAGCCGTCGCCCAATAGGCGGCACACAGCTGCCAGCCACTGGAAACAGAAGGCAGCAGGGGAGAGATGCCAGCGAGGACAAGGGGAGCAAAGAAAATAGGCTGCCAACCAAAAACAAATCTTCTGAGGCCAGGGGGCGACGGCGCCCCTGTTGCCTGAAAGTAGCAGAGAGAGAGAGAGAGGCAGGAGATTTCCAAGAGCAAGGATAGGGCAGATCATCAAAAGGGAAAAAAGGCAACTAAGCTAGGGCACAGGTTTAGCCGTTTTTCAAGCCACATGTTTCAGAGCACAAGCAATTTGCACCGGGACTCAGGAAGAAAATGCCACACCACCACACTGGAGTTCAATACCAAGGGCACTAGAGAGGCTTATCCCCTGTCTCAGAAGCATCCAGCCGTTATTTTAGATCCAGCTGGCATCAGACTGGACGCCAGTCAAGATGGGCCAGTGGGTTTGCTCCAGTTGAGCAATTTCCATGCTCCCAAGAGAGGGGCTGCTTTTCTGAGTTAGCATTTGCCGACTAAAATGCCACGTATAGATCTGGACATCACTCACCAGCACATGTGAGCATGACACGAGACATGCGTCAGTCACTAGCTCCAAGCCTTAGACAATCGCCACATTAGTCTCAGCAGCATAGCCAAGATGCCAGCTGCGCTGAGAGCAATCTCGAGCTAGGCCTTACTAACGGTTTCTGAAGCTATTACAGCTGATTAATGCTTTGCAAAATACAGGGAAATAAACTTATTTCATAATCAGTATGGAGCCAGAGAAGTTAAAATCATCTCCAGATTACTTGAATGGTCGGGGTCAGCAACATCCTAGAAAGGAAGATAAATAGGGGCTGTTCGAAACAATGGACAAAATCATCTCCTCAAAATGCCTTAAAAGCTACAATCTATACAGATAGCACCACCTACTGAACTACTATGGAAATGCAGCTGAGAACAGCATGCTTAGGTCACTAAAAATGTCAGGCTGATTTGGGAGTTTGGAACTAGAACCTTCAGGCCCTGAGAGTGGCAAAAAGGTGAATGATCCATCACGTAAGAGATTCAAGTTTGTTTTGTAGTCATCTCTTGCAGCAGACGACCTATCCACACCACAGACATAACCAAGTCTGGGAACCTGGTTACAACACAGTGGGGCCCCATGACATGGTTACAATTTGTAGCATAGATGACCACAATTGTGAAGTGCTCCGGAAGGTTGTTAAAAGTCCATCTAACTACAAATTGCAACAGTGTTGGAACCAGGTCAGAGGGGAACAGTGTTGTAACCCAGTCTTCCGGATCTGCTGTATTTGTAGTGTGGGCAGGCTTGCAGTGCTCAACCACTAACCCACCCATGCTTTCCTTCTAGGCTACTTCTGGGGCTTGCGCCAGAGGAGTGCAGGTGTCCAAGTGTGATCAGAGTCATGTCTGGGGTTCGATCACTGTTATTCTGCACCTTTCTTATCACTGACTACTATCAGTGTCTTTTATATGGTAAGACAGAAGAGAACACAATAAGCCCATCCTATGGAGTGAGTGGTGTCCTGAGTGGTAGCACCCAGAGCCAGACCAGTGCTAGCCCCATGCCACGCTGCTCCTAAGCGGACACCACCGATTCAGCTGCTATATTAACATGTAACTGCTCTCCATGTTGGCATTCTATTTTATGCAGGAGCAAAAATATCAACGATCATCCCAACCCTCAAAAGAAGAGGTTACACTCACCTTGTGCAGTAACTGTGGTTCTTCAAGATATGTCCCCCTATGGGTGCCCCATTTCAGGTGCACATCTGCCCTTGATCAGAGATTTTCTGTTAGCAGTGTCTGTTGGGCCTGCGCGTGCGCTCTAGACAACCTTGTGGCGCACGCCAAGGGGCTACTGAACGGCATGGGCTCACCCCCCTCAGCTCCTTCTCTATCCAAACGTCCAACAAAACACAGTTCAAAGCAGAGGGGATGGAGGGTGAGCAGTGGAGCACCCACAGAGGGACACATCTCAAAGAGCCAGTTACTGACCTCTTCTACGAGTCTCTGTGGGTGCTCCACTTCAGGTGACTCCCAAGCAATGTCTCCCACAGGGAGGAGGCGGCTTTGGAATGGAGTCTAAGACTGAAGACAGTACAGCAGCACCAAGTGCTGCATCAGATCTGACGGCATGGACCGAGGCAGAGTGTTTAGAAAAAGTATATGCTGAGGCCCACAGAGTAGCTCTGCACATCTCAGACACTGGAATGTTCTTGACTAGAGCTGTGGCAGCTGCCTGTGATCTGGTAGAGGGCTATTATCCTTCTGGGGGAGCGGAGCACCAGCTACACCATAGCAAGCAATGATACACCCAGAGCTCCAACTCAGAAGTCTCCGAGTAGAGATCATGGACCCCGGGGATCTCTCTGTGATGGAGACAAACAGGCTAGTCGATTTCCAAAATTGTTTGGTCCTATCTACAGAAAAGGAAAAGGACAATGACCGTGATATATCTCATGTGCGAACGGAGGTCTCACGCGGAGATTGATGTGGTTTGGAGGTAAACACCGGTAGATGAATGGGCTGGTTAAGATGAAAATCCGACAGCACTTTAGCTAAGAATTTTGGCTGAGGCTGTAAGGAGACCTCGTCCTTGAAAAATACAGTGAATGGGGGTGCCATCCAGGCAAGCCGACGTGATAGGTATTTGAAAGGCCGTTGTCACAGATAAATGAAGCAAGGAGCAAGTTGCTACAGGTTCAGATGGAGGTCCTAGGCGTGGAGGTTCCCTTAACAAGTCTAGAGGACAGAGTGAGCAAATACTGAAAACCCTTCTAGCGGGGGATGAAATGCTAATATCACAGCCAGATTAACCTTAATAGAGCTAATTAATACAGTGTGTTCTTCACATCCAACAGGTAATTCAAGATGGCGGAGAGTGAAGAACTCTAGATAGCCGTGGCGTGTGGCACTAGTTTGCACAGAGCGCGTGTGGGGGCCAAACAGACACTGCTAACCGAAATCTCCAATCAAGGGCTCAAGAGGCACGTGCGCACCTGACGTGGGGCACCCACGGGGGCACTACTCAAAGAACATTCTTGCATCAAATGGTTGGAACAGTGGGACTAGGACTCCCGAGTTCTGCTCCTAGCTCTGCCACTGACTTGCTGCGAGAGTGTGGGCATATTGCTTTGCCTCAGCTCCGCCACCATTACTCCTGTTTCCTGAAGGGGAAACAGACCCAGAGAGGCAAAGGGACTTGCTCACCTTCACACAGCTAGTCAGTGGCAGAAGTGAGAAGATTAAAAAGCTTTGCACAAAGCAGAGATACTCCCCACAACAGAAGGTCAAAGTATTAATCTCAGAATTATTTTACGTAGAAGCAGTGCTTTAAGAGCAGGAATACCCCACAAGTCAGTGGATTTGAAGCCTGCACACATGACTACTCTTTAAAGACAAAAAGTAAGTTGATTCCCACCATTACTTTATTTGTTCTACAGCAGTGCCAAGAACCCCCAAAGGAGATCAGAGCCCCATTGTGCAAGATGCTGGACGCACAATAAGAGACAATCTGTGCCCCACAAAGCTTACAGTCTAAACAGATGACAAAGGGTGGGAGGGGAAACAGAAGCTCACAGAAGGCAAATGACTTGCTCAAGCTCAACCAGCAGGTCAGTATCAGAGCTGGGAATGGAACCCTGGTCTCCTATGTCCCAGTCAAGTCTCCTATACACTGAACAGTGCTACCTCTCCCTGGTCTCTATCACGGGAAGCTCAGATGATGACTATACTGCTCACAAAGTTCTTCCAAAAAGCTGAGCTGCAGAGGGAAGAGCAGACTCGCTCTTCAGGCCTGTATGCTGAGCTTTTTAAGTGCACCAAGCAGACCCTAGAGGAGTCTCCCTCCGTCAAGAGCACAGCAGGATGCAGCTCCTTAGAATTAGTGCACTTAATACCAGTTGAAGCATTTCATATGGCAAGCCACAAAAGACAGTATTATTAACGCCCTGTCTCAGCTCCAAGGGAGGAAGTTCAGAGCAGACGCTGAAAAGAAAGTGAAAGCAGAAGCTGTGCCCTCAATGGGCACCATTATGCTTATGTCTTGCTTTATAAGGCTTGGGCAAGGATCTTAACTGAATGTGCTTGCTTCAGAAAAACTAGCATTACAGCGCTGATGCTGCTTTAAATCCACCCTTTGGTGGGTTTGCCCTCCAGGTTTTAAAATCTCTCGAAAGCACATGAAATTGGAGCCATAGTATATGACTTGTTTCTATAAAGGAAATGCTTGCAGCTCATTTCATGGGATTAGTCTATAGCACCACAGAACATTCAAAGGCTAATCTTAAACTCTGAAAGGGGCAAAGCCTGATAAACAGACTTCTCTACATTCATATAATGCTTTGAGTGAGGCACTTCTCCATCGGTACTAAGCCTGCTGGGTATTTGTTACAGCCACAGTTTTACCCCTTTTCATTCAGGTCATTTGAAAGAGACGCTCACCTCTAAGTAGGTCTGAGAGCGGAGGACCACAATCCTCTGGAATCGTGTAGTCCCCTTTCCCGATGTTTTCAAATAACTTATAGATATTATCCCCCTCAAAGGGATAGAGACCCGTTGTAATGTTGTATCTGTAAATGCAGAAAGAACAGTGTGAGGACAAATATATGAAACAGGTTCTAGTTCTGCAACAAGCAGATAAGTCAGGAAAACTGGACGACGGATGCGGACTCAAATGCATTCCAACCCCTCTCTTGACACAACTTTCTGACAGAAACTTCACACACATACACGTGAACCAGAAACTTACCAAGCTATTTCTCCTACAAGCTGGGAAGGAAAAGACTAAGCAAATACTTGTGAGGTGCTCAGGTACTGCAAGGCTAGGAGCCCCAAACACACCTGGACAGACAGGGATTGAGAAATGCCAGGTATGCAGCTACAGGCAGAGAGACTGGCTCAATTTCTCCAGCACTCTGGGCATTTGCTCCTGGATGTACCCACCATTCAAAAGGGAGTGGGAGCCCTAAATGCTCACACAGCACCCCCAGCTGCAGCTCCCAGAACAACACTGTGCCCGAAGCAAGTCACCCATGGAAGCAGAACACAGTCACTCAGACGCTGAAGAATCCCACAGGTGGCAGAAGGGAGTGCGGGGCTACATTAACACTAGTCCATCATCAGGGCTCCTACTAGCCAGCACAAATCTGAACTAGGATTTTTTTTTTTTTTTTTTTTTACGGGAGTAAAGATTTATCCAGGGTTCCTGCGCAGGTACTTACAACGTGACCCCTGCTGACCAGATGTCCACTTTAAAGCCTGAAAAGGTATCGAGGCCATTGGCAATTTCTGGCGGCTGGAATGCTGGCGACCCTTGGCTCGTTCTGCACGTATCATCCTCTGCAAACGGATGCAATGCCTGCGGCAAGAGACAGACATTTGAGTGACTCTCACACGATCACAAACTCTTCAGAGATCAAGGATAATATCCACGATAAAAGCTTTGCCCTTTTGAGAGAGACTCCAGGCGAGTCTTTGTCCATCTTGTGGGTCCAACTACAATAGACCACCGATAGTATTATATATTACAAGCAGAGCTGGTGGGGTCTCCTATAGTTAAGATGTGCTCTTTGACTAGGAAGTGTTGGCATATTTTCAGTTGCTTATAGCTTTGCCCCACTGACTGTTTGGACTGAAGTTTTTTATGCTGTGTTTTTTTCCCAGTCTGATTTTTTAAGTTTCAGGTAAAACAGTTTAACCATTTCAAAGAATGAGATCAGGGAAAAATACATTGTTTTGCCCATGTTAAAAAGGTTCTTACAACTCTTTTGTTGAGAAACTCTAGTACCTAGATGCTTGGACTTTGGCCTTGAAATTGAATGCTAGAGTCACGGATGTGCCTTTTGCTGTCCCTGTGAAAAGTCATCTAAACTCAACTCAGTTATCAGACTCTAAAAATCTCAGTTTTCACCTGGTCTAATGTGGAAAACTTAGTATGAAATCATGTAGTTAAAGTCGATTGTAACTACAGGGGAATGAATAATGCATAGCACAAGGGGTTGAACTAAAGTGGCAAAGGCAACCTCAGTTCTGGAATTTCTTAACTTTTGAGTGCTTGACTTTTGCAACCTTAAAGTTCTTTTGATGTAGCTTTTTTGGACACACACACTTGTGTCCCTCCAAGTCTCCAGTGTGTATGTTTACAGCTGGTACACTACAGACAGAGACGGGAATGGGGTTCACAAGCCATTCTCACATACCTCTGCCACTCCTAAATCGGATATTTTTAGTGTCCCATTGGTTGTTAGCAGGAGGTTCCCCGGTTTTATATCCTTGTGGACAATCCCTTGGCTGTGCAAGTATTCTAAGCCATCTATGAGCTGGCAAAAGTACCTAGAAAAAGTCAGAGGGGGAAAAAAAAAAGATAAGTGATTCAAGTGACTGAAGCTCCATAAGAGCTATTGCCAATATGCACAGTGAGGAACACAGGTTGGGCCAACATTAGCCTTTGCTGCTGGGAAACTAGAGATTAGGTCCATTGTATGTTTAGTACAGAAGTGACTACCTGCTACAGTTAGGCATCAGGACACCCCCACCTCCCCAACTTGGGACACTGAACTGTTCTAGATCAAAGCTCTCTTCCCATTCTGTATATTGTTGCAAGTTCACATGACGGGCAGCATAGTACAGTTTGAAAGAATTTTTTTTTACTTCGCGGCAGCTCAGCAGGTGTTTGAAACATGCACAGTTCCACGTGGTGCAAGCCGTGCTGGACTCCTACCTTCCTTACAATAACTCTTAGCAACTAGCGCTCTGTAGACATTACAGGTTGCATCTCATGGGGTCTCAAAGTGAGAGACAGTTGCGTTCCTTGCCCTTTTATGTAGCGGGTTATCCAAAGCAGGGCGCACAAGCAGTTGTCCTTTGATCGGACATCCAGAGATATGAAGTGACAGAGCCTATTCACCTTTGCTGCTGGGGTACACTGTGGAAAATGCACATCCAACCTCTGCAGGAACTCTGACCGGTAAGTGCTGCACCGAAGCAATCCACTTCTGCATCTAACCACTAACCTGAAGTGGCTTCTCTCAGCACATCGCCAATTTGTTTAAAGTCAAGGTACGGGGCAGAATTACTCGCTGGAAGCGACAAGATTTGGCAGGAGCAGAACGAGAAAGAAAGGGAAGTATAGGATTGACTGTTAGGAGAACGCTTAGGAGAGCTTAGGGCAATTAAATTCATTTCAACCCCTACTTCGCCCCATAGCTAAAGGTGCAGCAGCACCTGGCAAGCTGCAGACGAGCACTAAATACCCTTTAAGTATTAAGGTTTCTTCAGCTGTGAGCTTCAAGGGAGCATGGAGTCTTAGTGTGCCGTTACCGAAATACACAAAACAAGACTGGGTACTAGACAGATTAAGCATCAGCAAAGATCTGTAATTTCTTCTCTGGTATTTAACTCTACATCTCCCTTCTCAGTTCACAAGAGGTCAGTCTCATCAGTAAAATGCCCCAATTTCCCTCATCTTTGGCTGCACGGCTCCAAAGGTTTTTCCTTTTTGTCCCCTTCCATTTACCATACTTGCCTGAGAGGAAAGGATTTCACTTAGGTTCTAAATGCCCCACTCAGGTTGTGCAGGGCAGGATATTTGGAGTCACACTGCTGATGCTCTCCATTCTCTGTCATACTCGCTTAACATGCCCTCCCAGTAAAACAAAATCACCATGGAACACCAGTAAGATACATTTTACCTGCTGCAAAATCTGGATCTAACTTATCAGCAAGTTTCATGTTTAGTTCTGTGCCAATTGATTAGCGATGGGACTTTTATTTCCCTTCTCCAAACTGGAATCTCATTTTCAGAGGAAAACCTGATCACACCAGAAAGTGTTCTGAAGGAATCGACCTCTGTCAAGCCACAGAGATGCAGCAGGGAGTTCCACAAGGTGCAGCTCAACAGCACCCAGCACGGCCTCAACCGTCTCTTTGTAGCTGCTAAGGCACATGCTAGGCAGAGCTTCAGAAAGGGGTTAAGAAGGCATCTCAGGCTGCTGAGGCACCAAAAAAATGCAATAGAAAAAAAGCTTTTGGATCCCAGAACCTTCCCCCCCACTCCACCCCACCCCACCCATCAGCTTTTAATTTTCTCCATGGATGGTACCTGATGCACTCTTTGCTCATAACAAATTTTGCTTTAAAGTGCAGCCAGCAGCCTAAGTGACAGAGCAGAAGAACCTCCACTTGAATTCAAGAGCCAGAGCAAAGGTGGGAGAGATTGATGGGCACAACGTGGGTTAAGAACTGAAGCTGCACTTACCCGTGAGCCTGAAAGACTGGAAACCTTTTTTCTGGGACACTGTCAAGCATCTCCTGCATCCCACACACACAATATTCCATCACCATATACGTGAAGGCAGAGTTAAGGAAGCACAGAGGTTAAATGCTCACCCAGGCAAGCACTGTGTTATCACCACAGTTCCGATTCTGTGCTACTGGAGAGCAGCAGTATAGGCAGTAACCTTGCATGGTACGTGCACAGGTCATTATGCCACAAAGCCCATGTTTTGTTGGGCCCTCCCATTCTGCCTTCATTAGGACAGCGTTTAAAAGGATGCATGAGTCCAATTTTGAAGCTGGGGAAAGGATTCCCTCATTTTGCCGCTTGCCTGTTTAAAGGGAAGGCTCACGGTGGCGGTGGCTCCATGCAGCAGTAACTTTCCTTAGTTAGGTATTGCGGCACTCCCAAAGGAATGACCTCTCTTGCATTTCCCTCCAGTTCTGATCCTAGGGAAGAAGAGTTGTCATCATCTAACCCTAATATTGGTGGCTATGTCTGATTTTTGCCTCTCTTTTGAGACCAGCACTTTTGATGGGGCCCATGGTTCCTAGAGCACCTTTGGCCATTCTGAAAGAGATAGCTGGACTCAGATTAAAAGACACAGGATTTGGGAGGATGGCATTGTTTTAGGAAGAAACCAAGCATTCTTGCTTTCACTTTATGGCTTTTGTCCAAACCCAATAGAGACAGGGAACTCAGAAACAGGGCTGAGGAATTTTTTCCAGAGTCAAGGTCTGGGTTTCCGTGGGGTGATCTTTCCTTTCATTTGCCCCACTGCTCCTTTGATCTCCAGGTCCGGGCACTCACAGGCCAGGGCTGGGGGAAGAGAAGGCTAATACTTGCCAGAGCTCCTCTTCAGCAATTTTTGCCCAGAATGGCAAATCCCAGGGAATCAATAACAACTGTGATAAGGAAGGGGCATCAGGTTGGTGATGACCTTAGAAAGGAATTGCCCATACACCATTGCTTCGTGTGCTCCCCACCGTACAGGGAGAAGGGCACTATCCAGCTAGCTCAGCGTTCCCTAGCTCAGGAAAGGGGGGCCTTGGCTCTCTATTCTTGTGCTGGGCAGATCTCACTCTCGAACACAAGCTGCAGGATGAGCACGTTCTCTGTACCAGCCTACTAGCCATGCTAGGGTCAAGCAGGACACGTGCTGCTGCAGTGCTCATGAGGAAAAAAGCCAAGAATCAAGTGGCTCAGCCCCAAAAGCCAGCCAACCAGTGTCACAGATCCAGGCTAATTAAAGCCCAACATACACCAGAAACGTCACATTGAAGGTGTTGGTTTAGAAAAGTTTTTGATCCAAAGACCAGGATGCTCTGCAGTGAAGAGGTCTGTCCACCCTGTCTGCAGCTGTGGAGGCAGAACAAAACTGGCAGGTCTTCACCTGAAGATGTGTATCCCTAAAGCAGCGAATGACAGGTCTAAAATCCGCCAGCAGGCTGAAGTCCCATTGCAAACATTGTGGACTTCACTATGCTGAAGAAGTTAGTGATCCCAGGACACCTTTCAGGAGGCTAGGAGTGGTTATTCCCAATGCCCTGGACAATATTCCCTCTTGAAGTAGCAGTGTACTAAAGTCAGCCGTGCAATGAAGCGTGGTATTCTTCAGTTCCTGTCCCAAATTTACAGGGTGTTGCCGTGTGCTGTTTAAAAGCGGCAGCTTATTACCACAGAGGCAGTAGCATTTCCGGGGTGGGGAAAAGCTGCTTTGGGAGCCTTTGGATACTAAAACGTCAGGCGTTATAAGGTGGCTTTTGCCACCCAGACACTTTGGCATTTGTTCCCCTCTCCAGAACGAGCTTTGCATTTATGAGGTACCTAGCGGGTAAACAACTGAAGCAACTTGGCTGCCAAAAGCAACAGTCACCGTTTTCTCCTCCTCCCACGGGAATCTCGGGCAAACAGAAAACCCTGCAGGCGCTCACATTAAACCCACGGGTAGCCTGAGACATCGGGTGGCTATGAAAGGGCACAGCATCTGGGATGCAGACAAGGGAGCAACGTAACTCTGGGAACAGGGTCTCTAGGAGTGCAGAGCATTAGTCTCACCATTTTAATCACTCCTGGCAGATACCTTTTCAGCCTAGGACAAAAAACAAGTTGCTGATCTCCACAGATGCTGTGACAACTGTTCCAGGGCTACCGACGGCCACAGTTTCATGAAGAAGTTGCACTTCTGTAGCACTTTCCATCCTAGGCTCTCAAAGCACTTTGAAAGCCTATGAAATCAGCAATACTGCATATCTCATTCAGGGCTTTTTTCCAGAGCAGGAAACTGAGGTAAAGAAGATATGTGACTGACCCTAGGTCTCACAGCAAATCAGGGGCAGAAGTGGGAATAGAAACCAGATCTCTCAAATCTCACTCTTGTTCTAACCACCAAGGGAGCAACCGGGCTGGTTGCATCAAAGAAGGGAATAAGTGGGAAGACAGCAACTTTCCCACCTTCAAACAAGCAATGCTAAAGCTAGCTCCTACTTCATGGGAGTCTCCCAGAGTGAACGCCAGCTATTGTTCCTTTCTAGAAAGAACAATCCGCTTCCAGTTTAACTAGCTGCCAGACTGCGCCTGCTTCCCTGCCCTTATCTGGAGCTGATCCTTCTCTAGCTGACTAACTAGATTAGAACCTAGACATCATCCAGGCTGGAAGGTTTTACTGAGTATATCGATTACAGGCAACCATGAAAAGGCTGACGCTCTCATTTCTTCCAGTCAATAGGGCTCTCCTCCCACACACAATTGCATTTATTGATAATAGAAGCGATCAGGAGAGGGTGCCAGCCGGGAGTTTGCTTATTAAATTGGGTTTATTTTCTGCTTGGATGAGGCTCTCCATTCATCTCCAGTGCTGCCCTCCCATCAACAGCAGATCTGCTCAATGGCCTGTTAACTGCCAAAGCCCCCCCCCCCCTTTTTTTTTAAATCGATTCATCATAGCTTTCCCGGTACCACAATCAATGAAGCCTGTGACCAGCCAAGCAACTTGTTAAACACTGCATTGCCAAGCTTAAGCATTTCACTACCACCACCTTAGTGACCCCAAAGGTGGGTGACACTGGCAAAGCCATGGTGGAGCAGAGGTTCAAAATAGGTCTCTCCGCTGCTCTTCTGGAAACTCACTTTTCAATGGCGAAAGCTTTTGCTTCAAGAGACAAAGATGGTCTTTTATAATGGCGGGGGCGGGGAGGGGGGAAGAGGGGGGAGGAGAGAGGAGACGCACCAAGAGTTATTCAAATTCTAAACTAAAAAAAAAAATGGATGATTCTGATGGACAATGTTTGTAGGTAACACATCTAACTTAAATCATTCTCCTCCCTGTTATCCAGATCCCCAAAGCCTCAAAATCCACGATGAGGCTTTGTTCACATGAGCTGAGCCATTGCCACATTCAGACAGTTTGTGCTAGAACAATAATTTCCTTGACCTGCAAGAGTCCCCCATCTGACTGCAGTCAGAGAGCCACGCTAGCAACAGCCATGGATACAATGCAACTATGACCCTGGTCTAGACTTAAAAATTACATCAGCCTAGCTAGGTCACTCAGGGCTGCGAAAAATTTTGCCCTTTGACCATGTAAGTTAGGTCAACCTAACTCCCGATGTATTCGCAGCTAGGTCAATGAAAGAATTCTTCCACTGACCTACCTACTGTCTCTTGGAGATGTGGATTAACTACATTGTCAGAAAAAACCCTCCCACCAGTGTAGGAAGCATCTACACATTGTGCAGCTACGCTACTATAGCATTTGTAAAGCAAACCTAGCAGACCTGTCACAATGCTAATTCCCTTGTGGACAGGGCCTTAGCAGGTCTTGCTATAAAACATGGACCTTTGGAGGCTGTCTACACTGGGGAAATTTTCTAACTGGTTTTAAAATTAGTTCAGCTACTTATCTGGTTAGTTCACAGTAAAATCCTAAGTAGACGTAAGGCACATGTACTGTTTACTGCAAGGCATCTAGGAGAGGTTAGCACTATACCCCCATCCATGGCTGACCTTACTTAGCTTATGTGCCAGTAAAACGAAAGTGCCTTCTCTCCACTATGTTTTCACAGTGGGATAGCTAACCCATGTTAGTTATCGCGTGATAAACACATGTCTCCACTGACAAAGGCATAACCTTAGATAACTTCTCCAGTGTAAAGACCCTTCCTGCAACATGAAACTTTGCCCAATGGCTGCCCTTGCTTGGTCTCTCAGTGTAGCTGTTTACACATGGAGAGTAAGCAGGCTTGGGAATAAACTCAGAAGCCTCACGGGAATTTAGAAATGGGAGAAAAGCAAATCCAGTGGACTTAACAAAAATAAGGCAGCCGGAGCTTGGAAATTAAACAGTCAATTCCAGTGTTACCCAAGAGCACAGTGCTGGTGGAGAGAGGTTTTCAAAGATTATTAGGGTACAGAGAAGAAGGAAAGCAAAGGTGGGGGGAAAAAAAAATCACCCTCTCTGGCTTTGCTTATTGACACAAGCATTTCTGAATGACAGCTATGAGCTGCCATCACCATTTACAAACACACGATGTCTCCCTTGGGCTCTTTTTCCCTTCTCATTTGGAATTTCAGCTTATTAAATTAAATGGCAGCTTTCTGTGGACAGTAATTGAATTATCCAGAAGTAACTGACCAAAAAGATCAAAATAAGGGCAAAAGTTGTGATGCAGTTTTTAATACTGATGACTTGGTTGCAAAGGCTTCGATCTAATTAAGTGCTGGATTAAATTAGCTGGTCACTGATGTACTGTAAAGGGAGCACTCCGTATTTAGAAGCCATTATTGAAAATAAATGCAACTATTTAACATGGAAAACAACAATGGTTCGACTCAATAAGGTCAAATTGGTTTAAGCCAAAAGGCACTTTGCTGGAGTGTAACAGCCTCATTAGGAACTGTCTGGCTGCTCACTTTGGTTTAGTCTCCTTTTCAAAGTAAAAGAGCAGTGTATTTAATTAATTTCTTAACGTTTGTGCAGTGCTTTGAGGATGCAGCAGGCCATGGAAGTGCCAAATATCATTTTGACGTCTTGGTGTTTCTCTTCAGAAATCATAACCCAAGGCTCGGTTTCAAAACCAGAATGGTTTGGTCTGGAAAAGTCATGCTGCATATTCCGTGGGAGTGATACGTTTCCCATCTCTCAGGTCTATCATCAGGTTTAGGCTGTCTAAAGCCATGTCTACACTGCACACCTTACAGTGGCGGTGTAGCTGCTCTTTGTTGGCAAGAAAGAGCTGTCCTGACAACAAAATAAAACCATCTCCAACAAGGAGTGGTAGCTTGGTTGGCGGAAGAGCATCTCCCGCAGATAAAGCGCTGTCCACACCGGTACTTTTTGACGGTAAAACTTTTGTTAGTTGGGGGGTGTTTTTTTCACACCCGACTGACAAAACTGCAGGGTAGACATAGCCTAAAGCAGCATCAAGGGACGTTCAAGGGATCTGGAAAAAACACAAGGTGGCTTTAGTCAGACTGGAAACTAGTTCTGACCCATTAAGAACAACAAGCAGCAGACTGCCTCTAGAGAAGGACTCCAGAATTCAGTAGTACACACTCCTGAAAAAGGAAGGCAGAAATGCTGGCAGGCATCCGTACTCCAGAGAACAACTGGATGATTTAAAAAAAGGAAAGAACACCACACCTGAGGCCATGAGGGAACAGCATTACAAAAAGGAATTACTCCATTTTGCTGCACACACAGTGCGGGATCTGTTTACAAAGAGGAAGGCACTGTTAGCTACTAGTAAGGGCAGGAGGTTGGGAACTAAGACACCTAGGTTCTATTTCCAGCTCTGATTTACCGTGTGACCGTCAACAAGTTCCAGTCTTTGTGCCCTATCTATAGACAGTACTTCTACTTGACAGGAAACGTGGAGAACTTGAGGAAATGTGCTTGGATGGAAAGTGCTACTGAGATGCAGAATGTTTGTTAACACTAGTGAATAATTTCAAGTCCAGGAAATACTAAAATGGGTGTTAACCAACTAAAGCAGAATCCTTTAGAGACACAGAACATCAAAGCTATGAGGATTTAGAACTGGCACAATCTAAGTAACAAGCATTAAAACCTTCATATCAACACCTGAGTGAAAATCAAAAGGATATATTTTCTGCTTCTCTTCGTTATATAATACGTCTACCAGCTGGATGACATTTTTGTGTCGTAATCGTCGTAGGAGCTGAATTTCCCTGGAGGAAGAAAGAAAAAAAAATAAGAGTATTTCCCTACTATTGAGTAGAGTTGCTTCAATTGTAAAGTAGTTTTAGACCATGCTAATCCCAGCTGCTTCACCCAAGATTAGCGATAAATTCTGTTTGACTGACAGAGCTTTGAGCTTGTTTTTGGGGTTTGTTAACCCAGGGTTAGAACCTAAAAATACTTGTGTTAGTTGACTACAATCAAAGGCAGGCATCCTTTTCAAATTACTGCTGCCTGGCCACTCAATACTCCTGGTACAGGCATTCTGGTTCACCAGTGCACAAAAGCAGAACTATACCAGGGAACAACTGCAGCTGCCCTTGTGCACCAAAATCCAGAAACTCCACAGGGAACCAAGCTCCAAAGCCTAGTGTAGTGGCTTGACCTGGCTTGGCATGATCAATAATAGAATCCTGTTTAGCAGTAAATGCTATAGAAAAAACAGTCAGTTGCAGATATATGCTGCTTTCTTCTACATTTAGATAGCACAGTCACTCGTTAGAAGCTGGGAACCCAGGTTCCAGCCCCACCTTTGGTTGTTTTTCAAAATACAGATACTCACCACTACCACCAGAAATCTTGCACCACATCGCCCATCTCATGCAAGAAGAGTCACATTATATACACCTGACCACCCATAGTGCCATACTTCCTCCACAAACCTTGGAGAGGAATTAAACCGAAGCCTGGGGGAACATCACAAGCAATACTTTGAAGAGCTGGCCCTGCCCAGTACCTACATATTCCAAAACTTTCAGTTACAAGTCAAACGATTGATTCAATTCTGATAGACATCTAGCTTTCTTTGAAGATGTAAAAGAAAACTGTAATAACGCAACTTCACCCTGCTACTCGGTTTACAGGATTGATAAGACAGGTGCTTCTAGGGAGGGAATTCTGATCTGAGGAGGGGCACCGTCAAGATAAATCCTAGGTTTAAAATAAGCTTGTGTTGAGAACACCTGAGTTCATTAAAACAGACGATTGGTTTTTTTAAATCTCATTTACTTTCACCATCTATTGTTATGTACCGACTTTCAATTTCCACACACAGAGTTCAGATTTTGGTCTAGGTAACTCCTGCACGCTGTAAAGCTGCAGCAAAGTGCAAAAAAGTTAACTCGCTTAGGCAGGCTCATGCGCAAGGATGGAGATCAGCGTGACTGTGGGCAAGACACTCCACCTGTTGGGCCTCAGTTACCCCCCCCTTCTGAAAGGCAAAGATAATACTTTATAGAGTGCTTTAACATTTACAGACGGCGTTTTACACACAGGGTACTCTAAGTATTTGCATTGTTTCTAGGCAGTTTCTGTCGCATCACATGCACTAGTCCAAAGCTGTTGCGTTTCCTCCCAACACGGCAAGAGGATGTTTAATTGAGAGTAAGGAAATGGTGGAATTGTTCACAAGATCCAGCTGTGCTGGCACACAGCGTTGGGATGAACGACAGCATCTGTCAACCTAAAGCTCATTTTTCATTGCAACTTTCTTTCCAGGGTCGATCTGGTTGCCAGGTTATCCATCAAGTTTGGCTAGGCTTATTTCACTCAATGTTTTACACAGGAAGACTGGGGGGAGGTCTCCTCCCCATTTGTCAAGCAAGGAACAGCAGAGCAACTGCAAGCTCAACAACAGGAAGAGCAATCTAATGTTATGTTACCCCACACAGGAAGCGGATCAGAGGGTTCCATTGGCATGTCATCCTAGATAGAACACTGCTTGCTAGCAAAGGAAGACACTGCACAGGGACATCCAGGCCCTGCAGACTGCTTGCCTTTACAGGATATGTCTTTCTCCAACCAGTGACTACAGATGGACTCTGCATCCTTTCCAATCAATAGTTCAGGGTAGAAGTCACAAAACTACCCTGAATTCTATAATATGCAGGAAGCAGCTTCATGGAGTTTTTCCCAGATCAAGCACTCTTGCTAGAGACACTAGAAAGCTAGAATTCACAGCTGGCCTCTGTGTCTGCGCCCCAGAGGTGGACCATGAGTTTTACATAACATCTACCAAGCTGTTTGGATGCCCAGTTCTAATAAACCTTTTCTCTCTGCATGTCATGATTCTGAATGTATGAACACCATCATCTGTGGTTACATGAGCTAGGATAAAATTGCTAGGGCTATCAATGCATTCAGCAGCAGCAAGAGAAGCAAGAAACAGAACTGTACTGTGTCACAACACAGGGTAACATTGGATATTTAGGTGCATTACTCCTTTTGATACATTCTACATCAGGCACTGCAAAAAAAAGGATAATAGACCAGATACACCATCATTCTGTTTCAGGGGGACAATTCTTATGTTCCTCTTTTAAGGGAGCTTCAACTTGAAATCAAGTGTTTTCCAAAAGGAGTTAAAAAACCAATTCCAAGTACTACACCTTACCTTAATTCCTATGGTCAATTGCTGTTTTATAGCCACTTTTAAGACTACTCCTTCCTTGTTCATCACGTACACAAGGCTTCCACAAAACACAGGAAACTAATCAACTGACTCTGCATGATTTCAGGCAGATGCCAAAAATCAACTAAAGAAATTCAGAGTCATAAAATTTAAGGCCAGAAAGGACCAATTAGATCATCTGGTCTGACCTCCTATCTAACACAAGATCAAACTGGAGTAAGATGTTTTCCCCTCTAATATATGAGAGAGGGGGAGAGAGACGGAACAGCTACGATCACTAACAGTAAATCAAACAAAATTTAAAAATGCAAGGATGACTACTGAGTGTTCCATAAGGTGTCCTGAGAAAACAAGAATACTTCATTAGACAGTTAAACAGTAAAGAGTGCAATATGAGGTTAATAAGTTTGCAATTAAACATTCTATACTTCAGATAAAGGTGTCAGCACCTGCATAGCACCCTTCTCAGTCACTGCCGATGGGTACCCACATGCACTGAATACATGGGGATGGGGAAGGGACAAGGACTTGTTACTTCAACTCAAGCTTTTCTTGGTTACTATTCCATATGAGAATTAATTAAAGAATGTTAATTATGCAAAGAGAAAGCTTACACATGCTACCACTCTTCCTGGAGTGGTTATTCAAGGAGATGCACCCTTGATTACTTGTGTGTGTATAAAGGAAATCTATAGTTTTCCTGCATTACCGTAATCCATTCCCCATCTCCCGCATTGCTTTAACACAGGAGAGTTAGCTATCAATGGTGCCTTGAGACTGAGCAACATCATCACTGTCCAAGTGCATTACATCTCACACCGCGCATTGGATCCATAGCCATAAAAGGGAAGACAGACATCTCAGAGACTGCAAGGGGAGTGGTGAATCACAACATCATTGCAGCAGCCCAGCAAGAGTTGTTTAGTGTTCAGCTTGTTCCAGAGGTCTCCACTGGACTAGAACCACATCCTTCACCTTTTACTATGTCCTAAAACTGCAGATGCAAGAATTAGGTACAGGTGAATCATGCTGAATAAAAATCCAGAATTCCTCTTATGCAACAGAAAACTATCTAGGCAGCTCCATAGTAACCTCTGCTGAAGTGATGATTTGTTTCAAATTAATGCCAAACATCCACATGGATTTAAAGTGTTTGCAAAAAATATTGCATTTTAATGGGACACTGGTATCTCAAGCCCTAATTTTAGTTTCCAAAGACAGTTTTTTTTACAAAAACATAAAATGGCTAAGTTTTTTTAAAGTACGTTTGTTTCCATTCAGACATCCTCCCATAGCATTTGCAGTCCACACAAGGAAACTATTGTGTTAACACAGGAGGGCCTGAAAAGTGAAGCCAACTAGAAACAGAGTGAATCTGAGTGGCTTATTTTCAATAGCCACAGCAAGTGAAGCATAACAGAAGATATTTACATTAAAAAAAAATCTTACATATGTGGGAATTTTTTTTTTAAGAAGTCTTAAACACAGGGCAAGAAGACTGCATTCAAATTCAGTTTTCACAAGCTACAGGGTTAGACAGGAAGTAGACCTTTTAGCCTCAGGCAGAATCTGACACTCCCTTTTAATCAAAATATTCTCCCCACGTTAGAACATAATCCATGTGGCTGGGCTTTTGTACGCCAAGCACACATTTAAAAAAAAAAAAACCAACATAATGAGGAAGGCAAATACAGCTTAAAGTGCTTGGGTTCCTTTTATGTTGCAGAGTTATAGTAATGTATGTGCCAAGTTCTTATTACAAGCAATATGCTAAGAGAGCAAATGCACAACAGCCAGAGGCTTTAGGTGCTGCAGAACTATCTGCAGAGGACGGCTACACATTTCTTAGAAGTGGGAGATAAGCCATCCCCTCTCCACAGCGGTAGCACCAGCAAAATAACCTTGGGTGCCTCCCCTGCCCTCTTATCCAGTGGATACTAGTTAGAGCTAGAATCATGGGACTGCCTAAATGACCCCCTCCACCCATTTCCAGCCCTGTTCTGTCTTTTGCTCCCTAAAACCTGGGGTGGGGGATGGGGTGGGGCACGCTTTGTGCAGGCAGCATACCTTTGCGAAAGGTTTAACCTCCAATCACTCAGTAGCAACACCTGCTGGCAGATTAGCTGTGGCTTTAACAGAGCTTTGAAAAGGTACAGGGGCCCCAAGCCCAGAAAAAAAGGGGTTACAAGCGAAACACACACATGGAAAGTAGGGGAACAAAGTGAGCAGTGAAGCCAATCTAAAGGGCCACAAGGTGAGCCTGGACTCTGTCTGAAAGAACATCTGTCCTGCTAACAAGCAGAACTAAAGCTATTATTCATTCCACATTCCCCAGGTTCATGGAGCATCTTCTTCTCCGGCAGGCGGAGCCAGCCACCCATGTCTCCACTGTGCATGGGCTATTCCCGTTCACACAGCGGACTTGTACACTGAACCTGTTTTCAGCACAAAGGGATTCAACATGGGCCATTCAGGAAACACCATGTAAACTAGACCCAATACTTCAAGAAGAGGAGCAGCCCACTTCTTTCTGGTGTTTTCACTGGACTACAAAGGGGACACCCAAAGTTGGACTGAGGGCTCCACAAGCAAGCGGCTAGGAAGCAGAGAGCCAGATCCAAGCTGCAGTGTGACACAGTTTGCAGCCACCATCACCCTGGGAAGAGGTGCTGCCTGAGAGAAGGAGAGAATGGAATGCCATTCTGGCCAAGCGCAGCACGGCATACTGGGGTATGGCTTTGCAGACCACACCTCCATAGCCATATCACAGGTTTCCATGGCCTCTTATTTTAAATGGGCAAGTTTTAGTTTGGCCGCTTACGGTTGAGGTGAACTACCAGCTGAAAAGTACCACCATAAGTTCCACACAATTTAACTGTATAGCTAATGTCAATGAGCCTCTTCTGGAGTGAGCCAATGAGTTAAATGTAACAATTCAAGCGCCAAATAATCTACAGCATGGGCAGTTGATTTGTGTTTTTCCACCCAAAGTGGACGACAGAGTTATGCAAAATGACGTTTGTCTTCTATAGAAGAAAATAAGCTTTTCCATTTTTGGATATTCCACTGCCATGTGCTTGTGAACATTTCTGATGAACCTGCACAAAGGCCCACAATATGCCACAAATCCTAAAAAGAAAAGCAAATCTGCAATAAATTGGAACTGACAAAAAGATGACATTATCCTCCCATGCATTAGACAAGTTGCTTGAATAGTTCCAACTAAATCACAGAGACAATATGGCCCTCAAGCTGTAGACAGAAGTTGACAATACAGGGAAATTTTTTTAAGTAGGCTGCATTAACCTTTCCAAGTCTATACATAGTAATGGTATAATAAGATAGCCCTTAGTCCTACTAAATGTTTGGAAATCAGCAAGTTAAGACTTCTCACTTGTTGTAGGGGATACTGGGTAGAATCAATAGACATTTAAAAAGTCTTCACCGTGCAGTGATTTAGAAATTTTAAATCAACCTCCCCCTTCCTTCATTTAAGAGTCAAGCTCTTTCACCCCACTCTAATACTAGTATTCCCACTCAGTGTCCATTAACATGGCCTACAGCTAAATCACCCTGTGCTTTGACTCTGCCAAATGTCCCAAATGAAGCAAGACTGGATCAATATTTGGAAGAGGATAAACAAGAACAGAGAACAAACAGGGATTTGCAGGAGGTGCATAATAGCTGTCAACTCACTCTCAGCACGGAAGTACCCTGGCATGGTGGTCTGGGAATGTGCACACAGGTAGGAAGGGACTCCGTGCTACTTAGAGATACACCACCAAAAATCGGCAGGCCACCATGTCCAAAGTTAGGCACCCAAATCAAAATCTGGGAGCCTAAATAAGCAGCCTTATTTTCAGTGGCAACTGGCACTCAACACCCAGGGATGGATTAGGGTTTTGTGGGGTCCCTGGGCCAGAACAAGTGGGGGCCCCTCCCCACCTTCAGTCACCTCCGAGCCCCTCTTCCCCCCCCGGCACTCCTGCTGGGTAAATGGGGTCAGGGCACAGGGGCTTGCTGGAGCGCCAGGCAGGCAGAGCAGGGCAAGCCACCATGCCCCAGCCTCGCTCCCCAGCTGGAGCACTGGCCAGACGGAGCAGGTCGGCATGTGGGGTCGCCCATTTTCCCGGGAGCTCTGGGCACAGGCCCCATTGGCTCAGTGGCTAATCTGCCACTGTCACCACCACCTCCTTTTGGATAAGACACAATACAGATCCCAACCACTCATCACTGTAATCTGCAGCCATACAGAGCTCTGTCTCTGTGGAGTCATTTGCAGACTCTGGGCCTAATATCCCACCAATGCACTTTTAAAATAAAGTAATGTAATAATACCACCACCCGCTAGCTCTTACATAACTCTTTTCCTCAGTACAGAATAAAGAAATTAGTCCCGGTATACATGCTAACATTTCTTGTAATATCCTGCTTAAAATTCCCCAAGAGGCTTTTGGATACAGTATTATTTACATCCCATTCTAAATTGCTGTGCTCTGACAAACTGCTAATGGGTTACACCCCAGCAGTGACTGCACTTCAGGAGAGGATGCAATTCTACATTTCTGCATCAGTCTGTATAGTGCTTTGGGATCTTTTCAGAAATGCGAAAGAGTTAAGATTATGAACAGAAGTTTTCCTTTTCATGAACAACCTAGCTGTAACACCGCTCTTTCATTGACAGCACAACCCAGAATTCAACAAGTGGCTAAAGGACAGTTGCTATGACATTTGTCACAACATTGGAAGCTGGCAGCCCATGCCCCTACACAAGTTTAATACAAAACGTTTTGCCAGGGTGCATTTAAGCCAGGTTCAGATTAGTATAAGTCTTCCTGATTTACGTAGCTTCCCTCCCTTCTAGAGTTCACAGTAGGTTTCTGATCTTGCTCCCCAGTTCCTGGGCTCAGCATCTGAAAAGACAGACAGTTCCAGGAACAGGCAGCAAAGTGCCTTCCAGGTCTCCATACCAAATTCTCCACAGCTCATCTCCTGAGTGACTTAGCAAGTTAATTGCCCAAAACAATGCCACGGTCTTCATGTGACAGCGTAGTGCAAACCTTTATTTTCTACAGCATCCATAAAAATGGCAAGTTAATCACCTAGTTTTATTTCTTTATACAATGGCCAAAAGACCTCCTAACTTGTATAAAGCTACAGCCACATAAGATGATAAAGAATCAGGTTATCAGTCACTAAGTAGTCAATGTATTAAAGTCAATTTAAGACTAGTAGATACTAATATTCCATAAAAAATATCTAGTAAACCAACGTACGTTACCTGCAACTGACAGGCTTTAGGGCTAGTATACACTGGCAACATTAAGCCATCTCCATGGGGTGGCCCCCAGTGCTGAAACTTGCTGTGCTTGGGGGGTGGAGGTGGGGGGTGTTTTTTCACACCTCTGAGCAAGAACATTGCAGGGCTGTAAAGTGCCAGTGCAGACAAGCCCTTAGAAAGAAAACCTAAAGTACTCCCTCTCTCTCCCTACTGCTATCGAGAGATAAAAATCTCAATGCTAATGTCCCAGAATATAATCGCTAGGGTTTGTCAAGCTTAGCTTCTCGTTCTGTATTTCCACACTGCCAAGCAAATGGAAGGGGACTTCCAGGTACCTGGGGTTTCTAATTGCCTTGGCCCCAGAAACCAGTGGAGTCCAATGGCCTAGTTCACTTACGGCACCAGTCATAAGCTTGGTTAGTTTTCTGCTGGCTTGAGGAAAAACCTTAACAACACATTTCTTGTATTTGGGGAGAAGGGAATGTCGACAGATCCCATGGAGACACCTACTGCCTGCCTGCTGCATCCAGCAGAGAAAGCAGGGTGAAGGAACTGGGCTCTGTTGCATCTAGGTTTACAAGCTAGGAATAGACTAGTTCAATACTGTACTGGTCCAGTTAGTGCATGGAAAACACAGAAATGGCTTAGCGCTGTGAAGCATGTGCTTGTCGGAAAGCTGACGTATGGCAGGAGACTGGGCAACCACTGCTCCAAAGGTTTGAACCCTAAGTGGCTTGTGATGGACTGATGGCTTATGGTACAATTCCAGTGCTGTACTTGATGCATTTACTTCTAGAAATCATAGACATCGGGAACAAACCACGTTCAATAAAGTTTGGGGGAAAAAAAAAAAAAAAAGAATCCTGAAAATCCCTCAAGGGTTCACAAGAACTGAGTTGCCTCTCCGTGCATGGAGATCCTCACTTGGAAGGTGCTAAGAAAGGGAAGACAGTTTTTTACCTTGAAAGGGTTATAACACACAGTGCCTAGCAGACCTCAAACTCTCTCCTTCTGGAAATATGTAAACATTGCAAGATGCCTGACTGATGCCAGCACGCAGAGAGGCAATGCATAACATCAGAGTCAGCTGCATTTTTTACATTCCAGCCACCTAGGGACTGCTCACTAAGATCAAAAGCCAATATGAAAAAAGGTTTCAGAGTAGCAGCTGTGTTAGTCTGTATTCGCAGCAAGAAAAGGAGGACTTGTGGCACCTTAGAGACTAACCAATTTATTTGAGCATACGCTTTCATGAGCTACAGCTCACTTCATCGGATGCATAAAAAATTTTTCTTCTTCTATCAGATAACACAAGTAATAGTGCTGAAGACTTGGACTCTGCTTCAGATGGCTGCGCTGATCCAGGAGACAGCAGCAGAGAGGCATGAGGAGAGATATTGCCAAGGCAGTTTCAACAGCTTGGGAGGCAGCCTTTCTTTGCTCAGCTTTAAACCCCAACCGCACAATACCCTAAAGGAGTCTAGCAGTGGCTCACCCCACCCCCGCAAAGCACAACTGCACAGTGGAGGATCATATCTCGGGGCTGGTGCTGCTGCCGTGCAGACAAACCGTGCAACAATGGAGGAGACCTGTCCTTGATGTCCTTTAGCTCGATAAAGTAATCGCAGTGCAAACCTTGGGAGTCACATTCCGTTCGGGTTGATTACTAGTGATGTGTTAGCAAGAACACAGGAAGGACAAGCGAGGGCACTGGTAGCCAGTAGTTACTTCGTCCCCTATACAGACCCCCTCAGTTACGAGTCATTAACCTCTGGCTAATGTGCAACACAGGTTAAAGGTGATCTACAAAGAGTGGTTTGTGTCTTTTAAAAAAAAAAAAGCACCAGGGAACCCTGCAAACAGAATATTTTGAAATAAAAGTCATTTTTATTCCAGAATAGTGTTCACATGGAGAAATTATACTGGAATAATTACAGTGCAATAGTTATTCAGCTACAGTGACACCAGTCATTTTCCCCATGTAGAAAAGCCCTATGATTTTATACTCTCTCACCTTCCAAACTTCTGTGCATGGTTACAGCAAATGGGCCCTGTTTATGGGACACAATACAACCAGACTATTGCCAGCTACAGAGAAAAGGCATCTCCAGACCAACATGGTGTATTGTAGCTTTGTTGAAACTAGAAGAATGAGTAATTTGTAAAAATCAAAATGTTGCAATGGTTTCCTAATCATTTTCCAGTGTCAGAATTTGCCTCTATAAGCCTTAGGTAGACTCCAATGAAGAACACAAAGGTGTATCTGTACTACTCGCTGAGAAGAAGTGGGAACAAGCTAACCTGAGTGTTACACGTCAACCTTTAGGGTTCGACGTGAGAAAGAGCCCTGGTTTTGTTATCTGGGCAGTGTCTAAGCCAGGCTTGGGTTGATCAGAGCTATAGGCCACGTCCCAACTCCAGTTTCTAGGAGTTTTAGCTTTGCTAAAACAGTATATCCAGTAACCTCCTTTTTTAAACGGTCTGCACTGCCAAGAGCAAACCAAGGCCAAGAATCATAGGAACAGGTTAGGGAGGTAGGACTGTTCTCGACTCATTCTGTTAAGCAGGAGTTAGAACCCTGTCTAAAACTGCTTAGGGAGCACTTTTGACTGAAGCCACACACACCACATGTCTGCTCCACCAGTCTTTGAGACATGGGCATGAACCTCTGACCAGAGGAACTATGGTGGAGACAGAGAGGGCCCTCCATGAAATGCCAGAAATCGCTATGCTGGGGAGAACGTTTAGGATGAGTGTATATGTATACGTCTCTCTCCCCGTCCCCCTCCCCCCAAGACATCAAGGTAGAGATGAACTGAGCTAGAGCCCAAGATTTCTTTCAACTGTAGCGTAATGTTTGACTGGTCTTTCCTACCACCTCTACTGCCACCTCTTCCCAGGCCTACCCAAAAGGAGAAGCCAGATTAAGCAGCAGTTTAAGGTCCTCTGGAACAAGTCGTGAAATGGAAGCACTGCATTTACAAAACCATAGCCAGCCAACAGAGTCTCAACAGTTGGTCATCTTGTTCCATGTGACCCTTCCAGCATTTCTTAAAGGGAAATAGTTTATCTTCCTGAAAAAGCTGTACGCATCAAGTGATAATAGCATTTGGTGACATACAATATCAAGCACCGCACTGAAGGTCAGCAGATGCGGGTTCTATTTCCATTCCTATTGCAGACTATGTCTTTGCCTTCACTAGGAGAAAAGGTCTGTTCTTAGGTTGATGTAAAGAACACAAGGTAACACTCATAAAAAGTACAAACTGCCTTGGCTTCACTAGGTTTTTACCTCACGTTAGTTATCATGCATTAGCTAGTATGAGGAAAAATAAACCCTCACACCTTCACCCCGATCCCTAGTAATGATGCACCCTTACTTGCAACAGTGATTTCACATTTTTGCTTTTATCTTAGCGTTTTATACTGCTGTCCACCACTCTCACTCCTCATTTGTAATTAGCCAGCTAGTAATAGCAATGACCCATCAACAGTGCAAATGAACCACTTAGACCTATTAATGACTGAGATTCTGTTAAGGTATACCAATAACTGCCCTTAACAGATCTTTCCAAAGAACCCTAAGAATCAGAAGTGCAATCAGCTCTGCTTAAGCAGAGCTTCTTCTCAAAATCATGTAATTGACAGACATTTTCCTGCAATTCAAGGGCAGTTACGAGAATCCCATCTGGGCCCTCTGTCCTTTACCACCACCACTTTTTTTAAAAAAACAAACAAACCCCGCAACTAACCCATGACCGCAAGATAACAAGTTGAAGCTCAGAAGAGTCTGTTTAGTTTACATGTAGATAGATTTGCAAAGTGATTTAGCAGCTCTAATTATAGTCATGACCAAAAGGCTGAAGTAGATTAAATTAGCATGGAAACTGCAGTCAGCATTAGTGTAGGTCTAACAAGTTTCTTCATAATGAAGGGAGACAGGTTGAGAGCTTAGGATAAACAAGTGGAGAATAGGGAGTTTAAAAGACTGCTGGCTGGGAAGGTGAGAAAATTACTAATATTGAAGAGGCTCTTAAATGCCCAACACATGCGATTCATTCTCTCATACTTTCAAGTACTGCTACAAGCATTAAATAAGTCTGCCTCTATCAGGTTAATAAATATGGTACAGTCCTACAGTGCCTTTCAGCCTGAAGCACTCCATGAACTGCACAGTAAGGGCACGTCCACACTGCATCTGGGAGAATCTCTTCTTGCTTGGGTCCACAGACTTGCGTTGGACGGGCTCAATCTAGTGCTCTAAAAATAGCTGTGGAGACATCGTGGTTCGGGCGGGGAAGCGAGGAGGAGAGAGAGAAGGGGTGGACTTGAGAACCTACGCTCCAGCCCAGGCAGCAACATCTATGCAGCTGTTTTCTTTAAAGGTACTGAAATGCACCCACCTCTGGTATGGAGACCAATCAACCAGGCCACTTCCCAGAGGAATGGTTATTCTTAAATTTAGCGAGTGGTGTGATACAAAGCAGTAAGAACAGACAACTGCCAGACTCTGATCACCTACAAATGCACTTCTGTTTCCAAAGTTCTCATGGGAGAAATGTCAGTAAGGCATTTGATCCATCCTAGCAATCCTCAAGTTAATGGCAATGGGAAAGAACCTTAGGGAACTGCAAGATCTCTGCACCTGGAACTCCCACCAACATCAGGATGGGCCTAGCTCATCCTGTTCTTCCCCTCAGCCAGGGCAGCAGAGTTCCCTACTCTATGATCTCCTTGTGCTTTTACACTAGTTTAAAAATTTCCAAGCTTCCCTTTCCATTGCTCTGGCTCCACGTCTCCATCACTTGCTACCATTTAAAAAAAAAAAAAAAAAAAATTAACATGCAACTTAAATGCATCACGAAGTGCTGGCCTGCTAAACCCAGGGTTGTGAGTTCAATCCTTGAGGGGGCCATTTAGGGATCTGGGGCAAAAATTGCGGATTGGTCCTGCTTTGCGCAGGGGGTTGGACTAGACCTCCTGAGGTTCCTTCCAACCCTGATATTCTATGAAGTTTTAAGTTGAGGCCAGAGACCACCACCAATGCTATCTGAAGTATGTGTGTGGGGGGTGGGATTCCCCTCCTCTATGGATACTAACTAGACCAATCTGACCCAGGCTTATGAAGAAGGGAGAGGGTGAATTTTTGCTTTTGGATTGAACCAGTGGCATACCTGTTTTTTGGGTTTTTTTTTTTTTTTTTTAAAAACGTATGAGGATATAACCAGACCATCTTAAGAAGAAAATTTACACACCCCTTTTCCTCCACTCCCGGCACCAATCAATCAATGTGGCCGGGCACTGTTCAAATCATAATACAGAGGTCCCTTCTGTACACATCCTATTTATCACTATTGCCTGGGCACAATGGTTTATGTCACCGAATTTCCTCTTTAGTGTCAGATTTCCTGAAACCAGTAGATTTGAGACAGGTCCCTCAAGCTGTGAATTTGCTTTGTTGTTGAAGTTACACATGCAATATCCTTATACCTAGCAAGTTCATGTGGGCGTCACCTCTGCTTACTGTCACCATGACAAGGCAGACTGCAAGAGTATGGGTTCATGCCAAAATATAAGCAGGGAAGGGAAAAGACAGTCTCTTCTAAAGGGAAGGTTTATGCTATCTCCAGTCAGACTTATTAGACTTGCCCAAATGGATAAGAACACTGACCCATCTGTCCAGTATCTTGCTTCCAGCTGTACCAAGTACTTGATACTTCAGACAAAGGGAAAAAACCTGTAATGCAGCTAGCTAATTGTGTAATGTACATGACGGGAGGGGGAAGGAGCAAGAAGGTGGTGGGAGGGGCAAATTCCTTCCTGACCCCATGCTAGTGAACAGCATACACCTTTAAGCATGAGATGTTAAGGTCCCCGCTACAGTTAATCATAAGCAGCTAATGTGTTTTTAAACCCTAATATCCCTGACCACACTAAGAGCAAAAAATCACGCTTAACACTTTAAAAACATGACATTTTCCCAGCATAGACAAGGTCTTAGGCAGACACTGCTCTAGGTGGAATGTTTACCAATGCAACCAGGGCCATTCGACCTTCTTAGGAAGTAGTTTGCAGAAAGTCTTAAACTATACCCTAGAAGGTAGCAGGATTTGAGGTCAACTTAACCTCCTCAGTAATGAAATTCCACAGGTGAGGACCTTCCACTGAGAATGCCCTGCCCTTAATGAGTGCTGTTAGGCATCCCTGAACACAGGGACAGGTGCTGTTTGCAGATAACTAGGTCCTACCCAACATAGGGTTTTTAAGGTAAGAGGCAGGACCTTGAAATGGACCTGTTGGACGGGGAAGCCCATAGAGAGTGACACATATCAGTGTGACGTACTCCACCACTTAGCAGGTGGGCCACTCAGTCAGTTTCTAGGCGACCTTCAGGGGCACCCCCACACAGAGCACACTGCAATACTACATCAGTCATAATACGCTATAATGAGCCCACATGTAGACCGAGTGACAGTTGTCAGCGAGCAGCGATCAATCTTCTTTCCCTGCCCCTTGAGCAGTGGGAGGCCCTTCTGCTCATTCTAACCCTAGCTTATTAAGCTGGAGCTACAGGCAAGAAATGCTTTCAGATGTAACAGAAAGCAGTGGAAAGGCAAATTGTGCCTTTCCGCTATCTGGTCCACAAGGTCTCTCTGTTAGTTTATAAATAGGTTTAACCCTGTTAAGATTTCGTTGTAAGGGGTTGCCAGTATTGATGAAGAACGGTGAATCATTCATTTACTTTTTTCACGAGTGTACAGCTACATCTGGTATTTATCCACATGGCTTTTGTGACCCAATGAGGCCCCAGGAGATTTTGCTCTGAAGTACAAGTTAACTTTTCCTTTTTCCTCTTGACAAAACAAACTAAAGTTTATTGGCTACTAACCCAAAAGTTAACTAAAATCAGTTTTTAAACCATAGTAAAAAAGATCTTGCTATCTGCAAGGACACAAGAGGATTATATTTTAACATTTCACTCAATTGCGACAATAATAGCCTGGTCAGTGTTACTTTTGTTTTTAATCATATTCACTTTTCAATTCTCATGCACTAGCCTAGTGCTATAGCTTTTAGCCAGCAAACATGGGAGTGGAACATTTACACATGTGCAAAACTTCATTTTCCCCCTCCCAAATATATGTACTATCAATATTGAGTTTTCCAAGAACAGGAAAAGATTCTGATGTAAGCTGATAATTGTTATAATTCAAGGTTCTTTTGACCTCCTCTTTGAAGTCTGATTTCAGTATTATCCTCGGAATGAACATACACCTGCTAAAACACCATAAACAAATACAGGAAACATCCTTGCAGCCACAGTTTAGAGACTAGGCACCTGAGCCAAAGTCCAGTGAGTCAATGGAAAGGCTTCCACTGAAGTCAGTGGACTTTGGATCAGCCCCCATAAGCATTACTGACAGTTGCCATGTCCTAAAGGAATAAAGAGTGAATCACTCCATAAAGTTGCAAAACCATCCTCAGAATCAGGAAAAGAAAACCCGCACTAAACCAGAAGCGTCTAGATGCAAACATATAGGAATCGTTTCTTTAAATTAAAGAATTCACAGTAAGATACAAGACTCTTTGGTATGTATATGGAATGAGGTTGGAGAGGATGAGAAAGGAAATTGCAAAATTAGGGGTGAAAGTTTATTTACTCCAGATGAAAACAGGTAAAGAATCAAACTAAATTTCTGATCTATTCTCCATTTTCTTTTACAGATCTTCCTTTAATTTTTTTCTGGCTACCATTAAGTTTTTCTTGTCAGCTGAGTAAGGAACTGCTTTAAAGAAATGGACTTTTAGCAAACATGAACAATCTTATGCAGAAGATGAGTGGAGGATCAAACATGTTAGAGATGCAAGAGACTTCTGATCAATAAATCCATATTCCCGCAAATGCAGGTAAAATCCTGATGAAGGTATGTATTCAGATGCTTGACTAAGTTCAAGTGAAGGAATACTGAAGGGTCACAGCAGAGCTGCACACTGCAGAGCTTGGTAGACCAAGGGTCTATCAAAAATTTTATCGTGTTTGAACACTATTGTGAACAATCCAGTTAGATGACCCTGACTTAGTGGTCAGCTTAGACTAGAGCAAATCATGTTCAGCATCACATCTTCCTCGATCAGAAAGAAATGTGTTTGAATACAATACAACTTTTGTAATCTAGACAGGTCCAAAGAACATATTTCTACTAGATTTAGAATGGCTTTGCATGTGAATGTAGTAATAGAAAAACATGTCAGCCTCAGAAACTCAAATTCTCCATTTATCCAAGGAAGAAATACAGCTTAACAGGTACAGTGCAAACTTTCTCACACTGCCAGCTGCATGCCTCAACCTGATCTCAAGGTGAGCCTGTGAATGAGAGGAGAGTTCAGACTCATTAATCCTTGGTGTCTTCCAAAAATTGCTAACAAGAGGAGTGGAGGGGACAATTAATGACAATTGTGGAGATTGTTGGTGAGACATGGATGTTTGCTTTCTAGCCAGCCATTTGGAAAGTGTTTACATCATAAATACAAAAAAGAACACTTTTTCCCCCGTTACAGGAGCTTCCAGACAAGATTCAATGCGACTAACCAGGCTGCACACCATCAGCAAAGCAGGATCAGTCACTTCAGAAGCGCTTTTTTTTAAATCATACACAATCAGTTACACCATACAAAGGATTTCCCCTCCAACCAAAGTAAAGTGCATGATCTGCTGCAAACTGCTTTTACCTATCGCCAGTGAAAACCTTACCACTGAGAAAAGCTAAGCCTGGCAGATATTGGCATTAGCCCCCCTTTTTGGTTGCTGCAGACGCTGTTAATGCAGGAAGCCTTAAGACTTCTTTTCCAAACCCACCAATCCATCACTGGGAGCTCTCCCCCACTGCAGCTCACCACCCTTTGCTTTACTGTTTTTCTGCCCATTTTTTATGCTTCTAACATTTGGGTAGGACTGAACCAAAGGCATGATAGTACAGTATACAAGGAGCCCAAGCTTGGGGACAACTGCAGGAATATTACGGCCTGTGACAGCGGGGGCTCAGAGCCCTGCAGAAACAAATGCCCTCCTCCTTCAGGAAGTGCACATAAGCACCTGATCGATGACTAGTTTGAAGATGCAGAGACCTCAGAAGCAGCCGTCAGCCTTCTATGCCCCAGGCCACACTGCAGTACAACTGCTGATTCATTTTAGGAGGAGGAAAGAATAGAAGAGGCAGCTCAGGAACAACACTACTGACCTAAAAACTTTGCTCTGGTTGAATAGGTTTGACTCATTAGCCCCATTTTGGAGATGGAAACCCTTATCACACAGGTTCTCATGAGAGAGAGGGGATAGGCCAGGCTCTATTAACATGAGCACAGATTTAGCACAGGGGGATACTGTTTTGTATTGCATGGTCAACAATGACCTATCGTCTTCCCAAGCTTTAGTCCCTTGCATGCTCCCTCTCCTGCAGCAGCCCAGGCCATGTTCTTAGTATAGCGCTATTGCCACCATTCCCCACCCTCAACTGCGATATCAAGAAATACCCACGGCTGTTTCTGTGCCTCTTTACTGAGCTGTATTTGGAGGCCTCTGACGGGTTAACACTGAAATACAGGTACAAAGTGTTCCGACAGCCACTGCTAAACACAGTGATCTGATCCCGACAGCTCTCATCTTCCCAGACGTTTAAGCACCAGAAATGTACTAGCACATAAGCCTGCACAGGCAGATCATCTACTCAGAGCTCGACAGATTTCTTCCAGCTCTAACTTCTGTGTGCGCCTCTGGGAGGAATCCTAGAAAAGGGTTAAGACAGCGGGATTCTTTTTCCTTACTAGCTGCAGGCACTGACACACCCCACACCCTCTGTCAGTGTTAAGTGTCTGATGTTACAAACACATGCTCATGGAGCAACCACCCCCGGGAGTTCTTCTTTTGACACACTAGGTAGAGGTTCCCACTACTTCACAGCTAAATCCAGGCATCTGGCTTCAAATAGGTTGACATGCAGGTCAGGCACCGAAGCCTTTTCTGACTTACCTAAAGAACAAAACTTGCGATTTGATGGTGCATTACAAGCCAGCTTTAGACAGCCACTAAGCGCAAAATGCATGACCTATTGCAGGACGCTAACAGGTGCCCAGCCCCGTTATAGGCTGCTGCCCACAAGACAGGGTTGACAGGCTCTTGATTTGTCAATCAAAGCAGCAAGTGGTCACATTGCTCGCTGACGTACCCATTTCAAACCCTGAGGGGTTTGTAACGAACAAGGTATTCAAACTAGAATGTGATTGCTGAGCACGGTAAGTACTGTACAGGACGCCTGGGACACGCACAGAAAGTCCCAAGCACTTAATTAAGATGAGAGACTATTAAGGTTTAGTTTTATTAGACTTGTGCTGCTGGAGACAAATAAGTGCCTGGTTTTCTTTCACCTATTTTAGCATCCCTCCTAAGCTCATCTTTTGTATTAGCTGGGGTAGCAGCTAACCACAACACGGTCTGGAAGAACAGGCCACGCCAAACCTTTCCCCACACAAAATGGGATGCCTACCATTGCACACAGCGGAGTTTAGACCCTCAAGATCCCCATCAGGATCTATAGGAACCTTAAAAGATCATTTGCCATGAGCAGAATGATGAACCAGAGCAGGGGGAGGACAAATCGCTCAAAAGACTCAAATGAACATTTGAGGTCACAACTTCTGGGCCCATGAAGCTCCTGTGGTAGGAGACAAAATTACAAGACTTATTCTTGCCACGTAAATGAATCAGGAACATGTATTAACCATGCTACAGCCTTGGACATTAGCCAGAAACCATTATTTAAAAAAGAAAAAAAAAAGTATAGACAGGATTAAACTGTGTGTTAACAGTCAGACTCACATGTTGTAACCAGGTCCGACAGCATGATTGTTTTATGATGGGATTTCAGAAAGGGCTCTAACTTCACCCAACTGCAGCCATGATAGGGCACCAGGTTACAATGTAATTGTGCCAAACTGTAATAACATGGTTTGATTAGGAATATCATGGCTCGGGCCCATTTGCACAATCATATTAGAGGACAGTGCTATGGCCAGCAAGAAATCAGGGCTAGAGCATGGCCATTAGCATTGTAGGCTTATTCACCCCTGTGAGGACAGTGCCTATATTGCAACTTGGTGCCCAGACAGCATGTGTAGGACAGACGCGCCCTTAAAACTCAAGCAAGTAAGGGTCTCTTACCACTGACAAGTCAACCTTACCGCAGGAATGTTCTGTACAGTCTCCCCAGGTCCCCAGACACCGTGCCAAGGCACTTTCACCCTCACTTGCAACATCATACATTTAGAGTCCTTGGTCTAGCTGGAGCAAAGACCAATAATCGTGCCATCATGCAGTTATTCTGTGCTGGGGACAAACACCCAGTAGAGATTCAACTGGGAGCACTACACTCATTGACACTTCATACATTCTTGTGTTTACTGGAGGTGAACAGATGCAAGGTTTCTACAGTTCTAAATCTCCAACTTAGTGCTTGTGTCACTCAGCTATTACTTTGCCATCCAAACTCAGTTATGCTTGAATTTGAAAGACCAGTTGCAAAGTGCCATATTATCTGCTAAATGCAATGCATCCGTGTCAACCCTTGCTTTGCTTGGAGGAGCCCTCTGTCTGCATGCATCACTGGGGGCATGGAAAGGGAGGGAATAGTGTGCAGCGGTCTGGTCCTGATGCCAGAGGAAGGGAGAGATTTTGCTCTCAAATGGCATTAGCTAACAACTGGGATGCTTTAAGGTTAGATAACTAAAGTCACAGCCAGATCAAACTTTTGCCCAGCAGCAGACTGCCCCATGGTTAAGGAGACAAATCAGGAACTTCACCACGTACATTCGCAATAAAATCTGCGAGCCTTTTACAACCTTTTGACCCCTCCTCCCCAAAAATAGAAAGCAGTGATGCAGGGGTGAGGTTGGAAATACAATCCCTGCGCTCTATGAACAGCGCATGTCTCTCATTATGATGAGCACAAGAGAAATCTCAAGGCAAGTTAATTTTAGACCCCCCCAGGATTAACAAGTCACAGTCTCCTTGATCTTACGGGGTCACACACTACAGCCACCTTTGACAACAGATGTTTAAGGACTATTTCTGATATCCTTTGACATTTTGGGAATCTGATCCACTATGCAGAGAGAGGCAGTGCTCTCCACCCACTTCTTCACTGGGATCGGTTGATTACAAAAAAAGTTGTAAAGAATTTAAAGTATTAACTTTGTAATGAATGCTGTGCTGGTGAATGGTGTTAGATCAACATTTACCCCCACAGCAGGTAAAGGGAAAGAGTGCAAGCCAAGCCTCCCTTCCCCCCCAGTTGTGTGCCTCAACCTCGTCTGGAAGATGTTATATCTCTAGGGAGGAGAAGGGAGTTCAATCCCTGTAGCCCATTCTATCTTGGGCCTCTCTGGTGCGGCCAAAAGAGACCAGCTAATGCTAGTCACAGACGTGACTTCTGTGATATGGACACCTGCCCAATGGGAATTAGGCCAAGACCAAACTTAGGTCAAATCAGCCACTGAGCAGCGATCAGGCAGCAGCAAGTTTCAGGACATACCAAACTGAACCACATACAAACTGCTAATCAGGAGGTTAGAGGTTCTGTATCCTAGGCTAACCGCTCAGAGCAATTCAGTCCTTTTTAAGCATTGTTGGCACATATCGAAAGGGACAATTACTACTCAGCTCAGAGCAATAAGGGGGAAGCCTGCCTATTAACTATGGGCCCAATCACAAAGGGTCTGCAGAGCAAACAACTGCAAGTGTGCCAACAACACTGGGCCAACCGTGTTCTCATTGAACTAATCCTGCACGGTTTATGAGTAGGCACCAATATATCTAAAGTTACAACTCAAACTATAGACAGCAGACTCATTCATTCTCATAATCTTGGAGTAAGGAAGTGGAATCTTGTCAGGATGTGTCAGAGAGGTTAGCTTTAATTTAGAAAGTGGACTAATACCCATTCTGTAGCATGTGAACAGCTCATTGGGGTAAACAGTTTCAATCACATTTAAAGTAAGGCTGCTCAAATCTGAAGTTTTAATGGAGTTTGGCTGGACAGCATGACTGGGACCAAGCCACATTAGAACAGTGTTCAGATGCAGTGCTACCTGGGGTTAGGTCACTACTGGGATTTGGTCCCCACCCATGCTGCCCAGCCAGACCATCCCATATCTCTGCATGCTGCCGCAACAAGCCTTGAGCACAAAGTTTAAACTGGTGGAGACTGATCTAAAAGACAAGATGGAACAAGTGGATGAAACAAACGAGTGGGGGAGGGAAGAAAAGGTGATAAAAACCAGACCAGTTTAGCACAGTTCTAGAGCTAAAATAGACCCTTGCTAGAAGACTGAAGTGAAAGTCTGACTCCAATACAGTGCTTTGGAACTATGGCTAGTAATAGCCTGCGGCAACTGAACAAACAGCCCATGCTGGTCACATAAATTAAAATATCTTCTGGGCAGACTGCTCTGATAACTAAACAAGCTAGATAAAACTGAACAAAAACATCCACAGAGAAGCTGAAAACAGTAAACAGGACACAAGAGATTTCTACATCGAAGTGTGGGGGGGAGCGATAGCTCAGTGGTTTGAGCATTGGCCTGCTAAACCCAGGGTTGTGAGTTCAATTCTTGAGGGGGCCATTTAGGGACTGGTCCTGCTTTGAGCAGGGTGTTGGACTAGATGATCTCCTGAGGTCCCCTCCAACCCTGATATTCTGTGATTCTTTTCAGAACAAGGCCTCTTCCACAGTTGCCCTCCCTCATTAAGCTGATAGGTTAATTCAGGGAATTCTTATGAACTGAGAGGGAGGAGCTTTTAAAATAAGTTTTAATTAAGGAGAAGGCAGCCTTTCTGTTCTTCTGGAGACATTCTGGATGTAACTGGAGAACTTGGGGGGGGGGGGGGGGGGGAAGAAGGGGACAAAGTGATACACATGCCTCTACAGGGGAAAAAAACAAGAAATGCACTGCAGGAAACATTTTATTACACATTAACCTGCAGTTTACTTTTATAATGAACTGGAGCCAGCACAGCAAAGTCCCCCTGTTTGATTTCATTATGCGGTAGCTGAACCTATTCACTCTGTACTCTCAAGGTTAGAAGGTAAACCTGAAGAGCTAATCGACGGAAGGCCTAATACAGGATGAAGTATCATCCAGCTAATCTTAAAAAACACAACACAAAACACACCCCACACACACCCCTCCAAACCAAAACAAAATATGAAGAGTCCACTAGGTCAGGGCTCTACACACAGCATGCAGCGGCTGCATGCTGAACACCAGAAAAATCACAAGAGACGTCTAAAACATCTTGCAAGTGTTCCTCCTACTTCAAGATAAGCTATTGCAATTAATTCTTTTTGGCAGCAGCAGGGTCTTGGTCACTCCAGATAAACAATCATATCTTGTATGGCTATACTGAGCAGTTTGTTGTGGAAAATGCAGTGGTCTCTGAAGGGTCATTGCACGTTAAGTGTAACTTCAAGAAATGGAAAGAAAAATGAACAATGCTTGCTAATGAAACAGACCAGGTTTATCCCTGCAACATACTTTAACTACTTTGCAGGACGGTGTGTGCACAAACACCTACCAACACATAACTTCGCTCTCACTTAAAGTGCTTTAACCAAAAATCTTGAGTGATGTTTTAAACAAAACAAAAGCAAAAAACAAAAACAAAGGGTGGGCAAGTTTCATGCCCATTTTACAGAGGGAGAAACTGACTGAGACAGAGAGATAAATGACTTCTCAAGGTCATACTTATCAATAGCAGATCCAGGACTAGATCCCAGGTCTCCTGATGCACACTGGGTGCAAATGCACTGGATCATGCTGCCACCTATGTAATAGGTACCTATAATGCACGGTCCTTAGGGCACAGGCCGCTATGTGCAATGCACACTGATAATACTACATAATGTACAGGACTAGGCAGAGTTTGTTTTAATTATACAACCTCGGTTAGATCAAGTGAGCACCATGCAATTAGCCATGTGCCTCTTTTGTATAAGACTTTAGAAACACGGATTGTTCTTTCTGCTCTGACATGCGAGGGAACCCCTAACATGCCAATTTTTACAAGAGTAGAAACATTTGCTCCACCATGCCTCTGAGATGAAGCTTTCTTTCCCTGTTCCCCACTGTTGTGTGGTATTTGAGAGCCACTCTTCACCCCAGAGTTGGTTGCATTTCAAGGGGAAGCAACTCTTGCATGTATATAGTTCGTAAACCTCTTTCAAAACGTAAGACTATACACAGTGTTGTACAAAACACAGAATGCCAGCTGGAAAATACTGACCAAAGTTAACCTTTTGATTATTAGCTACAGGAATCTCATACTCACTTTTTAACATTTGCCTCCCCATTGGGGATCCTGCGGAGTTTCTTCTTTTTTAGGATTTTGACAGCTCTCCTACAGAGGGTTTCAGAGTCCAACATCTCCTTGACTTTGCCATAAGACCCTTCTCCAAGTAAGTCCCCCATTAGGTATTTGCCAATGAGCTTGGCCCTTTTGCGCCGTGGCTGGTAGATGACTTCCGTGGAGTCAATGCGATGGATGAACGTGTCCATCCCCACAGACATCAGTTCACTCTCTGCAAACATACTCAGCTCCTGCGGCTCCTGCACATCCATCCTAGATTATGTTCCTTAACCTGTTTTCCTTAAGTGCTCAAGGTTTTAATCCGGTTCTTTAATTTCCAACGCTCCCTTTTACTCCTTCTTGAAATAAAAGTTATCCAGAAGATTGTACGAACATTAATTTTAAAAAAACACTATGAGCTGCTTCCAGCCAAGGATCCTACAAATTCCAGTGCCTGGTTCCAATAACTCAATGTCTCATTAATAAAAACAAAAAAGTCTCACCAGATACTTTCTCAGTTTGGATTTGTTTTACTTTTGACCTGATCCCACCACTTGGGTTCTTTCAGGTCAACTTGCTCTCGCTTGTCCTTCAGCTGGGTCACAAATTGGTTCTTAAGTGCTAGGTCATCCTCTAGGACTTTAGAACCACAGATAACAAAAAGATGGTCAAGTCTCTTTCGTGACTTTCCATTACTAGCAGGTCATGGTTCCCAATTCCAAACTGTGAACTGCAGGGTCATTTACTCTCCCCTGATACCCTCACCTCCCAGGTAGGAACTCGGATGGTTTTCTCAGCCGTTTGGTAGCTGGAACGAAGTTTCTTGGAAGGCGTTTTCAACACCTATTCTAATTTCTTCTCTTTCCCCCCCTATGAAAGCTTGAGGCCTTCTGCGCCTATCAAAATCTCCCAGGGGCATCCTTCAACCACTTGGATTGTGCCTGACACATGATGTGTCACCACCACTGGTCTAGGTGTCAGGTAGACAACACAAATCCTACTAAAACTTCACCCAGCCTGTCCACCCCTCCTTAAAGTGTGATAGGAGGAGTGGGCTCTTTCCCCCTTACAACACCCCAAAACACACCCTTAGTGAGAGATCACTCAGGAGACGCTAATGCTGCTGAGGCCTTTCTTCCCATTTACAACCCCCACAAGCCTCCCCACAGGTGTCAATCAGGAAGGACTGATCCAGCTAATTTCTCCCCCCCCCCCCCGACTGTCACCACACAGCAGCCCCCCCACAAAAAGGGGCAAAAAATGAACTTCCCCTGTACACCCAACCCAAAAGGAGCTGACCTCCCACAGCCCCCCCAAGAGGAAGCTGGCCTTTACCCTCCCAAACGCACCCAGCCTCCCCCCTCAACAGGGGATCAGTCGGGGGGAGTGCACCGTCCCCCCCTTGCAGGACTTCCCCCCCCCGACAGGAGATCAGTTAAGGGGGGGGAGCTGGCCCTACCCTGACACAGAGGTGGGAAGGAAGCTGTGGCTACTTGTTCCCCCCCCCCCCAACGACCTCCCCTGAACAGGGGGCCCCGCTCCCCCTACCCAAGCCGGAGCTCTGCCGGGGGGCCCGATCCCCCTACACGGCCCAAGGGGACCCCCCCCCCTCAGGGGGCACCCCGCCCCCGCCTCTCCCCCCCGGCCCTGTCCCTGGTGAGAGGCCCCGGTCTCCCCGCTCTCCCCACCCCCTCCTCACTTCCGAGCGCTCCGGGCCGCCTCACCCCCGCCTCCTCCAGCCGCCGCAGCTAACGCGCCGCCGCCATTTTGTTTACCTCCCTCCCCACCCTCTAGCTCCCGTCCCGCTACCTCCCTTCCCCACTCCAGGGCCTCACGCCTCCCGAGCGACCGACGTGCCCTCCCATTGGCTACGGCCTCAGCCCCGCCTCCGCGTTCTCCTCCTCTGATTGGCCAGTAGGGGGTGGGGGGGGTCGACCAGGTTTCCTTGCTTCCGATTGGATCGTTTCATTTAGCGTTCGCTCCCCACCCCGCCTCCGGCTGCAGCGGAGGGTTTTAATAGGCTGGGAGGGGCCTTCAGTCATACCCGAAGGGTGGGGCTCGCGTGGTGGACCTGTGGGGTGGGGCAGGTGAAATGACAGAGGGCAGAGAGCAAGGGTCAGAGGGCAAAGGGCAGAGAGCAAAGGGTAGAGGGCAAAGGGGAGAAAGATTTGGGTATCACCGGGAGAGACAGGTGGGCCTAACTAGGTGGGCTGCTCTCCCCAAGGGGCTGCGTGACCGGGGAGCTGCCCTGTAGGCGGCTGGGCTGGGCTTTACTAGCTCCCCGGCCCATGGCTGCTGGCTCTCCCCATCCTGCCTCACACAGGCTTGCCCCACATCTCGCCACCTCGCGTGGTGAGCAGGGCCCAGGTGATGCTGGCGGGCAGAGGGGAGCACGTGGAAGCATTTGCGGCCTCTGAAGATGCACCCCCTCAGTTGGGAACTCAGCACCTGGCCTAGGTGCGCTGCTGGATTCCCCGCTGACCTCTCGCATAGCAGCATCCACACGTAACGCTTTCTGCCCTCTTCAGTTGGCCAGGAGGCTCTGTCCCAGCCTGGTGGACGATGACCAGGCCTGTGGTATCCCACCTACTTCCGTCTGGACTATAGCAAGGCCACGCTTGGCATGAAGCCATCCGCCCTTAGGAACTGCTGGTTAGTGCAAAACAGTGCAGCACATCTGATCAACATGGGGTACTGCAAGCACATCAGACTTGTTCTCTGCTTTCTATGCTGGCTTCTTATAGAATATAGGGTGAGCTTCAAGACGGTCCATGGTCTGGACACAGGGTAGCTAAAAGGGCCTAAAGCTCTGGAATGAAAACCGTGGTAACATCTCCGCTCCTGTGGCACAATGGAACTTTCCACAATGAGGGTAAAGCACGTCGGTGCAGGAGACAGAGCTTTCTCCGGGCCCAATCCAAGACCAGATTGTGGAACAAACTCCACCAGGAATTAATAATCATCACAAACATCACCACCTTCTGTTCCAAGGGCAAAGTGCACTTTTCTAACCTGCCTTCTTTAATATAAACCCAGAGCAGGGTGTATGTTAAAAAAAATATCAAAACCCTGGATTGCACACACAGTTGTCTCCATGAGAAAACAGCAAGAACAACTCGCACGTCAGATATTAGTCATACACTTACTGAATGACTGAAAAGTGCTCAGGTACTATGGTGATGAAGGTGGTATGAGAACCTTTATAGAATAGATAGCCTGTCTGAGGGCATTCCTGTGGACTGCGTAAGGCACTTGGATATGTGCATCCATGTAGGTGATTTGGCAGGAGCCTGGAAGGCACACCTTAATCCCCATTAAATGAAGACTGTGTCAGAAGCCAACCTCATCTTTGACACAGAGGGGACAACAGGTCCCAGCATGAAATGTAGCATCTGCACAGAACAAGATACAGAGTTACCAACTCTTGGCATTTGGGTGCTTTTACATTGGCATGACAGGGGAATCAAGCCCTTAGGATTCAGCCAATAAAATGCATTGTGCTGCTGGGATTTTTGTCCTTTATCATGTGCCTGATTTACATATGCACATGTAATTAAAATACTAGCCTGGTGCTGTAGACCGGAACCCCTCCATGGACAACCTAGGGACCCCTGCTCTTCTGACTGCTTTGCCCTGGCTGTAGATTGGTCTATGCCCTGCCAAGAGGGAGAGCCAGGCACTCTGGCTTCATGAGTTATGAAAAGGTGGGGAGGGCAAGAGCGCTGGTACTGAGTCATCTGGGGTGGAAAGGTGCCTTGTGTTGCTCGGACAACATCGCTTGCTGGCTGCTCAGGAGCAGGATGAGCTCCTCCAGTGCTCCTGGGTGAGGGACAGGCATGCTGAGGTGAGGGTTTTATACAGGCAGCAGGAGGGTGGAGGAAGATCATCTTCAGGCAGGGCAGATTTGACCCAGACCCCAGCTTTAATAATGTGACCAGCACCCGAGCCTCCATGGAGTTTATCAGTACATCCTCTAGCTACCAGGCACTCAAGTAAGAACATCTGACCAGGCAAGTACAGAGTTGGGGTGAGAGAAGGAAAAAGTTGAATGACCCTCCCCATACTCTTTCTCACACTGACAGATCCCTCTAATCCTTTTCCTTTGCCAACCCCTCTTTAACACCCTCCCTGGTGAAGAAGAATCTGACCTCCCTCCTCCCCACTCGAACAGCCAAAACCATCCTAACTCTGCCCACCCCAAGGCACCCCTGTCCCTCTCTTTACTTTGCCTGTGGCCATTGTCAGTATTACGCACAAAAATACACTCTTCTGGCAGATGTTGGATGTCTCTGCTCAGGAGCAGTTGGCATCAGCCACAGGAGTCCCAGCTAGAGGGACCGTTAGTGTGTCCCGATGTGGCAGTTTCCTTGGTCAGCACCAGTTGGTGCTTCTCAGCGTTGGTGTATTGCCTGGCCCACTTCCCTTCCCTTCCTTCCTGAGGCATTGTACTAGTTGGTCCTCAGCCCAAGCTTCCCTCCAGGGTCCAGCTCTTCCAACACCCTATAAGGGAAAAGCAGGTGAGAAGGCTGCTCCACCAACCCCACCCCTGTTAGGAATGGTTAGCGGTTTGGCACTGCCTGTTTTAAGCATGATGCAAACTCCTTCGAGTCCAACTGCATCTTCCCCAGGAACCTGTTCTGCTGAGCTGTACGTTTGGTACTAAATTTAACCTGTGTAAAACCTCAGCAATGCATGCAGGGGATCTGGTTACAGCGGCTCACTCAAGCAGGATACACTTTCCCTCCTCTCCTTTCTAATTCCTGGCCTGTCCTCTTCTTTCTGCTTTTCACCAGCTTGATCCCTCTTTTCCGCCTCTCCCTGCTTCACTTCACACCTCCACCCGTTCCCTGTACTCTGCTGTCTCTACTCTCTGCCAAATACTCCTGATGTGGCTGCTTCAGTTCTAGCTCACTCAGCCTCGTATTTTGCTCAGGGCACTGTCTTTTCACAGCGTCTAACTGGCTCCACTCCCCCTTCAGGATAATCTTGGATGGTAAATAATTAAAATATAAAAATAATAATAAGGACAACAGCGCAACACCTTCGACACAATGCCCTGCACAGATTGCATGCATGCAAGGAAGCCTTCTTCAGCATCTGAAATGCAGCCACCTTTGCGGTAGAAGGCAGCAGCTTGTGAACAGCATACTATGCTACACAACAGGAAGTGAAGTGAAGAAGAATTCTGTATCTGATTTTAAATGCAAATGGGGAAGGATTTAGGTCAGCAGAAGTTAGTTACCCAAGTTGGAAACTACCCTGGGAGACGAGAGCTCATGAATCATAATCCTACAGTTCCTAAAAGCTTCTGGTGATCTTGATTACCTTCACATGCTTGGGACCTTGGTTTTACATTTCATTCCAAACCAAGCACCTCCTAGCCCTGTACAGGAGCATTGATTCAGCACAGACAGCAGGAAGAGCGTCCCAGGTTGCATCCCCCCATACCACTTCCTACAGCACTTTCTTTAATCCGTGGAGGTCTCCTGTCTTCATACTGTCCTGGCCAGACCCTTCTCAGCATGGGAGAGCTGTAGTGATCCCAACACATGGTGTTACCTCTGTTGGCTCTGGGGGGTAGGCTAGTTTTGTTAGGAAAGTTTGAGGGTCATGGGGCAGCACAAAGGGCCAGCCAACTTGCATGATTTTTACCATGCATCACACTGTTTTGGGGTTTTTCTTAAAGCCGCCAGCTGCTGGAATTGGGTGATCTTAAGAGCCCTCAGTATCATTGTTGGGCTGGGATGATTGGCCAGGAGCAAGATGATAGCTTAGAGTGCCACTACTTTATCAAGACCTTTGACTGTAAGCTCTTCAGGGAAAGGACCACCTTTTTGCTCTGTGCCTGAACGGCTCCTATCACACTGGGGTCCTGGGCCATGGCTGGGAATGGCAATAATGTAAGACAAAAGCCCTGTGAATGGAAAACAAAGCACTTACTTCTTTATCTTTATCCTGATGTCCACAACAATGAACATCTGGATTAACCCTGGCTCAGAGACTGATGCCAAGTGATGGAAGTTATTTAGCAATCAGAAGAGACTGGTGTTGGGGGATAGGATGGCTCAAGGATGCTGATACTAGGCTACAGAGCACTTCGCCTCTTAAGTCACTACTTCAACTCCAGCCCCTATCAGCAGTGATCAAAAGCTACTATCATCTGAAGGCCGCCTTGGGAAATTCCAAGGGATTGTCTATCTCTTTGATATTGATTAGCTGCTTTTAATACAGGGGCATCAGCTCAGATGTCGTTGGGATCTCCTTAGTGATTTCCATTTGGGTCAGTATGGATCGATGTTTTTGGAGTCCAGTCTGAACAATGACTACGAAACTACATTTCACACATCTAACAGCTGCGAAATGCAGACAGAATCTGAAATGATGTTAATTTACCATCTCGAGATGTGGATTTGAAGTTATATCATTTAGAAGATACATGGATTTTGCTTTAAGATTATTTCCAGCTACCATTATTCTGATATTTTTTAGTCCCTCTGAGTGCTGCTTCACTAAGAAAGTCTCTTATTCAGCAGGATCTTCAAATGTGTGGCTTTTCTTCTTTCCATTGTAATTGACAACCTGCCATCATTGTAGGTAAAAGGGATTCTGTCGAGACAAACGCAGTTATTAGCCCTGTTACTAATAACACCTGAGCTTATTTATACAGACATTTTAAAGAATCATATTTACTTTTCATTCTGGATGCCGTTTGTTTATTATTTGTGTAATGTTCCCAGCCTCCTCACCCATTTGTCAGCCTCTCTTGCAATCTCCAACTTATCTTATCGTTAATCATGTTTATGATGTGCCGAGGGGGTCAACCAAGATCAGGACCCCAATGCATTAGGTGCTGGACAAACACAGAATAATAGATAGTCCCTGCCACAAAGCGTTTACAATCTAAATCTTCTTGTTCAGTGTTTGTACAGGCCCAGCACAAGAGATCCTAGCCCATGGCCAAGGCTCCTAGGCACTATGATAATACAAATAATAAATAATCAATATACAAAACACACACAGGGTGGGGGAATGGATAGAGCATACAAGCAGAGTGATCAGTGGGATGGCAGCAAATGCCAGGTTAGTTCCATAATTTTTAAAAATATTTCTTCCATACAGCCCCCCATGCATGGTCTGACCTTTCTGACATCTCCCACAAGGCTCCACCTCTATCACATTTAAGCCCTATTAAAGACACACTTGAGCCAGTCATGTTGACATATATAAATTGCCTATTGTTGTTCCCTTTCCCCCTAACCCCTGTCTGTTTGTCCTTAGATTGTGAGATCCTTAATGCCGGAGTGGAGCCGTCCCTTCTGGAGTGTTTAGAAAGTGCCTGGCACACCCTGGACGCAACTGTAAGTAATAGTATTAATACCTAGCTCTTAACTAGCACTTTTCATCCATTGATCTCTAAGCACTATACAAAGGAGGTCACTATCATTCTTCCCCATTGTGCAGATAATGAAACTGAGGCATAGGGAGATAAAATAACTTGCCCAGTTTCTCTCACTGCACTCAGCGTGGGCAACTAAAGAGTACAGTTCAGTTCAATTTTCTGTTCCTAGTCAGTTTCACATTTCCCCCACCCCTTCTGTACTAGCCTCATGGTGGATTCCTAGTCAGTTACAGACACATATCTATCCTGGTTCTCCTGTAGTAGCCAGGTGGTAGTGTATTTGAGTTCACAACACTAGGCGGAAGGTTTCAGTAACAAAAAGAGGGATTTAAATTTAAGCAAAAGATTCTGAAAACATTTCTGTCCCTACTGGGTTTTTGTAAAACACTACCCCCTTCCAATCTCCCTAAGCTAAATGAAGAGTGGCCCGTTCATTTGGATGCTGGCTGAGGCCTGGTTTAAGCAAAGCACTTGGGCGTGTGCTTAAAGATAAGCATTGAAGTCAGTAGGACTTATGCATCTGCTTAAGTGCTTCGGTGAACTGGAGCCTAAGTGGACAATATCCCATGAATTTGTGTGCTGGTGAAGTCAAGCTCAGGAAGAGAGAGTGTTTGTATGGGAGTTGGATGGTGTCCCAAGCCAGAAGCTGGGAATGAGCAACAGGGGATGGATCACTTGGTTCATTCCCTCTGGGACACCTGGCATTGGCCACTGTTGGACAACAGGGCTAGATGGACCTTTGATCTGACCCAGTATGGTCGTTCTTATGTTCCATATTGCTGACAGCTAACAGCATTAGAATAAGGGTAACATTTTCATAAACACCTAAGAGATATAGGGCCAGATTTTTAAAGGTATTTATGCACTTAAAGATGCAGTTGGGCACCTAGTGGGGTTTACAAAAGCATCTGCGTGCCTGACTCCCAGAGAAATCAATCTTTACAAATCTGGCCCCTTCTGCTTATATTTTAATGAGGGGATTTGCACCTAGAAAGAACATTTGTTCAAAGAGGGGTATAGAATAAATATCATCAGAGACAAATTCTTCCGTAGTGTAACTCCTTAGTGGAGTTACACCAGGGATGAATGTAGCTTATATGTTTTTCTAAGGATGTGTTGCTTATTCCACATTCTTTCCAGATGCTATCATTTGCTTCTGGTCAGTGGTTTACAAAATGCAAGAAAAAAATGTTGAAATCTTCCCTAGTTTGACATGCACAATAGTTTCATTTGACTGAGTAAAAGACTATTTTAGGCTTTTAAGAGCCAATTCTAAAATCCCATGTAGATTTCACACTGGGTTTGCTTTGGATCATATAAGCAAGATTGGCTTGTATTTACTTTTTTAAGGGATCTATGCGCTCAGATTAGATAGCTAGAAGGATATGCATAGGGATGAGTGGATGGATATGGGTAGCTAGATAGATACATAGGGTGATACAGCCTTGCCAACTTTCATTATTTTATCATGAGCCTCAGATTATTTGATATTGATCTTAAAGTCCCAGCTCTGGGAGTCATGTGGCTACATGAGAATCTCAGCTTTCATTAAAAAAAAAAAGTAGGTTTCTAGCCTTTGTGCTGGCGGAGAAAAGCTTGTAAAGGTTATAAAACCAGAAGTAAATAAAATGTACCCCAAATGTAATTAAAAAAAACCTCATGATTTTTAAGCCAATCTAATAATTTCGTTGCCTGAAGCATTTCAGAGCATGCCCTGAGTGTTGTGAGACTTAGGGGTTAGTTGGGCAGACATTACAGTGTTCAAAAGGCTCCTCCCGGGGGAAGTGACACTACTATCCATGTTATGTCGGGGAGGAAGCAAGCGCTGAGCAGGATAAGTTCAAACAGCTGCATGAATGATCTCAAAAATAGTGATAAGGTCCCTATGCAGTTACGTGCTAATTACTTACGAATCTGGAGATCTGATGAAGGAGAGGAATCTGTTGCAGTACATTAAGAAAAGTATCTTACTAAGATTCCAAAAAGAATCGGATGCTTAGATTATCAAGAACAGCATCTGCCGTGACATGGGTGAGGATTCAAAGTTGCAAGTGTTCCTAAATCCTCATGCTTCATGGTGTAATGCGGTTGCTAGTAGGGTTCAGGAAGAAATTCCTCCCCCTTATCTCACAACTGTGGAGTGGATCAAGGTCATGGCTGGGAGTCAGGAGACTTGGGTTCTCTTTGTTGACTCACTGTGTGTCCTTCAGCATGTCACTTCCCCTCTTTGCACCTCAGTTTCCCTACATGTGAAATAGGGCTAATAATACCTTTGTACCTATAACTGTTTGCATTGTGATAGCACCAGAGGATCCATCTGAGATCAGGGCCCCATTGTGCTAGGCTCTGTATAGACTCACAGTGAGAGACAGTCCCGCCCCGAGAGAGTTTGCAATCTCAAAAGACAAAAGGGAGGATTATAATCTTACATCTGGGGAATTGAGGCCCAGATCCACAAAAGGTATTTAGGCTCCCAACTTCCACTGAGCCTAAATACCTCTGTGGATCTGAGTCAGAGAGATTATGTGACTTGCCCAAGGCCACACAAAGAGTCTGTGGAAGAGCCAGAACCTGAATCCAGCTCTCCTGAGTACTAGGCCAGTCTCTCAGCCCGAGGCTAGGTTCTACTGTCTGCTGAAGCATCCAACGCTGGCTACTGCCGGAGGCTGGCTAGCAGACCCGGGTATTACCACCCGTAGTTACTGTTATCCCTAAAGCACTATAGTGGTGGGAAAACACTTTACAACCCAGTACAAGTACTTTGTGGACCCAGTCCTGTGAGGTGCTGAGTGTCCGCAACTGCCCCTGAAGTTGATAAGAAACTGAGGAGTTCAGAATCTTATGGGACCAAGGATGTGGCAGAGACTGGATGTAAGCAAGTCATGTGGCTGTGTGTTGCTGAGGTTCGGCAGCTGATTTGTAGCTTCAGATGACATAGGGCTAGATCCTCGGCTGGTGTATGTCGATGTTGTGCCTTCAGTGGAGCCGTGCTGATTTACACCTGCTGAGGATCTAGCCCAGAGTTTTTTTGTAGAGTGTGTTATAGACAATGAAATGCCTTACAGTGGCAGTCCTTACATTCCTGGCAGGTATCACGGTGGGGAGACTGGAAGTTTGTTTCCCCTCTATCTCCCGCACCTTGATCAGGGATTTCATTGAGGAGGTGCGTTTCAGTAACCCTGTTAATTTAAAGAACGAGGAGCACTTGTGGCACCTTAGAGACTAACACATTTATTTGGGCATGAGCTTTCGTGAGCTAAAACCCACTTCATCAAATAAATCGGTTCGTCTCTAAGGTGCCACAAGTCCTCCTAGTTCTTTTTGCTGATACAGACTAACACAGCGGCTATTCTGAAACCTATTAATTTAAATCGCTTGCTCTGCAGCTGCTTTGCCCACCCGATCCCCGGCATATTTACTCAGTGGGCTCTGCAATCCCCCGCAGCAATTTCATCTCCTCCAGCACATGTTATGTCAAGAATTTCCCACTGTCCCCTCGTGACTGAGGAAGGACAGGTGAACAGCAACCATTCCCCTTCTCTGCTGTTAGCCTGGAGCCCTGCTCCCTGCATTTTCCACTTTATGCATCCGATGAAGCGAGCTGTAGCTCACGAAAGCTTATGCTCAAATAAATTGGTTAGTCTCTAAGGTGCCACACGTCCTCCTATTCTTCCAGTAGGTGGCAGTGCAGGCACACGAACAGGGCACCATGCTGGTGGGCCCACATGGCCAACATTTTCAGAAGTGGCTACTGATTTGAGGGCCTGGCTTTTTGGGTGCCCAGCCTGAGATTCCCTAGGCTAGTTTTCAGAAGGTGCCAAGCAGCAAGCGCTCCCAGTGACTGCAAGCGGAGTCATGGAGGCTCACTGCTTTTGAACCCCAGGCCCTAAGTATGTATGTCTCATAGTGACCAGCCAAAAATCTGGTGGTATGGTCAGGTCATCTCTGGGTCTAGGATAAAAGTCAGCATGAGAGGCAGAAGTCACCCGACTGCCATTTAAGGGGCAGTCACCTGGAGCTGACCATAGATTCTAAGGCCAGAATAGACCATTGTGATCATCTAAGTCTGACCTAACACAGGCCATAGAACTGCCCCAAAAATATTCCTAGAGCAGGAATAAGGCCATATGGCCCTACAAACTACACGGACGAATTTCAGTCCAGATTACGGTAATAGGCAAGCCTGCCACACACTTTTGTGCCACGGTCTCTCGTCAGACCAGGTTTTTTTCTTTATCAGCTGAGGGGACGGCTGGTTGCAGCAGTTAGTGGAATATGTCCCTGGGCCTGCAGTTAGACATTTGTACATCCCAGCCTCAGTGCGCGCGCACAGCAGCCAAAATATGGGCAAATGTCATCAGTGAGTGTCACCTCCAGCACAAGATCGTGCTGCGGTAAAGAATCAGCTGCAAAAGGAGGCCTGCAGTGATGGGAGATGGACCCAGGCTCTCTGCTTGGCTGGCAACTTCCAGGCAGAGTCCCAGCTTCACAGAGGTATTACTGTTAATTCAGGAAGGAAAGGGGCCAGAGCTAAACCCCTGTGTCTTGAGGTTTTTAATGGAACCGCTAGCTCAGGGTTTGTCTACACTGGAAAGCTCCAGTGGCACAGCTGCAGTGTAGATGCTATCTACGCCAGTGGGAGAATGCCTCCTGTCAGCATAGGTAATCCACCTCCCTAAGAGGTAGTAGCTAGGTTGACGGAAAAATTCTTCTATGAAACTAGCGCTGTCTACACAGGAACTTAGGTTGGTTTAACTACATGCTCGGGAGGGTGAATTTTTCACACTCTACAGTGATGTATCTGGGTTGAACTAACTTTGTAGTGTAGGCCAGGCCCAAGTCTTACCCAAAGCAGTACCCTTGGGAAAGGAGGCAGTGTGTCAAGGGGTTAGAAGAAGAGCACCAGGACTCCTGGGTTCTACTCCCAGGCCTGTTGCTGATTTGCCACATGATTAAAGCCAAGATGGTTCCCCTCTCTGTTCCTCAGTTTCCTGATCTGTGAATGCTGGGGTAAGGATGCCTGAAACAGGGAGGATGTGAGGATTAATGACTGTCTGGATAGATTTGGAGATCCTTAGCTGACAGAGAATGCAGAGGGCCATCGTTATGAACAGAGTCATCCGCTGAACTGCCCACAGCTCCCACTTTCACAGAGCTCCCCGGCTGCTGCCTACAGGACGTCCTTGTGACGATACAAAGCCATGTGTGATTTTCTCCTGATTTGGCACCAGTTCTAAAGAGTTGGAAAGCGATCACCCCAATTCAGGTGCGTGCCGTGATTCCCCTCCCCCAAAAAAGGGGTGGGTTCCCAGAAGCAGGAATTGAAAACAATCCACAGCAAAGAAACCTGAGCAGGGAGGCAGGATTGGGGTAGCTCTCCAGTGGCTCTGGCTGCAGTTCCATAGTGCTTCTATCTGGGTTGCATCAGCTGCATTCTACTCCCTGTCTTTTCCCCTCTGCAACCTGGCAGGAAAACAAGTCTTCCTCCCACCCCCAGTGATACCATGCCAGGCCATCCCGTCTGTCCCTCCCCACAGCAGATAGTGGGGTGTCACGCTCTCAGTGGAGCCTGTGATGCAGCTGTCCCGATTGCTGGTATTCTTGCTACGGGATTTTCCCAAGTGGTGCATGCTACACACTTACAGGAAAATGTCCAGCACAAACTGCTGGAAATCCCAGAAGTGAACAGAGCTGCCTTAAAGCCATGGAGAGTGGAGGCCTCCAGTTATCCAAAGAGCAATGTCAGGACAGCACTGGAGTCTCCCATACACCATCCCTCACCATGGTGCCATTGGGCGGGATCCACTAGTTCCCACCAACAAGGGGGCCAGTGACTGAGTTGGACGCGTGGGGACTGGAATGAGACCCAGCAAACTCATGTCACACAAGGCACCAAACAGCCATCCAATGGGAACAATGTTCAGTCACCGATGACTTGGGCAGGGAAAGAAACCAGTGAACTGTCCCCATGCCATGCGCTGTCCATTCCCCCTCCATCTGTTTGATTGGCAATGCATATCGCAGAACAGCAGCAAAGCCATTTCCAGTAGGGGATGGTTAGCCCAGGGTAGGACCCCGCAGTCTCTCGTGGTCTAAGAAGTGATGGTCTCTCTTCCACTGTCTGTGGAATGGACAGTGACCAATCTCCTTGAAAGTACCTCTGCTGGGGGATGGCCGCAGATGGAGTTCTCCCACGAGATTTTGAAACCCTTTGATGAAAGCTTTACACAGCTTTTATTATACATGGCTGGAAAGGAACTTGCTGGACCGGTTTGGCGTTACCTTCCCGCATCTCACACTGTGCAGGGGGAGATCTCCCTCCCCCAGCCCAGGTATCGAAGAGCAGCTGAAGTCTCTCTCACACAGTGCAGTGCAATCTGAGAAAGCAGCCAGGTCTCTGTGGATGCCTCTGAGCAGGATTCTCCTCACTCACCTTCCTGAAACAAGAACCCAGCCTAACTGCAGGTCTGCATTGGGGCCACCCCTTGCTATCTCTCTGCAGATGCCTCATTCTCACAGCCAGGAGGAGGGTAGGGGCGGAGCAAAGCCAGCTGGGCCTACCGCTCCTCAGCCAGATGGAAAGTCAGGGGATTTCCAGGCTATGGAAAAAACAGGAACTGGCTTTGTGTGACAGAGGTCGGGCCTCACCCTGACACAGCAGGTCTAAGGGCCTGACCTTGCAAGCGAACGATTCACCGGAGTAAGGACTGCAGGATCGGGACTACACAGGACAAGTATCCTTACCTCCCTGATAGCGGCCATGACCCCTGAAGGTGCTGCTGAAGCCAGTCACATGTTAAGCCTACCCCCATGCAAGAGGCCTTTGTCTATTTCACAGGTTTCCCTCCCCTCTGCATGACACAAGCAGAGGAATTAGAGCTGGAAGATACTCTTTGATCCCATCTGAGCCCATTTCTTCTTGGCCAGCACATGATGGTCCCTTACAGCACATTCCCCAATGCTTGGCCCCGGTCTAGTTTCAGGTGTTGCAAGCAACGGAGCTCCTTCCATCACGCCCATGTGGAAGATTTCATCACCATCCACTGGCTCTTCCGGTAAGGAAGCGTCTCCCAATATTCATTGTAAATCAGCTATGCCTCCATTTCACTCCAGTGCTCCTCCTGTTGGTTTGTTTCTCTGAGCCTCTCTCTATAGATCTGACAAAGAGCTGCCAAGTCATGCAGAGAGGATAATTGCCTTCCTCAGGAGTTTTCCCCAGATTTCCTAGAATCACAGTTTCATGTCAGGCCATTTCACATCCAGAGATTTTGAGTTTTCATGAAATAGCCCATCTCGAGAACTGGTCTTTGCCTGAGGCACAGGGTACCTTCTCTTGAGCCAAAGAGAAAGGGAGTTTTCCCTGGCTGCTCCCCACTCCCGTTACCCCAGTGGGAGCAGACCTAGGCACAGAACAGAACATAAAATACAGCAGATCTCTTGAAAGCAAAACCAAAAAGCCACTGAGCAGTGAATTTCTAGCATGTAGGACTTGTCAGACAGGATCAAACCCCAGGTCCATCTAGTCCAATAGCCTGTCTCTGACAGATGCTACAGAGAAAGGAAAGGGTAAAAATCCCACAGTAGACAGATGAACAATAATCTACCCTCCTTATTGGTCTCATACTGATCTCTGAAAAGGCGAGGCTGAAACACCTTCTGGACTCCAGTGCCTTTCTGTCCTAACCCACTCACTGATTTACATGTCCAACCCTCGGGGAATGATGTCCCTGCTGCCAATGGTGCTCATTAACATCCCTGAAAGGAGCACCTCCTAATCTGCCCATTCAGATTAACAGGGACAGTTGGGGGAGAGGTTTTAATTTCATCCCTGCCTGAAGACTCCCTCCACCCTTCATCGCAGGAGGAGAAATAGATGGTTGCAGAGACATAGATGAGCAAGGAAGCACAAAGGGGCTAGGGCTGTAGAGAAAGGAAGTCAGTGCCCAAGAACTTGGCTAGGTGTTCAGTGCTGGGGAAGCGAACCAGCTGGGGGGCCTGAATTCCTGAAAGACTTTTTAGTGGGGCTATGCCAATGCAACCATAGGTTAAAGGGTGGGTACAGTGAGAAAGCGGTGGGAGTCAGGGGAGAAGGCGGGGGGAGGCTGTAACATGCGCCCTCCCCACAAGGGAGAAGATGAACATCTAGTGATCCGCCTTGCAATGCAGATGAAATGACTATTCAATGGAATGTGGAGTTCCTCACAGCTGCTGGGATCCGGAACATATCTCTGATCCTCCCAGCAACAGAGGAGAGGCCGGTGAGGTGGCCTGGGCTTGAGTTTTCTTCTTGTGATGGATGGCTGCAAATGTGTAGATGCATGAAACAAGTCCATCAGATCTCCTGTGCAGGTGAAGGGGGGGACTGTGGGAGGAGGGATCCCGGATTCTTCCACTCCTCATGGCGGAGACTGCACGGATTTTACCTTTCAGTCTAACTCTTCAACCACTGCAGTTTCTTATTCATTATTATTCGCACGGCAGTAACACCTAGAGGCCACAACCAGGGATCAGGCCCCGGGGATCAGCACGAGGTGCAGCACATACACACATAATAAAGGATGGCCTCTGCCCAAAGGGCCTCACAATCAAGTATAAGATGAGACATCAGACCAATACAGCAAATAGCCGGGGAAAACCCAAGGTAACAGTGAGGTGATTATGTTGAATGTCGTAAGTCGTAGTCACAGCAGACCGGCTGCCTAGGGATTGTCAATTATAGGAGGAGACCGTTTAATTGCAGAACAGACTCTAATATTTATGCTTCCAGTATATGTATTTATTCATCTCTATATTACATTAAACAAAATAGCTCTGGGACTCTTTAAACTCTTAAAAATACATCTTGAAACAAACAGACTCCAGCAATCATTCCCAAGGGACACAGATGGCATTCTTAAAGCAGAAGCAGGCAGCGTATTCACTGCCTGTCCTAGCTACCAGTGGGGAGAGATCTGCAGTCTAGCAAGGATGCACATACTGTAACACATTTCCAAGGTGTTCATATATCCCAGCACTAGCACTGGCTGTGGCATAAGGACCAGAAAAGAATCACACATTAAAGGGATATGGTTTAACAGTCAACGCCCCCATGTTTGGTCCTGGAAAGAAAAGATTTTACAAAGCCAGCAGCTGCCTTGAAATTGTTTTGTTGAAATCACATACAAATGAACTAAGTTACTGGCTATAAACGTTCACCATCAGCGTTAGAATCCCTAACACAACAAGCTCTGTGCCTGGGTCTGAAAGTGAAAGTGCCCGGAAGATACCAACCTACTGAGCCTTTCATAAATACACATAGAAACAGAAAGGGAAAGTCACCATCTGGATTACTTCTTGCTCTTTGCTCAGGACAGCTGTTGGTGCAAAATAAAAGAAAAGGAGTACTTGTGGCACCTTAGAGACTAACCAATTTATTTGAGCATTAGTATCTAAGGTGCCACAAGTACTCCTTTACTTTTTGCGAATACAGACTAACACGGCTGTTACTCTGAAACCGGTGAAAAATAAGTGAATCATACTAGACATTATTAGAAAGAGATAGGTAAATGAATCTTCTCTTGACACTGATAGTTGAAAGGGAGGAGTGTAAGGTCCAATTCCTAAACTGATCCCAGCGGGAGAAGGCGGAGAGGTAGGTTGGGAGTGCTAGGACCATTTTGCAACTTCATGCTCAGCTTCTGAGTGTTTCACTTACTGTTTTTCAACATCCAATTAAAATATGAACTCGTCAGTTTCAAAGCCTTTTCCCAGTGGGGATCTAGACTCATGTGTCTTGTCACAAGCAGTATAGCCAGAATAACTTCCCCAGTGTGGAGAGCTGCAATGGGACAGTGTCGGGGCAGCGAATTCTGCAACAACTGGCTACCTTATGCAGGACTCTAGCCAGCTATTATCTGCCGTACACTTTAACTAGCACTGAAAAGCTGGCCATTCTTGGGGGTGGTCATATCAAGACAGGGGTGGGGGCATACTGGCAAGGGATGGTGTGTGGGGGAAGATTGCACAGTTGCTGACCTGGCTGTGCTGCTGCAGGTGAATTGATCCCTCTGGCCCTGTCTCTCAATCTGGGCAGGCAGGAATGGTGAATGCTCTGCAGGTGGCATGCTCTGCTTCTGGAATAGGAGAGAGAGCTTTGTGTCACTCAGCTATGCTGGTGAGGGAGCATAGCTTATAGGCTCCCACACACTTCCCTGGGCTGGTGGGAGAATGGACTTGGAGTTAAAACAAGGGCTGTATGGAGGAGGTAGAGGCTGATGTAGTGCAGGAGAGGCAAGGAAGTTGAAAGGTTCCGTTATGTTTTGTTGTTCTTAACTCTGGATAAAATCCAGCTCGACAAAATCTGGGCGCATAACCCCCGAAGATATGGAATGGAAACAGATGTCAAGGAAATTGCACATATAGACAACTGAGCATGTTTAATTAAATGCACACTCAGGACTCCCAGGCAGGATGATGAGTGGGAGGCAGGCTGGCTTCCTCAAAGGCTGTTATGATAAAAAATCCTTTTGTTCTCTTTACCTCCTTTGAAGTTAATTTCTTTTGATGGCCATAGAGTGGCTCTTAGATGGCATTTGGTGGTGGCTGAGCAGAACTCTACAGTGGGGATGTTATTCCTGCTGGGGTTCCCACTTAAACTGATCCTGTTCAGTACCCCTCCTGGTTTAGCATCTCCCATGTGTGGGTTTGAGAATTTCAGTAGGGCTTCCGGTATAGTTTTTAGAGTCCTTGAACCTGTTCGGAGGAATTCCTGGTGTCCCAGCTGCTTAACATATGAGCTGATAGGGCCATGGTCCAGAAAATCCTAAAGCTTTATATAGAATCCCTTCAATCATTGTTATGACTTTGGGGAGGGGACCTGTAAGTCTGTGACCCCAGGCTCTAGCAAGCTGGGCCCCATTTTAGCTGCTGATGTTGGGGTTTCAAAATTGTGGGGTTCAGTGATCGGCTATCCCTGTTAGTAGGTGTGATGGCTATTACTGAGGCTCTCCAGAGCTAAAAGCATGACCTGCTACCACTTGAACTAAAGAGCCAAGCTCCTTAGGTGGCTCCGAAACAGACTCAAATCCTGTATTGGACACAGAGGGGGACCTGCAAGACACACTCATGGGTGAGTTCCACAGGGAAACACTGCCAAAGGATGAGCCCGTCTACTTAGGCCCTCACTATGGTGGGTGAAGCATGGGCACGGCGAGACTAGCCCCTGGCCCGGCCCTTCTGCCTGAGGCCCCCCCTTCCAGTAGCCCCTCCCCCCCAGCCCTGGGCCACCCAAGAGCCTCCAGCCCTGGAGTGGAGGCAGTGCAGCCCCAGTGCCAAGGGCCCCCCAGCGCTGGGCAGCACCAGCCACCCCAAGTCCCGGTAATAGGATAGCCGCCCTTGCCCCAGCTCCACCCAGCAGGCTTCACAGAAGAGGAGGCAGCCTGCCTGGGCTGGGGCAACTAGTAGCAAGAGGGGACCTTGGGGCAGAACATGGGCGGAGCTACGTGGGGCTGTTTGGGGAGGCACCACCCATGCTCGGTGTCCTCATAGCCTCACACCCCATCTCCTGTATTGGATTTTTTACTGGCTGTGGCCGGTGAACACTGGGCAAGAACAGGCTACGAGCAGAGGGGAAAGGAGGGCTTTCCACATCAGACAAAAGTAGCATGAACGTGGCAACCAGCACATGTTGGCACTGCCAGGCATGAAAGCCTTTTCATTCCCCACAACAGCAAGTAAACCAACACCTGACCCCACAACAAACAGAGGCTCCTTGTTTTACACTGTCTGGGAACCCTCCTGTTTTATTCATGCTCGCAGCCGTTCTTCTCACTAGCCTGTCATACTGGACGTTGATATGGTAAAGGCAAAGTGGATGGCAGTGCTTCTGGGCTGTTGGTAGTTTCTATCTGAGGAGATGGAGCAAAAGTGGGATATCTGCATTGTTGGCTTGGATTAGAACAGTTAATGCCAACATAAAAATAGCCCCCTGTGGAATGCACTTTTTGCACGAGCCCATCAGGGTTTATTTTTGTCTAGGTGTCCAGGGAATTAAAAGTGGCAAAGATCCAACACAAGGGACAGGAAGAAAACCAAAAAGAGACCATTGGAAAGGTAGCTGGGTTCGTTTCCAGAACAGAGAGTTTCTTTCACTTCTGTTCAATGATTCAGCATTTCTGTTGTCAATTCACAGAATGAGAACACTGGGTCTGGGTGGGACTGAAGCAACCGTAGCTTTGCCGCTGTGACGTTCCTGGAAATCCGGTCCAGTTCTAACAGTGCTTATCTAGCCCTTTCCAGCCTTACCCTGCTCCTCTGTGAGGTAGGTTAGTGCCAGCTCCGTTTTGCGAGTTGGAAAACCGAGGGACGCTGGATGCATCCGCACAGCGAGTGACAGTCCGCAGCGCTGAGTCTCACAGCCCAGTCAACAGACTCGGGCTCACGTGATGGGCACAGAAATTGCAGTGCAGCTGTTTGGCTTGCTGGAGCTTGGGCCCTGAAGTCCTCCTGGCTCCCTAGCTTCAGAGCCCAAACTCGAATGTCTCCACCGCTCTGTGGCGCCGCAGTGCAAGTCCCTGAACTGAGGCTCTGCAGCTGGCTGCGTAGATGCACCCAAGACAAGCAAAGTGCCTGAGGTGTCAGAGCTAGGAATAGAACCCTTACCCAGCAGTCCTGTCTCATCTCCTTTGTTCTTACCCACACCACAGTGTCAGGGAGAAAAGAGCAAGAGATGTTCTCCCACTATTCCTACAGCCCCGGTAGCAATCTGCAATGTCAGCCCCAAATATCACAGCTGACACTTGTGGTACTGCAGCAGGAAGGACAGCGAAGGGGGTGGCAGTAGGGGCAAGGGGTTGGGGATGGCAGCAGAAGGTGGGGTTGGGCAAGGGGTGGCAGTAAGCAGCAGAGGGCAAGGGGGGTGGTAGATAGCGGGGGCAGTGGGTGGCAGCAGGAGGTGGTGGTAGGTACTGGGGGCAGTAGGGGCAGGGGGTGGCGGCAGGGTGCAGCAGGCAGTGGTGGTAGATAGCAAGGGGTGGGGGTAGGGGTGGTGGTAGGTTATAGAGGCAGGGAGCGGAGGTGGGGACAGGCAGTAGGGGTGGGGGTAGGTAGCAGGGTGGCAGTAAGGGCAGGGAGGCAGTAGGTGGCAGGATACAGGAGTTGGTGGTGGTGATAGGTAGCGGGGGAGCAGCGGCAGGAGGCGGGGTGGGGTCAGAAGGTGGTGGTAGGTAGCAGGGTGGGGGAAGAGGGTGGCAGCAGGAGGCGGGGTGGGGGGCAGTAGATAGTGGGGGTGGGGTCAGGAGGTGGTGGTAGGTAGTGGGGGGGTCACTAGGAGCAGGAGGTGGGGTGGGGGCAGTAGGTAGCGGGGGTGGGGGAAGGGGGGAGCAGGAGGCGGGGTGGGGTCAGGAGGTGGTGGTAGGGGAAGGGGGCAGCAGCAGGAGGCGGGTGGGGGCACAGTAGGTACCGGAGGGGCAGGAGGGGGGGGCGGGGAGGGGGACAGGCGGGGGCGGTGGGTAGCGGGGTAGGGGGCAGGGGTAGGTAGCGGGGGGGCAGGAGGGGAGTGGTGGGCAGTAGGTGGCGGGGGCGGTGGGTAGCGGGGCGACGGGCGGTAGGTAGTGGGGTAGGGGGCAGGGGGTAGGTAGTGGGGGCAGTAGGTAGCAGGGGGCGGTAGGTAGCGGGGTAGGGGGCGGGGGGCAGGAGGAGGCAGTAGGTAGCAGGGGGGCAGGAAGGGGGGGCGGGGAGGGGGACAGGCGGGGGCAGTGGGTAGCAGGGCGGGGGTCGGTAGGTAGCGGGGGGGAGGGGGTAGCGGGGCAGTGGGCGGTAGGTAGCGGGGGGGCAGGAGGGAGGCAGTGGGTAGCGGGGCGGCGGGCGGTAGGTAGCGGGGGGGCAGGAGGGAGGCAGTGGGTAGCGGGGCGGCGGGCGGTAGGTAGCGGGGTAGGCAGCAGGGGTAGGTAGCGGGGGCAGGAGGGGAGTGGTGGGCAGTAGGTGGCAGTGGGTAGCGGGGCGGTAGGTAGCGGGGGGGCAGGAGGGGGGCAGTGGGTAGTGGGGCAGGGGGCGGTGGGTAGCGGGGACAGGCGGGGGACGGTGGGTAGCGGAGGGGCAGGAGGGGGGTGGTGGGTAGCGAGGGGGCAGTGGGTAACGGGGCGGCGGGCGGTAGGTAGCGGGGTAATGGGCGGGGATAGGTAGTGGGGGCAGTGGGTAGCGGGGCGGCGGGCGGTAGGTAGCGGGGCAGGAGGGGAGTGGTGGGCAGTAGGTGGTGGTGGGTAGCGGGGCGGTAGGTAGCGGGGGCCAGGAGGGGGGCAGTGGGTAGCGGGGCGGGGGGTGGTGGGTAGCAGGGTAGGGAGCAGGGGTAGGTAGTGGGGGCAGGAGGGGGGCAGTGGGTAGCGGGGTAGGGGGCGAGGGTAGGTAGTGGGGGCAGGCGGGGGGCAGTGGGTAGCGGGGCGGCGGGCGGTAGGTAGCGGGGCAGGAGGGGAGTGGTGGGCAGTAGGTGGCGGTGGGTAGCGGGGCGGTAGGTAGTGGGGGCAGGAGGGGGGCAGTGGGTAGCGGGGCGGGGGGGTGGTGGGTAGCGGGGTAGGGAGCAGGGGTAGGTAGTGGGGGCAGGAGGGGGGCAGTGGGTAGCGGGGTAGGGGGCGAGGGTAGGTAGTGGGGGCAGGAGGGGGGTAGGGGGTAGATAGTGGGGCCAGGAGGGGGGCAGTGGGTAGCGGGGTAGGGGGCGAGGGTAGGTAGTGGGTAGCGGGGTGGGGGGCGAGGGTAGGTAGTGGGGGCAGGAGGGCGGCGGGGGTAGATAGTGGGGGCAGGCGGGGGGCAGTGGGTAGCGGGGTAGGGAGCAGGGGTAGGTAGCGGGGGCAGGAGGGGGGCGGTGGGTAGCGGGGTAGGGGGCGAGGGTAGGTAGTGGGGGCAGGCGGGGGGCGGTGGGTAGCGGGGTAGGGGGCGAGGGTAGGTAGTGGGGGCAGGCGGGGGGCAGTGGGTAGCGGGGCGGGGGGTGGTGGGTAGCGGGGTAGGGGTAGGTAGTGGGGGCAGGCGGGGGGCGGTCGGTAGCGGGATAGGGGGCGGCGGGCGGTGGGGGCAGGAGGGGGGCAGTGGGTAGCGGGGTAGGGGGCGAGGGTAGGTAGTGGGGGCAGGCGGGGGGCGGTGGGTAGCGGGGTAGGGGGCGAGGGTAGGTAGTGGGGGCAGGCGGGGGGCGGTGGGTAGCGGGATAGGGGGTGGGGGTAGGTAGTGGGGGCAGGCGGGGGGCGGTGGGTAGCGGGATAGGGGGCGGCGGGCGGTGGGGGCAGGAGGGGGGCAGTGGGTAGCGGGGTAGGGGTAGATAGTGGGGGCGGGCGGGGGGCGGTGGGTAGCGGGGCGGTAGGTAGTGGGGGCAGGAGGGGGGCAGTGGGTAGCGGGGTAGGGGGCGAGGGTAGGTAGTGGGGGCAGGAGGGCGGCGGGGGTAGATAGTGGGGGCAGGCGGGGGGCGGTGGGTAGCGGGGTAGGGGGCGAGGGTAGGTAGTGGGGGCAGCGGGGTAGGGGGCGGCAGGCGGCGGCGGCGCTGCTCTCCTCTCCCTGTCTCCCCCGCCCGCTCCCGTTGCCCCGGGTCCCGCCCCGCCTCCCGCTTCCGGTCTGGCGGGCCGGAAGTTCGTGTACGCAAAACGCCCCCAAGATGGCGGCTGCGAACCCGGAAGTGAGGAGCCGCCTCTAGGAGGGAGTCTGAACCCCGACGCCCCCGGGGACCAGGTGAGGGCCGCTCGCTACCCCCCCGGGACCCCCACGTGCGGAGAGATCCGCCGGGCTGGGACCGGGGAGCCCCCGGGTCCGGGTCTCTGGGGAGTTGTGGGCGGGGGGCCTTTGCTTCCCCTCCCCCCGGGTCTCTGGGGAGTTGTGGGGGGGGAGCCCTTTGCTTCCCCTCCCCCCGGGTCCGGGTCTCTGGGGAGTTGTGGGGGGGGGGAGCCCTTTGCTTCCCCTCCCCCCGGGTCCGGGTCTCTGGGGAGTTGTGGGGGGGGGGAGCCCTTTGCTTCCCCTCTCTCCGGGTCTCTGGGGAGTTGTGGGGGGGGGGAGCCCTTTGCTTCCCCTCCCCCCGGGTCTCTGGGGAGTTGTGGGGGGGGGAGGAGTCCTTTGCTTCCCCTCCCCCCGGGTCCGGGTCTCTGGGGAGTTGTGGGGGGGGGGGGGGAGTCCTTTGCTTCTCCTCCCCCCGGGTCCGGGTTTCTGGGGAGCTGTGGGGGGGAGCCCTTTGCTGCCCTTCTCCGGCAAGAGAGGGTCTCCATGGAGGGGCAGGTCTCTGATTCCCTCCCCTGGGTCAGGTTCCTGGGGAGCCACGGGGACGGGGTATGTCTCTCTGCTTCTACTCCCCCTTCTCTCATGTCAGGGTCTCTCAGCATTTCTGGGGAACATGTGGGGGGAGGGCTTCCTCCTCTCTTCCCTCCCTGGGGAGGGGGTCAGGGGAGCTAAGTTAGGGCCAGGTTTCTCCTCTTCTTCCCCCTCAGGTCAGGGTCTCTGGGGAGCTCTGCTATTCCTCTCCCCATGGTCAGTTCTTGGCGGGAGAGTTGTGTCCTGCACCTCCTTCCCTGTCCATCACCTCATTTCCTTCTCTTTTCTGGAAGGGAGGGGATAGTGCTTCAGGTTTTCTCAGTTCCTCCAAGGAAGCTATTCCTCCTCAAGTTATCTTTATTAGTCAGAGTTTTAACAGCCCTGAAGGTGTAGCAGTTTGAGTCATTTCCTGAAGCACAGTCCAAGCAATGCAACTACCTACTTGGGCCGAAAGTTTGGTTTACCCATTCTAGTCATGATGCCTAGAGTTAGGGTGGTTAATCTGGATTGATATTTAGTCTGACCCATCCCCAGGTACTGTAGAAGATAATCCTACCTATACATAACCCCTTTTATCCGAAACCCATTTACAAGAATCACCTTGCTCATCATTAAAATGCAATCACTTCTGGGGTGCAGTGGGAGAACTCTTAAAGAGTGTAAAATAATACCACATGATAACTTGGGACAGGAAGGGAGGAGCTCTGTTGGTAGCACCCAGCCTTTGAAGGACCTTGGTTATTGTATTAAGGTGTAACACCTGGTGTTCTGAGTCCCCTGGTAGTATTTGGGGACAGGTAGTTTGTCCAGATTAACCCTCAATTTGTGTGTACAGCACCAAATACAATGGACCCTTCCTTCGCCCAGTCCTGATGGGGGTGCTTCTGTTATACAGCTAAATAAAAAACATGTATTTTCTTAAAAGTCTGGCCCTTTTGTTGTGGGGAAAGATAGGCTCTTTAATTACATTGTGGCTTTTTACTTCGATGTTAGTGATGGAAAAGACCTATTGCCTTATCTACCTGTCTGTTGCAACTGACAGTGTAGTCTTGTTCCTGACAGTACATTCTCTAGGGGCCTTTCCGTTAACTGTTAAATGACTTGCATAGCAAGGCTCCCATCAATTCCGTAGGAGACTATTCCACATGCTAATATGCCTCTCTATTACATTTTGCCTGGTTATTTTTAGATATTATTGAAGAACAAGAAGGAAATCTCTTATGGAAGTAAAGTAGCTCCTGAACTTATTAATACACTCCCTTTTTAGGTGTATTATGGACCAGATTCTTCCACCCTTTCTGAGGCTGAGTGTCATGTTACTCTACAAGTAGACCGAAGGACTAAAATGTGATTATTTGTGGATTATTTGGTGTGAGTAGGGGTATCAGAATCTGTTCCTATTTGATGTCTAGACCCACCAGCCTTTTCCATGTAATTATTTCACAGCACCCTGGATTTTTCTAGCATGAAAATGTATTTTTAAAAATAAGTAAAGTTTACTATGCATATGAAAAAAAAATTCTAATGTTAATTCCTAGTCTAAAGCAAGGACCAGGCTTTTCTAATCCCACGTAAAACTTAATTCCCAAAAGGAAACTCTTTGCACAGGGAACAGGCTGAAGCGACAGAAACCAATGAGTGTCTCACTTCTGATTTAAAAGTAGCAGAAATCTGCCCTGCGCTGAGACCCTGAATGTCAAGTTCTTGCCCACAATGGTGCTGATCTTAATTGCCCAATTCATAGCCCCTGAAAAATGGAGCTTATGCTGTGACAGACTCTTAACTCTACTGCTGCTAGTGGTCACCTATATACTTGGATCTTAATGTTGTTAAATATCAGTGCAGTGCTTAAAGCAGGGTTCTGCTGTGACAAGAGACTGTAAAAAAAAAAAAAAAAAAAAAAAAAAAAGGAATTAGGTTCTACTTTTATTGTGATTCCAAAGCAAATGTTCTCAATTTACAATAAAAATAGACGGCTTTTCTAAATTCTAGCCCTGCAAACTCACCAAGGGATCTGAAAGTTTCCTTGGGTTCTCTTTGGCTTGTGCATCATCACCAGTTGTAAATTCTGCAGGCAAAAACATGCCCTCTGTTGTATCTGTGCAATCCTATTGTCTTTGGGGTGGGGTGTGGCAGAGAGGGTGGCACAGGCCTAACCTGAGGGAGAATGTAGCCTACAGTTGGAATTTGTAAGTTAACAGTTCTGTTGAAAGCGTTTGAGACAGGAGGGATTCCAGATCCCTCTTGCGTAGCTGGGTTGGTTCTGTCAAGTGGGCGTACAGGGGTTGCCGAAACAGGCTCTTGTTGATGGAAGATGGCTGTATTGTATTTACTTGATGGAAAAGTAGGTTGTAATATCACCATGAGTACAGTGTGCGTCCATTGGTCCCATAAAGAAATAGTTTTCCAACAAAGTCTGGTGGATAGGAAGTCAAGTCAGGAGATCTTTTCCCATCCCCTTCTCTTGCTCTTCGTGGGATGCCTGGCAAATCACTTGGCTTTTATTCATCAGTTTTCCCATCCAGATAATGATACTTTCCAGCTATACAGCCTGGTGGTCAAACCCCTATGAAACCTGTATTGCTGAAACCTTGCACTTTTTTTATATACCATTTAAAGGAAACATACGTTCACTTTAATTGTCTGAACTTTTTTAACCCTTCGAAGCAAGAGTCTAAAATCTTCAGGTATCTTGATACTTGGCAAAATTAGCATTATTCTAGAGTATCAAAGTTTAATAGTTGCGTTCTAGTTTCCTAATATTTGAATAATATAGGTCTGGCAGAGCTATAGCTGCTTGGTATTATCATCAGTGTAGAACATAAGAACAGCCAGGCTGGGTCAGACCAAGGGTCTGTCTAACCCAGTGTCCTGTCTTTCAACTGCGGCCAGTGCCAGGTACCCCAGAGGGAATGAACAGAACAGGTAATCATCAAGTGATCCATCCCGTCACCCATTCCCAGCTTCTGGCAAACAGAGGCTAGGGACACCATCCCTGCCCATGCTGGCTAATAGCCATTGGCAATAACACTCTGCCTGGATTTTTTTTTTTTTTTTGGCCTAGTATTGTTATACCTGAGGTGACTAACGATTAGAAAGAAAAAATATCTTCCCTGATTTACTTACCTTGACAGCACTTGCCTGTACTTGGTATCATGTTTTATGTGGGCTTTCTCACATCAAACAGTGATAGGAAAATGATTTTTATAAAAATAGGAAAATATTATTGTGAACCCACAGAAATAGGCAGGACAACTCTGGAGCCAGAATAGCACCTGACACTACTTCTAGCTTTTTTTTTTTTTTTTAAAGTAACTAGGTCTCGATTTGACATTGTCCCTTTAAAAATGCTCTGAAAGAACCTGCTGAGCTGCCATAAAATTTTTTCTTTCACATACTAACTTGCCCCTCCTACCCCTAGGGGTCCTTAACCTCCTGTCAAAGCCATAGAGTCCTCCATCTTTTCCCACGCTTTATGCTCCCCACTCTTGAGTAGGAGAGGACTCCCTTTGGGTCACTGCTGAGCATTGAGACATTCCCTCTCCCACAGGCTGCATCATCTTGTGGACACCCCCACGCCCCCAGCCCCTGTTGACTGAGGTAGGAGACAGCAGGAACCAGTGCCTTGTATGGCGATATAGAGCATTACCACCTGAGTGGACACGTGCTTTAAAAATTGGAGCTACTTTCATCTTGTTTCAGTAAGATTCTTTTCTTTACATTAACATATAAATGGACAGAAAATTTTTTTTTAGGCACATTGTATGCTTTTAAAATCATTCCCATGCAGGGACCTTGTACAGCAAGTTTCAGCCTGGAGTAGCATGGAGTAGTCTTTTAAACGGCTAAGTTAGACCCCTGAAATGGTTTATAATGGAAATGCTGACACAACTTTAATGTTTTTTTGAACAGTAGCACTGTAATAAAGAGCTAACTGTGCAGTCAGTGAAAACTGAGCTGTGATTTTAATCACCAGAGTCTGAATCTGTCAGGAAAGCCTTCTAGGCTTAATTAAGAGAGGTTTATATTCTTCTTTGAAACATTTTTTTAAATTTAAAATCTTTCCAGTCTTTTTGGTAACATGATCTAGAACTGTAAACATATTACTGTGAAAAAGACTGACATAGCAAAATACATGTTGAACCAGCCTGAAATGAGCTTAAAGTGATATGTTTATGTATTTATGACCAGTAAGGAGGCATGCTTTGATGTCTTTGTACAGCTTTTTCCAGTGGGAGTGGTGATGTGGTCAATCAGAGCATTCATAACTCCTCTGGTAGTGTTGCACATAGGGCCAGGATCTTTTGGGCTAGACAGACGCCATGCACTCCTTCTGAGGCCTGGCATACACCTAGAACTTCTACTGACCTAGCTCTGTCACTCAGGACTATGAAAAATTTTACACCTCAAAGTACTGTAGTTAGATCAACCTAACCCCTCGTTCAGATGTGGCTAGGTCGATGGAAATATTCTTCCATCAGTCTAGCTATTGCCTCTCAGAGAAGTAGATTACCTGTCCTACATCGAGGGAAAAACCCCTCCCATCAATATAGGAAGCAGCTACACTACGGCCTTACAGCAGCACACCTGCAGCCCCATAGCTGCTGTAGTGTAGACAGACCCTAACTGAATTCCCTGGCTTCCCTAAGTAGTGATTGGGGCACGAGGCAGAGGAAAGATGGTCTTGTGGCTGAGGCACAGGACAGAGAATCTGGAGACTTGGGTTCCTCTCTTGCGTCTGCCACTGACTTACTGTTTGACCTTGAGCAAGCCACTTTCCCTTTCTGTGCCTCTGTTTTCCCCATTAATAGAATGGTATAATACATGCCTACTTCACAGGTATGTTTTGTGGTTTAATTCATGTTTGTAAAGCACTTAGTCCTTTTGATGGAAGTACTGCCCAGGTGCCCCAGTCATGCCGGGTACACGTATATCATGCTGTACACGTATATCAGTGCCAGGTATTAGGATTATTTATGATCTTCTCACATGTTGTCTTGCAGGTTGGAGTGCACAGCTAGTCTGAGCAGGTACGACTCCCTTGAAGTTAAAGACACTATGCATTTTTGCCAGTGGTGATATTGTCCCGATGTGTCAGATACTCGGTTGAACGTACTGCGGCTCTTAGTCACCCATGTTGCCTGAGCCTCTCTTTGTGCTCTCTCGTAGGGGTTGTACAACCTTTTGTGCCTTTGAAATTTCAGAGCACAGCCAAGTGTATATGTGGTGGTTTGTAGGTTTCCACAGAAATGTTCTGAGTTTCTTGGCAGAGTTGGGGGAGGGAGGCATTTTCTTGTGTATGACTTTTCTACCTGGAAATAGAAATACGTCATTTTATCTCTTCTACCAGTTAAAAGGGCTCTGACAGATGGATTCTGCCTCTTCCCTCCCTATAAAGTGCTTCACTTGAAGTAATCCATCCTAAGAATGTGTTTGGGTCCTAGTTTAAGCAATATTCCATTGCTGTAAACAAAATGTTTGAATTTCAAGTCAAGCCATTAAAGTCAAGGCAGCCTGTGAGTGAAGGGAGAGACTGTGCTTTACAGCGAGTCCTTTGTGGGGAAGAAATATGAAACTCTGAACTGTGAATTGGTGCTCTGACAGTTCTGCTGATGGAACTGGGGTCTGGGGAAGCATGAAACATAGTGTCCTAATGTCATTCTGCAAGCTGAATGAATGGCAAATGAGGTCAGAATTACAGATGACTCAGCAGCAATAAAGTTGTATTGTGCTCTCTTGAAATGAAAGATTTAATGTAAAATATATCCACATTTGGGTTAACGAAAGTTCCTCTCCAGTGTATGTTGTCAGTAAAGCCGCTGAAGCATGGGACTGCTTAATCTTACTAGGGTGCTCAGTTTATTAAGTTTATGGGGCAGAATAGAAAGTTTCTTGCCTTTTTCTTGGGGAATTCGGGGAATAACCTCTCGGGGCCTACATCAACAGCAAGACTCAAAAGTAAGTTTTTTTAGATTTCCATATATGAATATTTATTATTGCCTTTCTATAGTGCATTTCACCTGTGAATCTCAAAGCACATCATAAACATTAGTGAGGTAATACAACAACCTTATGTGATACTATACCCGTTTTACAGTTGGACACTCTGAAGCACAGAGGGGTTAAGTGACTTGCCCAAAATTACAAAGTCATTTGTACACTAGAATTGCCTACACTAGAAAGTTGTACCACTTTAGTTACTATCTGTGTAGTTGTGAAACAACCCTCCCAGTGTGGATGGAGTTGCATGGGTATAAAGGAGCTTTCCACTGGTAATCCTATTCCATGTGGGAGGGGGAATAACGGTAGCAGTATAAGGCACTTTTATTATACCGGTATGATGGCATTCGTACTAGAACCTGTACTGGTATAACTGTTGGTAAAAAGCCACATCTTTAACTGCCATAGTTATATCAATATAGTTTGTAAGTGTAGACCAGGCTTAGTGGAAAAGCAAATAAAAGAATTCAGGAGTCCTAGCTTCCAGTGCTGTGGTGCTTCTTGAGAAGTTTTCCCCCCAATTCCATTACTCCCTCTTCTTGAGCTTGGCAGCCCTTTTGTAGTGTCCCAGTAGAGGTGGATGAAGTAGGGATGCTCAGGGTTGAGTTTATTTCACTGTTTAACCCTGCAGACTACAGGTGAGCACGCCTTCAAATAAATGCACAAAGTGAATTTATTACAGCCTCACATAGCATGTTTATTTGAATATATGCTCAGTCAGTTCTCCATTTATTTTTTTAAACAGTAGAAAATTCAATAGGGGAAGCTGATAATGCAGGGTTATATCTGAGAATATAAATGTGCAAGTCAAGACATTCAAAGATTCCTGCAGCAACCATAACTCATCTGCTTTGTACATTATAGATTAAGACATTTTAACAATGTACCGAGTGATATAAAACGCTACAGTTGTGCAAAGGGGCTGAGTTATTATTTTTAGAGAGATTTCCTGATTCTTGTTCATTTAAATTCCCAGCCACGGTGTTGCATTAGTGTGGCGGCTTACATTGAATTAGACCCACATTTCTTTGCAATTTCTCCGGTAGTGTCCTCCGGCAGTTTAAGTTTTGCCATGACTTTGTCAAATAGGGTTCATTGTTTGTACTTCTATTTCCTTCTGTTTTTATAATCCAAGAGGCCTCTCTCTGGGTGTGTTGTTTTCCAACTGCTGAGTCTTTTCTTGGCACCTGTAATTAAGTCTGTTACACCACTAATTTAAACCCACCTGGCTTTATCTTTTGGCTTGACTGGATTGTGGGAGAGCAGATATTTTCATTTAAAGGAATAAATTCCCTCCCAACAAGCACCTTTGATTCTGCAGTATGGTCTGAGCTTCAAAGAGGTGGGGTTAGGGCTGCTTAAAAGTTGACGCTTTTCCTCTTGGTGCCGTAGACACTTGTGTCTTCAGAAGTAAAGTTTGCTTTTTTTTTACTTTCACCCGTATAGATGTCAAGAAACTTGGAAGTGATCTCAGCTTTTCTCCCCTTTGTTTACTGAGTGTACAATTCGAGCAGTTAATCTGCCAAATACATTCTTTGCAGCCATGCCGTGACTCTCTAATAACTTGCACAGCCAAGGTAAGTAGCGAGGAAGATTTTACCCCTTTTTTGCTCAGTTCTATGAACAGTTCTGATAAGCTGGGAATGCAAACTTTACAGTGTTAGGGTCGTGTAAAATCTGTGCTCTTAAATCAATGTATCTCAGGTACATACAGGTGTGTCTGGAGTGTACCATAACCTGTGTGGTACGGCATGCCCTATAGTGACCCCATTTTAATCACATACAGAATATTTAATATCTTTCACGTTGATGTTATCCTCTGCTGTCTGTCATAAGTAGACTTGGTTCTATTCAGAATCAGTGTAAACTTAGGTTTAAGTTTCTTCAGTTGTTTTCCCATAACTTTCTAAATTGCACGTTAATCTGTGATTGGGTGAGCTGGGTTACAATTTGCTATATTTTGCACTACAGTTGGTAATACGCTGATTCTTTGTTTTTATTTTAAAAAGCAGTTTCAATTGACCCATTTGAATCTGCCGTCATAGTCTAAGTTGGTAGGGAACAAACTCTAGACTCTGAATATCTGTCTTTCAAACATAAATTCATCAGTCTATTGCTAGGGCATTGTAAAAAGCCCCTCTCTTTGAATTATCCTAGAGTAGTTCTTGCTCTACTCCTGCGTAGTCTGATGCCTGGCTAGCAGAGGGTGCACAGATTAATTTGGGGGAGCCCTTGTCCAAGTGTGACTGATATGCAGATCCTCAGACAAGGAGATAAACAAAGCAGAATCGCGCTGAGTTTTGCTCTTGGAGAAACTAAGTGTGCCAAATGAAAAGGGACTAAACCAGTTGGGGAAAAACTTTTTCAATTTTTAAAGATTACTGCAAATAATGGAAAGAATTAAAAATAATTGTTTGGCACTTCCCATATAAATAAAAGTTGTGGGCTAAGGAGGCAAGCACCTGCTAGTTTTGATCATATTAAACTTTACATTCAAATAGCATCCCTCATCTGAAAATCTCAGTGTTTTTCAGACTATGATGAGACCTCTCAGACCCCCTGTGAGGTTACTAGACTCATTTTACAGATGGGTATACTGAGGAACAGAAAAGATTAAGGTTTGCCCATTGTCACAAAATAAGTCATTAGCAGAGCAAATTAATTGAGGAGTCGTGACTTCCAGCTTCCTCTCTCACGACAAATTGCTGCTTGGTGTGAATTAGTACTTCTCTCTGTATATTGTTTGAACATAAAGGGGAACTTGCATCTGGCTTGGCTGTTGAGATGTGAAAATCTTTTTTCAGTTTCCAAAGTTCCTTAGTTCCTATTTCTCGGGTTACATACATATGTACGTGTGTGTGTGTGTGTGTTTATTAAGAGAGTTTAGTTTAACTTTTAGCACCCCTGCTAACAAAGGCAGTGGTCCTTGCAAGTTGTATGTGCCTGATAGATATTGTCAGTTGACATAAGGAATCAGGGAGATGGCTGGGTGTAGCAAGCTTCCAGATTTCATTTGCATGCAGTGTCTGTGGATGGACAGATGGGAAGGGAATAATCACTGTGATAGATCTTCAGGTAGGAAAAGGAACTAGATCAAGTTCCCAAGGGCTTTTTGTTGTTATCAGGCCCATGTAATTCAAGAATGGCAAAGTTGGGTTTGACTGTGTATACTGTGCATACCTGTGGTTTCCTAGCCAGCTTTCTGTAACAGCATGGCATAGAGGAAATGCTTGTATTTATAGAAGATGAAATATGCAACTGGTATTGTACAGCTTTCTTAACGGTATATGCCCATGAAATGGGCACTTACTCATGGTGTTATTGATCCTGATTATAACGGAGCTGCTTATTGAGTTTCTCCAGTCGCCAGTCAGTGTGAGTTCAAACTAGATTGCCACACACATCGCTGTTGCTCTCCAAAAAGCCTAAGCCACTTTTGAAAATCTAAATCTCTCTGTTCTTCACTTCCAACTAGTCATATTCCTTAGCTGCATACAAAAGCTGCCCCATTGTGGGCCTGGAATGGGTAGGGAAACTCTATCATAATGAACTGTTTAAGTGAAAGTCTATTTATATTGAAACTATTCATATATCTCAATCAGAATGATTCCTGATATAATTAGACTGCTCATAGCTTTATCTTGCTGCGTAGGAAAACAGTTTCATTATTAAGCATAGGATGTCCAGCCATTAAGGAGTGAGCCTAATGGTTTTCTCATGAGTGTGTGTAATCCATCACTTGAGTGCCTCTGCTGTAAATCACGTTGAAAGATCGCTTCATTAGTTCTTCGTGATCCTTACAGAGGGAAATTACTGTTCCTGTGTTTATAAACATTTACTTTATTCTGCTGGCGTTCCTCTTCTGCATCTGCCTTGGCAAATGTAGAAGTGCCTGCTTACTGCTTAGCATGGGGTTACTGGTTGTGCTCAACTGTTCGTCCATAGGAGTAGTTCCAGCAGCTGCCTTGTGCCCTGAAGCCTGAGAGTTTGTCACTTATAAATGTATCCTGTCTAACATTACTCTGGATGTTGTGTTGTAAGTGTCTTAAACTCTTTTGCTCAACTGCATTTTGTGGCAATGAGTTCCATATGTTACGCTTTTAGTAAAATAAAGTGTTTGCTTTCATTAGCTATATCTTTTTTGAGATGGGGCGACCAGAACTGAACTCACCCTGAATAGTGTGGCTATATCAGTGATTTATATCACAATATTTTCAGTATTTTCTATCACATTCTTCATATATCCTAACACTGTGTGCTTTTTTTGACCGCTATTGGTCGCTAAGCTTTTCACTGAGCTTTCTGTGGTGATGCCCAGGTCTCCTTCTGTGTCTGTTTACCCACCTGTAGAGTGAGCATAATGACTTCACAATTATGTTTGGAGGCATAATCAGTTTGGAAAGTGCTTTGAGATCTTTGGCTGGAAGATGCTAAACTCTATTCTAATGATTACATAAATCCATGTATTCATGCCTGAATATCAGTGAGATGACAGAATTTTCAGAAGCCTTTGTGAGCCATTGCTAGCTTTGAGCACTCAGCAGCTAACCTTCCAGTGATAAGCCTCACACCATCCATCCATCTCCTTGCTGCTTGTCCCCTACTACAATTACCCTCCACCATGCTTTCCATAATAACTTTCTCAAGGTTGTTTCCATCTCTGTGCCTAATGTGACCCAAGTATATAAGTTTGTGTCTGTTGATTTCCAACATCAGTGTTTGCTTCTCTCCAGTAATATTTATAACATAGGTATTCATCTTTTTCTCCACCCAGGAGATACTCAAGAGTACTCTCCAGCCCATGTTTCAAAAGCTTACATTTTCTTCTTGTCAGCAGTATTAACTTCTGAGAACTTGCATCCATAAATTGCTATGGAAAAAATTCAGCTTTTCACTAGTCGCACCTCTGTACATTGTGAGATGTGGCTGTTTTTCTACACTTTCTCAACGGAGGCCATAGCTGAGTGAGCCATCCCTAATCTTCCGATTTCTTTGGAACAGCCTCCTTGGTTCGATATGTATGATCCTAGATCAGGGGTCTCAAACTCAATTTAACTTAGAGCCAGTGCCAGGCCTCAAATCCTCCCAGTGGGCCAATATGTCACTCATGCTGCCCAGAACCTGCCCCCCAAAACTCTGCTGCCCCCAAAACTCTGCCGCCTCTGCATGCTGCTGCCCCCAGGCACTGCCCCTGCAGCTTCCCATTGGCTGCAGGGGCGCTTGGGGCAGGGGCAGTGCGCAGAGGCACACCTCTGCCCCACCCCGTGGCTGCAGGGAGGGGCTGGCAGACACGTGAAGCGAGCAGGCAGGCACCACACAGCTCCACTGCGCTGCCGGGGCCCCGGGCCATTGTAAATTGCCTGGAGTAGGGGAGCGCCTGGGGGTGGCAGGTGGGGCCAAGGGAGAGACCCGGCCCCAAAACTGCTGGAGCCCCATGGGCCACATTGGGGAGGTTCTGCCGATGGCCCGCAGGCTGGGAGTTTGAGACCCCTGTCCTAGATAATTAAATTCATCTACTGCCTCTACAGCTTGTCTGTTAATTGTGATGCCTTCTTGCATCCTCTTTTTCTTCGTCTTGTCAATGTACGCACACTTTGTTTCTGTTGCATTCAGGAATAGTCTCTATTCCCCAGTTCCTTGTTATAGACGTATTGCATCAGAGATTGTAGCAAAGAGCGTGGTGTCATCAACGTGTGTGAGGTCAGTTAAAAGATGTCCACCAATGGAGATACCAGCTCCTTCCATTTTGTCAAAACCTTTAAGGCTTATATCATAATAAAATCTGTGTATATCTTGAAGAGGCTTGGGGACAAAAAACATACCCTTGTCTAAGACTCTGTGCAGTAGAAAACCACTCAGTGTTGCTTACTACTGTTTGTATCTTAGTCTGGTGGTGGTGGAGACTTGTGCTGAGTATATTTAGATCCTTTGGAAATCTGTCTCTGCCAGTATCCTCAAAAGGTGGTCATGTCAGATGGTATCATATGCTTTTGGGTAATCGATGAAGCACATGATCAATGCATGATTGTACTCTAATCTTAATTATTAGGATAGCGCTAAAACTAAGGAATTGGCTTATGTCCTGAAATAAGTGTCCAAACTAAGTAGCAGGCTTAGTAGTAATAGTGTCCCATTTTTAAAACTTCATTGGCGAAAACTAGAGTGGAAGTTAGATAATTTTGTTTCCTTTTGTTGATACTCTATTGGCACTTTTCAAGGATAAGGAACTGGCAGCTAAGATTATGCGACAAAGGCTGGGCGCTGATGTACACGTCCGTTGCAGGAGTTTGCTACTTCATGATGTACATGATGAGTTAGATGACTTAACTTCTACCATTGACATTGCTTTCCTCCCCCCCATATCTGCATTTCATATTCTCTAGCTCTCAGGAGAGAATGGGGCAGTTTATGACTCTTGAAGTTGGAACTGTTGTTTTACTGCACAGTTTTCTCCCAAAGAAGTCGTCGTAAGTGTTGAACAATCCCCAAATGCCTGAAGTCTGGTAGGACAAAGTGATCCTTGAATATGTTTTCCACCTATGACTCTAGTTGCAGAGAACTTTGCCTGTTGAGTCTTTGTAGGTGACTTCCAGCAATGTCTAACTTAGAAAATCAATAAACTTCCGCTTATGTAGTAAAAGTGTGATAACTGCTCCCATTGTTAGGGTCAAAAGTCTTGCAACTCTAAATTATCTCTGTTCACTGCTTGCCTTGGAGGTTGATGTTTCTAGGACAGACGAGATGCTTGTAGGGAATAATTCCTCTTTAATGCTTTGAGTGGCTCTTATAAGATCTTAAGATGAAAAGCTCTAACTTGCCTAAAAAATGGGGGTTATTTACTGCCAGTTTGGGAGGAGAGCCAAGGGAGAAGGAGGAATGGATTGAGTGTAAACTTGCTGAACCATTTGATTTGGGGGTTGTGGACTTCCATTGCGACTGTCCTTGGTAATGTAAAGCCTGGAACAGCAGCACAGTGCATGGCAGTGAGACAGCTGTGGCCTTCTACAAAACTTGCTCTCACTTTTGTATTTTCCATGTGCTTTTGGGAGGCTGCTGAAACAGAAATAGCTCCCTGAGGTTGTCATCTCGTCTTGGTTTTTCATGACCAATATTGACCTTCATTCATAGGGTTCATGGAGTATCACTGTGAATGGCTTTAGAACCTTCTGGGAATTTAAATATGCCAGCCAGCCAGCAACTGGCCCATATCAAAGTGAGTGTACAGTGAGGTATTAAAAACTCTTTGCATTCACCACCCCTGGCACCTGATGTAACTGCTGTATCTTCCTCTATTTAGAACTGGAGACATTTAATGGTTCTGAAGTTGTGGCAGAGTGGCAAATGGTTTTGTTTTGTTTTTTTAAGGCGCCCACTGTGCTATGCAACCACAGTCTCTGTTCAGAAAACAAACTGCATTCCGCTGGAGGCCGGTTGGTTTTGTGGTAGCAAATCTAAAAAGTGTGTGATGTCAGGATGAAAAAGTGGATCCCTTACATGTCTCAACTTTCTGGCTTTTTTGCCTCTCTTGTGACATCCTTTTTACCTAAAACAGAGACCACCAAAGGACCATAGTACTGCAGTGTGCCAGCTTTCTCCAGTACTCAAATTTACAAGTAAATATACAACTGCAACGATGTTTTGCATCAATTCAGGCTGATCTAGAATTGTGTGTACATGCTTGAATTTATCGGAACCAACAAAAAGCTTACATGTATAGATAATTAAGTGTTATCCATTGTGGATCTTGTGAGTTAAGGTAGATTTTCTCTAGCAGTGCACATTACCTTTGATCTGTTTTGGGTACGTGGATGATTTCAAAGGGATTAATTTACTTTTAGTGTGGAAGACTTTATAAGGAAGTGGTTTCTAGTGGTTAGAAGTCAGGATATTTGAGGTCTATGTCCAATCATACCACTGGCTTTCTGGGTGTCTTTGTACAAGTTATCTTTCTGTGCATGAGTTTCCCCCTCTGTAAAATGGAGTTATTACTCACTCTGAGGTCCTCCTGAAGAAGTCCACTATCTTAGTGCAGAATATTGTTTAGTATCTGAGAGGATTTCAGTATCTCTGGAGCTCAAAAGTCTTACAGTTCCTAAGCTGTTTTTCTTCATTTTGCTAATTGGGTACAGGCTGTTGTGTAAGAGTTTTCTTAGGGAGCTAAGTACATTTTTAGAGAAATGCACTCTATGCTGTAGAGAACCCATCAAGTGAAATGTAATGTTGCCAAGAGCCAAGACATGAGATAATGTAGAACAGACAGAGAGAATTTCTGATATTGATTTTACCCTTCATAAGTTACTGTTTGTTAGATGTATAAGTGAAGCTGTACATTTGCTACAGCTGTTACGGGAATCATGGCTTCTGATTTCCTATCAAAAGCTGTTACAAACTTTAAAAAAACCCTCTGGTGAAGAGAACAGACGTGCTATTGTAAAGGCACCAGAGTATATCGATATCTCTAAAACAGTCTCTGACTTTAACCCGTAGGTCAGCAGACCTCACCACCTCTGCCCAGTAACTGCTGAGCTTGCCTGTTTGCCTAGGAAAGGTGATCTGTAAAGAAAAAACTGTGTAAGAGCAGTAAATGGCAATCATAGAGGACCTCAGAGTTTTATGTAAATCACCCCCCACGCACACTTTTGCTTGTTTATATTAACAATATCAGGTTGCGACATGTCTGTCTGGTTGGAGGACATCGTGATGTTTGGAACATCTGGATGGGGACATCACAGGAGAACGAAATTTGAGCTGGAGGTCTCATCTCTGACATTTCATTTAGGGGCTGGGATATTGCAGCTCAGATTTCACCCTCCTAGGATGAAACCATCTATGTCCTCCAGCCCAAATCTCCCAGCCAGAAGATGGAAGTCAGGAACTTATAAAAGCAGGCAAAAAAGTTAAATCAACTATGATGTCATTTTTGCAGGGCATAAAGGAGGTCAGTAAAGAGCCCAGACAAACGACCACCTTTGCTTTGCATTTAAACTTCAACCCTCTGCTGCTGTATTCTTTTTAGATGTAACTTGTAATTAGTGTAATATCACAGCAGCATGTCAGGAACAGTAGGTAGAGTAAAAAGGAGCAAGAGGGCAACCCTGAAACCGAAAAAGAAAAGATCCAATGAACTGAAGACCACTAATGATCAGTAGCTGGGGCTTAGGGCATCTCTTCAAAATGTATCTTGGGTTACCATCTAAAACATTCCAGATATGAATTCACGCCAGCATATTCTCTGTCCCCCTCTTGCAAATTCCATTTAAATAAGCTAATGCATGTGATGTATGGTGGGAGGAAGAAGTCCTTAGATGTTCTGGGGCTGCTGAAGATTGGTTAATAGATCAAAGGGTCTGAAGTCCACGTAATGGCATTAGCTAGTACCCAGCATGCTAACTAAACGTTTTGGGGTATTTGCACTTGTGGACTTATGACTGTAAAATCAGAGTATGGATTTTATAGAGTAATAAAAAGAAATAATTCTGCACATGTAAAACTCTGGAAAAAGCAGGCAAGTGGAAACTGATTTAGGTGACTCCCTAACCCTAGGAAAGAGGTGTTTCTTCTACTAGCCATTAGTTAATTATCTGAATGAACTAAATGTGGTTGATAGCATGTTGACATTATGTTGCTGACGCTACCTTGCCACTATCTAAACTCTGTTTTGGGGCAAGGTTTTGCTGTGCTCTTTCAGGAAATTTGTCCTTTTTCTAAAGGCACCTTGATTACTTTTCAGAGTAGCAGCCGTGTTAGTCTGTATTCGCAAAAAGAAAAGGAGTACTTGTGGCCCCTTAGAGACTAACAAATTTATTTGAGCATGAGCTTATCCGATTATTTGAGCATAAGCTTTCGTGAGCTACAGCTCACTTCAATTTGTTAGTCTCTAAGGTGCCACAAGTGCTCCTTTTCTTGATTTCTTGGAGATTATATTTTTTTATTTTACTGGGGTAAAAAACATTTAAAATGGGGAATAAATTCTGACAGTTATTATAATTTGTCAGACAATGGGGATGGACAAAAACCTGATTAGTTGTCTTGTTGAAGTTAGATCAGATTTCTGTAATCAGTTTAAACCTTCCCAGAAAAAGCTCTGCTTTAATTTGTTTAAGCTTACAGTTGCTTTGAGCATAACCGATCAGTTTTACTCAGCATAATTTGCGTTCTACTGTACGGCCACACCCTGCTGAGCCTGCAGCTTCTACCTGACATGGATTTATAAGGTTGCATAAACCATCTGAGTCCCAGTATGACTGCCTCTGTATTTAAAGGGAAACCTTTTAAACCACAAAGTGCTTAGCCTCTGGCAAATGATTTATTTCAGTTTGTGAGCCCCAGTCATGTGAGAGCATTTAACCATATGCCCTCAATGCTTGCATTTAGAACTGTAACTTTTTTTATTTTTAATTTGTTAACATGATCTTGTTTTAAAAAGTATTTGTAGATCTATTCAGAACTAGCACATTATATTGGCAGCCATCCTGAAATGGCTTTGAATAGGATAGCACTTGCACATCCATGAAATAGCAGCAGCAAAGTCTTCAGAGGTTCTTGTTATCAAGCTGGCCAGTATTGTGCGGCGCTCTGATCAGGGATAAGTCCTACTTAACATTTTATGTGTGTGTGCAGGTGGTTTTATTAAATGTCCGACAGACCCAGTCCTGAAACCAGTGGGAGGGGTTGCCTAAGTAGGGAATTCAGGATCCTGCAGTATGGCCAGTTCTACGCTCAAAAGTTAAGTCGACCCAGCTATGTCGTTCTGGCATGTAAAAAAAAATCTACACCCCTGAGATGTACTTAAACTGACCTAACCCCTGGTGTAGATAGTGCTAGGTCGACGGAAGAAGTCTTCCATAGACCTAGCTACTTCCTCTCAGGGAGGCGGATTAGTTTATGCAAACGGGAGAACCCCTTCCGTCACTGTAGTGAGTGTCTACGCTGAAGTGCTACAGCATTTCAAGTGTAGAGAAGCCTTAAGATTCCATCAGCAGCAGGAAATGTCATTAAAAGTGTGTTACAGTAAACGTGCAATGTCTGGACGAATCCCTTGCAGAGCTTGCTAATATTATTGCAATGAAAAACAGTGTTTACAGAGAAATACATTATTTCTTATCTGTATTGCAGCAGTGCCTAGAGGCCCTGATCAAGTTTTGAGTTCCCATCATGCTAGGAACTGTACATACTTACAATGAAAACATGATCTCTGGCCCAAAGAGCATATAATCTAAGTATTACTTTGAAAAAATAAAACAATGATTTTTCCTTTGTAGCCTATCAAATTGTAGCTCTTTCATAAAGTGTTGGAAAATTCCATGAAGTCTTGGCACAAAGCATGTGTTAAAATAATATTTTGTTTTCTGGACAAATAACTATATGCTTAGTGATAGAATTTCAATATAGAAATTGGAGCTTCAGCAGGTTTGTATTGGGGGATGAAGCACAGCCTGTTTGATAATTGGCCTATTACAAATTCAAACTCCCACATATTTGTGTGGGTGATATATTTAAAGGGACCCCTTTCACTTGAAATCTAGTTGGGTTCAAAAACATGAGCTAAAAGTAATTTCAGTTATTACACCTACCTCAGTTAATGTTTGTGGATTTACAACCCCAGGTTTTCATAGCTTTTAAAATATTTTTCTCTCCCCTGCTGCTGTGTAATCGGTTTCCCAAGAGTTGTCAGATATGTAAAATAAACTAAAAACATGGGGAGTACTTTTTCTCTATTTTTCCCCCCACCAAAGATTATGGTAACAATCGGGCAGTGTAAATGTAAGTGAACATATTTGTGTGAATTTGAGTGCTTGCAGAGGATAGTTGGACTGACATCCCTTAATACTGATGGTCTCTCAACTCTTTACTCACAGAACAGCTACTACATCCCTAGTAGCCTTGCAAGCTCCCCAGCTGTGTTGCAGTGCTTCTTGGAGAAACCATCTCTAGGAGAGTTCACTTTCCATATCCATAGACCTCTGTGTGCCAAAGAGGCTGCCAGTTTATGCCCATTGTGGTACTAGTGGCAGAGGGGATGGAGTTAAGCTGTGGACTCCTGTCTGTTGTATTTCAGCTGGGCACGGTAGCTTCTCATCACTATTGGTCTAGGCTGGATTTAAATGAATAACCTGGAAATGCATTTTTCTAATCTATTATCAAGCCCTTTAGCCATCCAGTACTCTTCAGTCTCGGCTTTTTTAACAAATAGGGTTGAGAAAAGAACTGTCCTTGTAGTCAAATATGAGATTGTCATTACAACTATTTTGGGGTACAGGTTTGCTATAAAATCATGGTGGAGCCATTCATATCCTAAATGCATGGATTATTGACTTTTAACTTCGAACTAACATTATACAAGTGTGAGCCCTTGAGTTTCTCTAGGTTTCAAAATACACTTTGCTCTCCCAGCTGACTGACGAGCCCTGTTCCAAGAGGTGTCCTGCAACGGATGCTACACGAAGTCATGTTCACTTCACTGTCTGTTACAAATGCAGGAATAAATTTGCCAGCTGAAATTTGTCACTTATTTTTAAAGGGATGCAGTTGAGTCAGAAAGGATTTTAAAAAATTTCTCATGTTACAAATGACACCTTTAAAGGATCAAAACTGAACATTTAAGAACTCTCTTACTTTCTGTGCTGTTTAGTTTTTCTGCTTTACTCAGCTTGGACAGTGAAAATGCACTAGTTAGTTTCACTTCTCAAGTTCTCGTGCACCAGCCCACTGCTGCAATGTTCAGGCAGCAAATGCTGCAGGATAATGTGTTGTGGTTTTTGGGTGTTGGCGTGGAAGGGAGGGAGGAAACGAAAGGGCAAAAAAGTCATATTGAAATCAAAAAGAAATTGTGGAAATCTCTCTTGCTCCTAGGTTTTTCTAAATGTTTGCTTTAACCATAACGTTATTGGTATCTGAATTAAGCCAAATTAGACCTGAGTGTGCCCCTTTAAGCCTGCAAGAGCAAATGGACAGTCTAGCAAAAAAGGTAGTTGATAGTGTCCTTTCCAGTTACTTTACAGGTGCTGAAAATCATTTGGATTCTGTCCAGCTGTTCAGGATTAATTTCTGTCACTGAATTGGAGGTCATGGTATGGGCACATTAGTAGTCCTTAACTGGTGACAAATGGGATGATGCAGTTTTAGTGAGTAAATCTGTTTAAGAAGAAATTGAGTCCCATGGTCAATATTTTCTGCATCAGACATTGTATAGGACTGATTTAGGAGGGGGGGAGAAATCTCAGGTATGTACTTTGCCTTTTTTCTGGTGATTTTGGGGTTCTGGCCGCTGTGCTGCATAGCTGTTACTCATCAGTAGGATACTCAGAAAGGAAATCTCCACTTGTCACTTCTTCCGAAGCAAGATAATATGTGACAATAAAATACCACATATAGCTTTTAGTAGGTGAATATTTGAGCGAGAAAGAAAGTGAGATAAATTGAACTGGGTTGAGATACTGGAAATGAGGGTAACAGATTTACACAATCATTGGTGTGACTCAGGTTGGCCAGTCAATTACAACTGTGGTAATTACTAGAAGAGGGGTATAGTCCGGTTGCCATGGAAATCAGTTTTTCTGCTAACTTCAGGGAGAGTACTCTAGGCCCCGGCTGGATAGGTGGTGAAAGGTCATTTGACTTGGCCCAAAAGAGTAGATGTATTTAAATGAGGGTCGCTGAAGATGAGTGACTATCAGAGTAGTGAAAAGAGAGGAGCAGAGTGGGTTTATTAACAGGCTCTTCCAGTAATAGGCATAGTAAGAGAAATAGAGGGGAAGCTACACTTAGGGATGGGAAATGAGGTTATCCAATAAAACATGTTTATAGTCTACTTTTTAACCCCTTTTTTGGCTCTTTCTCCTTGTTTCTTTCTTTCACCTGATGGAGCATCTCAAGGGAAACAAGTGTAGGACTAGAGAACATGATTATTAAAATGCCAGTGGCCAGTCTACACTGGTGGCAGGCAGCGCATCCATGAATACAAGAGAAATGCCAAACGTAGACAAGGTCGTTGATTGATACCAAGCCTACGCTAGCTGGGAAATGGTCTAGCTCAGGGTATGTCTACGCTGACAACCCTACAGCGGCGCCGCTGCATCTCTTCATAGAATCTCAGGGTTGGAAGGGACCTCAGGAGGTCATCTAGTCCAACCCCCTGCTCAAAGCGTAGACCCTAGCTACGCTGAATGGAGGAATTCTCCTATCAATGTAGGTAATCCACCTCCCCGACAGGTGGTGAAATTCTTCCATCCTCCTAGCACTTGTCTATCCCAGGGGGTTCGGTCAGTATTGCCACGTGGATTTTTCACACTCCTGAGAGCAGTAGCTAGACTGATGTAAAATCCTAATGTAGACTAGGCCATAGTAAACCTAGAGGCCCTACAAGCCTCAGAACAGCTTTCTTCCTTATCCTCTTGGGACCCAAATTAGCTGTTTTTTTTAATTAGGTTGGACTTTGGAGGAAAAGAGGGCTCCTTACTTTTAAGGCCTTGCAGTGTCTTTATGAAGTTCCTTGTATATCGTGTGCCTTTAGTTGTAGCCTGGGAACTTAAATTCATAACTTTGCTAGACACTAAAAATCATGGATTCAGTAAGGGCACAGGATTTATAATTCATTACACTAATTTGTAACCCACTAACCTCATGTATCCTGCAACTGTGAAAGGATTGAGCCTGGTATGCACAGGTTTTAATATGTATTCTGATTACTGATCGTTTGGGTCTGTCCCAAATTGACTTTGTGGACTTTACCCAGGGCCCTGCCTTGCATTTTAGCTGCTTTCCAAGAATGTGAGTTTGCCACATTGCCCATCAGTGGAGAGCAAGCGCTTGCCTCTTGTGCCATACAAAGATGAGCAAGTATTGCGAAATCAGAGAAATTTCACAATTGGATTAGATTCTCAGCTGTTCAGAATCTCAGTTTTTTAAAACCCTCCTGTGTGTGAAATAGACTTTGGGGTGTAACAGTACTTTCCAAATGCTTTGCTGCTGTTCTGAGTGAAAATTGCGAGCCCTGTAGGGTGCATCTTCATTTGGAAAAAAGGTGTGTTCTTAACTTGTGTTAGCTAAAATGTGGTAACCAACTACGATCTTAGTGAAGACAAGGCAGTTAGTATTTTAAGATGAGTTCCCAGGTCTAGGTGAATCTTAGGCTCCCTCATAGTAACTCAATCTGTTAACACTTGTGAAAGCTACAAACTGCTTTGTCTTTACTGGGATTTTGCCTCATGTTAGTTACCATGTTAGCGACTTCAGGTTAAAAACAGATGTAGTCAGTGCTGTCCTAAGGGGGCGTGGGACCTGGGACATAGGCGCTGAGTTTCTATCTGCTGGAGGGTGGTTCCCCCCGGCTCCGCCCAGGCTCCGTCCCCCACTCCACCCCTTCCCTCAAGGCCCCACCCTGCCTCTTCCCCACTCCACCCCCTCCCCTGAGCACACTGCGCCCTTGCTCCTCCCCACCCAGCGCGGAGTCCAGATGCCCCAAAACAGCTGATCGGTGGTAGATGCTGGAAGGGTGAGGGAGATGCTGGTCGGCGGGGCCCGCTGGTGGGCAGGAGGCGGCTCTGGGGGAAGAGGGAGGTTGGTGGGGGGCTCCTTCTTCCCCTCCCCCCTATCCCCCACTGACTTCTGTCTCACCTCCCTGCCCACCTTCTCAGGAAGCACGGGGCCCCCCAGAGTGCAGGGCCTGGGGCAGTTGCCCTGATTTGCCATACCCTAGGGACGGCTCTGCACCTGGTGAAGACAAGGCCTTAGACTTTATGGTGGAGTAGGGGACCCTATGCAGCCTGACCTCCACGTGCTGGTCTCCTAATTAGATGGGGCTAGCTGCATTTCCTCTCACTTTACAAACTGACAATAGGTATTTCTTTTCTCTCCTAGGCCATGCTGCAGGGTGAAGAGCACAGATAAAGAACCTTCCACCACTCCTTAGAATAGTCCACCAGCCCTGACAACTTCATGCTGCAGGAGACAGCCTGATGCCCTCAGCACATCCTGCCATGGACGGAGGGAAGAACTTTCCACAGCATGAACACCAGCAGTCAGGCAGTACATTATACAGTATGCCGAACCTCCAGACCCAGCTCAGCGTACCTGCCATGGAGGTGAGGGTCCTGTCAGGTTAGCGTGGAAATGATTGGATTTGGGAGCTTTTGCCAGAGGGGGGGTCACAGCAATGTTGAAATCTTGGGAAACAAAGTAAACGTTTACAGTTTCTATTTGGTAAATTGGCTTTCCAGGCTGTTGTCCAGTGGTACAAGGTATTTATTTTTAGTGCTAGACATTTGAGGCAGCAGCTGCCACAATCCATGTTGACTTTGAAGTTGGGAGGAAAAGCAAGATTGTGACTGAAACGACGTAATTTTAAAGTCCATTATATTGCAACCTGCTAGGGCAAGAGATGAAGAATCGAAGCTGGATTACCCGCTTTCCATTTGTTTCTACCCCTGCTGGCTATCAAAGTGCTGGACCTTGAAAGTGTCACTTGTAGCTGTGTCTTTTCTGACACTGTTACATGACTGAATAGTATTTTATTAGGATTTACAGTCTCCAAGCAGGATTGGGTCCTGTACCAGGTTGCAGACTCACTGGTGCGGCACCTCCTGCTGGTTAGTCTGGGAATTAGCTCTTTTCCAGCCCTCCGAGCACCTCCTGTTGACCGGTGTCCCTCCCGGATCCCAGTGCCCTTTACCTTGGGGTTCTGACCCCAGCAGTACCCCCACACTCTGGATCTCCCCTTCCAAGGGAACCCCCTCCCGCTATACCCATCTTGCCTCAGTGGCTACTGCCAGTCATCATCTAGCCCCCTTTCTGTAGGGCAGACTGTAATGGCCACTCATCACTGGCAAGGGAGTTGGACCTGCTGCCTTTGCCTATCCCCAGGCTGCACCTCTGCAGCCCCAGTACCTGCTTAAGCCTTTAACAAGGCCTCAGCCTGAGGAGTTGCCAGGCTGGAGCTCCCCAGCTCCTCTTGCCCTTCCCCAGCACTGCTCTGCTTCAAGTACCCTGTGCTCCCGGGCAGCTAGGTCCTTCCCACTCCAAGGCTGGAGTGAGACACTGAACCAGCTCCTCCCTCGCAGTCCTCTTATCGGGGCCAGCTGAGCCCTGATTGAGCTGGCCACACCTGTGGTCAGCTACTCAGTCAGCTTCCCTCAGCTGTTCTCGCTCCTCTTACCTCAGGAGTGGGGCCCCGCTACTAGTCCCTATTGTGACCTGCTGTACAAACCCATGATTTTTAAAAAAAAGTCCCTGCCCTAGATAGCTTTACAATCTAAACAGAGTGTCCCTTGGGCACCAGTACTCTTTTGTCTCTGATTATAACTAATGGCTGCTGCTTTCCTGAAGTTTGTACCCATCTTAGTCTGGCTACATGGAGGCATTCAGCACCTGCTGCATAGCTGGGGAAGTTGGGCGTAAACAATTTTGAGGTCAGCTTTAAACCGATGTGAACTCTTAATGTTTTCAGAGAGCACCTGCCCTCACAAAATCAGACACTCTATAGATGACTTAAGTCAGGCCCCCAAAATGAGACACTTCGAATTACTAGTCACTTTTGAAATTATTGGCCTTTGAAAACCTCTAGAAACGATCATATTTTTTTCACTCATTTCTCCCAATTGCAGCCCATTCAACATGCTGCAACTAAAATCATGTTCCTTGCCTGCCACTCCAATCACCTCTTTTTCTCTCTCTCTCTCTCTCTCACGCAGCCTGGAGTCCCTGCATTGACTTCCTCTCTCTCCAGATCAGGTGTAAATTCTGTAGCTAAACAGTTACAACTCTGGGTCTGGGTTTTGCCCTTATATGGACATAGAAATAATAATTAAAAAAACAACTACCTTGTTTTCTTGTACAAGTCAATGCCACTTTGGTCAGTGAACAATTGACAAAGGAGATTAATGTCAGTAGTTGAAAGATGACACAATATCCTGTTAGCGTCATGCTTATGTTGGAGCCTCACGCTGAAATAGAACTTGCCATTGGTACTGAAAGCAGCTGGGGAGCAGTAAATGTAGCTGTCTAGGTATAAACCTGCCCCGACTCACTCCAGGTTAGCCAAGGCAGAGTCCAATTTCTACAAAGTTTGTGATTAACTGGGTAGGCGGGGAGAATAACCTATGAGGATAATGACCCCAAAGCTCTTCCTGGAATAAGTAAGAACGCAGCAGGTTTGCAAGTCAGACGTGGTGTGTGGCCATAGACTAACCACTTGTGAACGATTAAAAGCCATCACTGTTTGTTGCATGCAGGGAGAGGAGGGGTCACAGGACAAGGCTTGAATTCTGAGCTACCAGTGTGATTTAGCAGAGTTGCAGTTTTCTGATGCTGGAATTTTTCTCGGTATTGTTGTGCTTTCAGAACTCGATGCTGGCTCCTGATTGGTGGAATCCCTTCTATTCATCTGTCCCTTTCTCAACTCCATCTTTTCCAAGTGAAAACCAGTAAGTGCTGTTTATATAATTCCCCTACATATGTGCACACCCGATGATTCAACTGTTTCTTCAGTGCTTTCTTCGTTTACTTTTTGTTTCACTAACTTATGGGGAAATAATGGCATCCCAGAGTGCTTGTGGCATTTCACAAACTGCTACATCTTGGAAAAGAAAAGAAACAGCCTTTGTGAAGACATGGGAAACTTTGACTTCGCGTAAGCTTTTAAACTGATTTAGGGGAGTAAAGGCCTTGTTAGAGTCTAGATTTGTTACACTAATGGAGTTCATAAAATACACCATTAATACAATCTGGCTATACTAATATATCATAGAGGCAAGTAGCTTTATATGGCCAGTGCAGGGAAGAAGGAAGTTATTTCTGCTCGGAGAAAGGTAGAGTGACACATTTGTGGATGAAGCAATATTAAAAGCTATGGTAGGAAGCTAATAATTCTTAGTAGTATCAACCCTGCTGAATTAAGCTTTCATTTTAAGTTGCTAGCACATTTATATTCAGAATGCACATGCCATATAACTAACTGTGAAAACCAGAGCATATCAAGATCACAAGCTTTGCTAGTAACCTCATTACTAATCCTGCAAGGTGTGCGGTGGTGAGAAGTATGAGCTGATGTGAGAAGTTGTAACTTCCTCCCGAGTAAATCCCCACCACCTGCATACACCCTGCATAGCTTCAGCCTGTGAAAGGCACAGCTGTAATGTTTTCAGTAAACTTTGCGTACAAACAATTGCCCTTCCTATGGGAGAATTCTGCCTTATATTTTTCCTTATAGATTCACTGGAAAACCTCCTGTTCAGTACCTTGAAGATAAGTGCTTTGAATAAAGATGTGTTGAATGTTCTCTGTCTACTCTAGAGTCAGTCTGAGCCCCTGTGAATACCACTCCCCTCTTGGTCACAAAACTATGCACATTTATCCACCCGGGTAAGAAGGATACCGGCTATGATGCACCTTTGGGATTTTCTCAGTATGGGGGTCTAGTAGCAGGGAGAAGTGTTAGCAGCAGTGCATTATGCCACCACAAAAAGGGTCAGAGCTTAGACTGAGAGACTCTGACCAGTGAGTATTGGGAAAAGGTGTGCAGGGACATCATGTTGCTTTCTGTCACATCTAGTGAAAGGAAGGAGTGGCATAGATGGGGACTAGGGTGAGCTGCATCTGTCCCTTGTTTCCCTTGGGAGGGTTGTTTTGGGCGGCGGAGAAGGGCTAATGGAAGAAAAGTGCAGTCAGACTCCCAAAGTTGAGTAAAGTTGTTAACTTTTGGGATAGACCCTTGGGCGTAGTTCAGGGGTGTGAGGACTTAACCCAGTCCCCCATCTGAAGGATTTGAATGTCTCGATAGGCAAACAGAAAGATCCTTTCTAATGAGCCTTCCCTTTCTGGTGTTAGGCTGTGGGTTTATTTACACTTTATTTTAAAACTTGCTTCAGTGAGTTTCAGAACTCCGGTCTACAGACTTGGGCTTGCACTATGGTGCTAAAAACAGCAGTGTAAACATTGTGGCTCAGGCTGGAGCTCAGGCTTTGAAACCTCCCCCACGCCCCGAACCCCCAGGTTTCAGAGGTCAGGCTCCAGCCCGAGCCTGAATGTCTACACAGCTGTTTTTAGCATCATAAAGTGAGCCCCATGAGCCCAAGCCTGTTGACCTGGGCGCTGAGACTCATGGCCGGGGGTTTTAAATCACATACCCTGTGACTCCCAACCTAGTCGCCAGCCACGAGAATCCAGCTACTCTGTTCGGATAACACTAGTGTTATCTCCCTTGTTTTTCTTTCTTCTTTTGTCTGCCATCCCCATCCCACCTCAGTGTGGGAAACAAATTAGCCAGCAACCATGAGGTGAACTGAATTATAAAGCAGATTTTGCTAAATGGTTACCAAAAATCTGTTGTGCATGTGGTGGAAGTTATTCAGCCTTGTTAGTTACTCCTCAAAGCAGGAATTTGGGCAGGAGTGGTGGGATAAGTTCAGCCTCTTTGCTCTTAGCCAGGCTGTCTGCGTAATTGGAAGAGGGTGTGCTTTTTTTTTTTTAAGATGATTCCTGTAAATTACATTTTCTGTATCCTCAAGGGAGCTATAACAGAATTTCTGTTTTGCTGTATTGAACCACAGACTGAGATGCGATTTATCTATTGTTTTTTCCCTTCTGTTTGATCATTTGCTGTCTTTTTATCCTTCACTTTCTCCCTGTTCAGTGCTAGTACTCACTATTCACATCCACCGTGCTGGCGATGTTATTGTTATGGCCCTGATCCTGCCAAGACTTAAGCACATGCATAACTTTACATGCAAGAGTAGTCCCAGTGATGTAATAGGATTCTTATCACATGTAAAGTAATACACGTACCTGAGTCTTATTAGGATTGGGAGCCTATAATAGCGTTTATTTGGAAGAGGATGTTAAAGTTAAGGGTGTAGAATGGTTTCAGTTTTAGCTTCCTATCTTAGTATTCTCATAAGATACCAAAAAATTCACCTTTCAATGAAATTTTCCATTATTTTATTCCACACAAAGGAGACACTTAAAAAAAAAAAAAAAAAAAAGGGAAAATCTGGAGCAAACTCTGTAGCAGGTTAGCAAGGTGCATGTATATGGGAAATATGTTTTTTGCTGGAGAGGAAGAAAATGACCACACTTTTGTGATTACGCCATTTTCAGGCAGTTCTTTTCCCCAAATGTAGATGAACTCACTGAGCATTTACTAAATTTTTAAAGTTCGCCTGTTTTGGTGCTGTGTGTGATGGGCATGCGCAATAGAAACTTTGAGATTTCCATCTTACACACTGCTCACTTACTTATTTAATTGCAACTGTTGTGTCCTTACACTTTTCTTTAAAAACAATCTGCAATGTTAAAAAAAAAAGTTAATGAAACATTGCATTTAAAGAGTTAAAATGGCAAAGTCGAGGAAATACAAGCCAAGGTACTGGCAGTAGCACTAACTTGGCCAAATTGAACATGTGCCATGTTTTTCTTATTAAATGTATAGATTAATGTATTACTGTTCGATGTATAGTCCCAAACATACAGGATGTACAGTCTGGCCAAGCTGATGTTACTACTGGAATCTTAAAAGGACACTGGCAATATGATAGTGGCTCATTTAGATCACCCTTTAAATAGTATGGTAGCAATTAAAAAAAAAAAAGTTTGATTTCTCTCTGCTTTCCTGTTAGTAGAAGGGACTTTTGGATGGATCTGAGAGCAATATCAGCAAGCAAGCTCAGGCCAATCGCTCCTCCCACCTGTCTGTCTTTCTTTCTGTGCACACACCTGTTTGCTGCCTGTCCAACTTCATTTTCAGCTCTGTTGCTGTCACTGGTAACTCCCTGGTGCAGGTCCTGTGAGAGGTCATGGTGGCATCAGTATAGCAATGAACTCACTAGGCACAAAAGTGCTGTCAAATGAGCAAAGTAAACCAACTGAAACAAAGGAGGAAGGACAATAAAACCTCTCCTCTAATCTGTCAGTGATGATATTCTTAGGGAGGTGAACTGTAATGGCAGTAGATACATCACAGTCAGTGAGATTATTAAGTAGCTGGTGTCCCTTTCACCTTTCTAATTTCCTTCTTTTTTTTTTTTTTGCAACAATAACTCTGCAACTTCAGTATTGCATTAATGTAGTTTGCATTTTAATTTATATGGCATTGTAGTTGAAAAGCCCCTTGTTAAATAGTGAAAAATACAAAAATTGATAAAAAAGAAAACCAGTATGGTGGACCCCTCTCTGTTGCCACAGACTCCATGTGGGAGGAGTCTCATTTGCCAGTGGCTGTATTTAGATATGGCTTGTTCTCATAGCAACAGCTTTGTTTGAAGCAGGTTCTTCCAGTTTCTAATAAGTACTTAACTTTTATAGTACAAAGAATTTGGTTTAACAAGAGGTAGCAAAGTTTGCACCTTTATTCAGAACTTTCTTAGCCCACAAAAAATTACAATATGATAAAAATTGGTCTTGTAAAATGCTGAACAAGGCAAATCAGGAGGATCCTACATAGGGAAAATGTTTATATGTACAGTGTTTCTAAGGCAGTGATCCCTCTAATAGCTGAGCTCCCATTCCAATAATAGGCTTGATACTTTCCTCTCATCAGTGTAAATCTGGAGTAACCCTATTGATGTCAGTGGTGTTACATGTGTATAACTCCACTGTTGTCGGCTGAGTTACACTTCTGTGAATGATTGGAGAATCAAGCCCCGTATGTTTAGCAGACAGCATTTCTCAAATTTTGGAACAATGCTTTCCTCCGTGACTCCCCCACACCAATCTGAATGTGGGATAATAGTGGTTGTAATAATACATTATAAAACAAGCTCAGAAGAAGCATTAATTGCAATCTAACAGTGAAGAGGAAAAGGGCTGAGCGCTCGTCTATACTGGAAGCTGTCGCGCATCTGGTGAAGACTCTCTCTGCTGGCGGGAGAAGTTCTCCTGCTGACATGACACCGTCCACACTGGCACTTAGGTCGGTGTAATTTATGTCGCGCAGGGGGGTGGCTTATTCACACCCATGAGCGACATAAGTTACACTGACAAAACCTGTAGTGTAGACAAGCTCTGAGATGAATGCCAAGGCAGGCGCGGTTTCCATGGCCTAGGCCCTGTACCAGCAAAGGCCTAATCACTTGCTGATGACAGACTCCCTAAAAGGAGGCTGTAATGGCAAAGCACAAAAGTCCGATGAGATGCAAAGAATAAGGTCTCAAATATAGCCAGAGCATGCCCCAGTAAAGCTTCAAATACCAAGAGGACATCTGGTCCATCACTTTTTATAGGCAGCTGGTATAAAGAATAATATCCCAGTACGTGGTGCTGCAGCCTGCTTAAGCTGCCAGGTGACTGAGAACCTGCTGGTGGAAGGAATTGCAGCATTGGGCACTGAATCATTTACGAGACAGATACCTGTAGACTCTGTTCTAGCATGCAGGCTCTGCTAACAAGAACCTAAGTTTCAGAAAGACGGAGGAACCAATCAGAAGTTTAAACAACAAATTCTCTTGTTGGAGATAGTTGTAAAGACAGGGCCATTTCACTATGAGCTGCACTTACATCAAATGACCTGGGTAAGTTAAAGTGCATCTTAGTTCAATGTGTCCAAACTGTACAACTGCCCCCCCGTGTTTAGGGTTGGTGGGCAGTGAGAAAGCCATCTCGTTTCTTGCTCTTCTATAAAGTACTTGGTGTGTATGGAGACCCATCTCCTTCCCGGATGTCTGCATCTAGATATCGGTTAAGCCTCATCTGAGTCCACAGTCCAGGTCTTCCCTGATTGTGTCCAGTAGCTTATTTGTATCTGTGCTTAGAATGTAGATTTTTCCCAGTCATCACTCAGTTTAGCTGGGATAAATCTCTCTTTAAAATGTATCCATCAGACCTGTCTCTGGGCACATTTACACTGTTCTTAAACCAATACAAAATTAACTAACCAATGTCAATGTAATAAATTAATTAAGCTGTGCATATTAATGTAACCCCAACCACCCCCGATGCAAATGTCTGAGTTGACAAATGGTCTTTGTACTGTGCTCTCAAAGTCAATAGGCTTGGGCTCTGTCAAACCGAGAGGAGAAGCAAATTCCAGAATTGAAAGCTCTCTGCTGCAAATGCCCTATTCCCTACTCATTCAAATCAAGGGATTGTAGCAAGAGCACATCAGCCAGTCTGAGCTTGATAAAATCAAAAGATTCATAGAGAGGTTCTCGATTTCCAGCTCGTAGTATCGTAGATCTGAGAGATGAAAGAAGGGCACCAGGCCATCTTATTTCTTCAGCAAGGGCAAGCTTGTTCTCCATAGTAATATGTAGTGCTTGGTCTGTTTATCAAAAACAATGTGCTCAGCTGTACCCAGGACAGAAAAAATAGACTGTCCCTGCCTGGCAGTAGTAAAAGATACACACAAGATGGGGCAGGGATACCCTGGAAAGTTCCAGAGATGGGGTTTACTTGGTTGGCGGTAATCTTATTTTGAATGTCTCAAATGGCTAGTTTCCTCCATTCTTCCTTGGAGGAAATGTTCCACTTTTAAATACATCCTAGGTTCATAAGATAGGTTTCTTGTAGCCAAATCTTTGGGCATTGTCTGAGTAGCTCTGTGTAGGGGGAGGAGTAGAATCTTATTTCCATAACTTGTACCCATTTGAAAGGAGAACACACAGGTCAGTGTGGTATCGCTTTCCCTGCTTGTTTGGATTAAGCTGTTTGTTTTAGGTGTGAGACGCTAACCTTCCTTCTCTTCTGTCTGTCCAGTTTCAGTGGAGGTGATTAGTTGTCCCCAAAATAGAAGGTGGCTATACATATTGTAATCAGCCAATAGGTATGGTAGCTTCTGGCTTGATCTGTTATGTGTTTGGGAGATGGAGTATAGTAATTATGCTGGTGTTGGTTGCAACTCCACAGTTCAAGAGGAGTGCTGTTCTGTACCTAAGGCAGGGATGGAACCTTTGAAGAATACAGTGTATCGTCTCCAATCTTACAGGATGTACTCTGAGTTCAGAAAGAATTTCAGAGAGTTTTCAAGTAAATGGGTTAGTAGTTTGAGTAGTTTAAAGGCCCGGTTGTCATTAATCTTAAAATTCAGCACCTGGTGCTCATTTTCTTCAGCCCAAAGAAATTATTATGGAATAACACTCTTCAAACTTTCCATATAGTTCAAATGCACTGAAATCTCAGTGTGAGCCACATTTGAATAAATTAGGTTTTAATTCAGTCAACTTATAAACGGTTGTATCTAATTGTTATGATTATACAAATTAGTCAGGGCCAGACCAGTAGCACATGTCATTTTAAATGCAAGCACTGAAGCTAATATGCATGGTCCAATTGCATTGCTTGAAATGAGTCAGTGGAGTGAAGGGGCTGTACATGTGTGTCAGGGTCTCACTGACAGATGACTTGAACCCAACTGTCACTCGATTGGCCCCAACTGTCATTGGCCCTAAAGGTTCCATGGCTGTGTGCTGGCTTCTGTGTTTCATTGCAGGGTGTCTTGCTCAGGTGGAACGGATCAGGTTAGTCAGACTGACTCCTGCTGGGCAAGGTGGTTTCTGTGGGGAGCAGGGGGGAAAGAGGAGATTGTATATGTCCCATGATTCTTTCCCCTCTGCCCTATTACCCTTACAGAGAGCTTACCTTAAGGGACTCTCCAAGTCACACAGATATATGGCAGAACCAGGAACTGAACCCAGAGCTCGGGAAGCAATGTGATGTAGTGGATAGGACACTGGGTTGGAAGTCAGGAGACCTGAATTCTAATCCTTGGTCTGCCACTGACCAACCGTATGCCCATATGCAAGTCACTTACCCTCTCTGCTTCTATTTTCCCTCCCACCCTTTGACTGTCTTGTCTACTTATACTGTTAGCTCTTTGGGGCAGGAACTGTCTCTCTCTCTGTGTGTATAGCACCTAACACAGTGGGGCCTTGATCTTGGTTGGGACCTTCAGGTGCAGCTGTTATCCAAATACTAACATCCTGAATCACAACCTAGTACCTTAACACAAGACCACCCTTCCTCTCAACCCCCCCTTCACTACAGTGATTTTAGGTTATGTTTCATCAGTTGAACCTTGGGTCAAGATCAAGCCACAAGTAAAGTGCCTGTCAGCCTAGCTCCTAGCAGATATGAGGCAGACGTCAATTTTCTATGTATATAGCGTATGCTAGGGTGAGGATGCACATTGGAGTTGAGGTGCATTGACAGTCACATCTGGGAAACCTTGCCTGGCACCTGCCCATAGCGTGCTTTGCTTTAACGAATTTCTACTAGAAAGGAAATTGAAATCTGGCTTTGATTTACAGAAATCTTCCCTATTCCTCACCTCAGTAGCATGCGCCTTGGCATGAAAGCGATGTCAGAGTGGCTTGCATTGGGAAGTTTTTTCTTTTGTCATAGTCAACTGCTGCCATGAGGATCTCTTCTCCCTTCGTTTTGGCAGAGCTGCTAGGTTCACAAGCTTTGGAGCCCCTCTTACTTGCATTGGTTTGGTGGTGTAACGAAAGGTAATGTGGTGGTGGCCATCTTCCAACCTTTCACAGCAAAGCAAATGAATGTGCCAAAGTCCTTGCTAAATAAAAAGCAAAACAATAATACGAAAGGCACTGAAAAAGTTTGGCCTATCATATTAGCAATTCTGTAGTGGCTTTCCTGTGAGGATCTTTACCAAGTTGCAGTGTGTCTTTTTTACAACATTGCCTGTGAGGAGATGGCATCCACATTTTACAGATGGAAAAAGTGCAGTCCAGAGAGGTGAAGTGATTCGTCCCAAGACCAGATGAGGAACCAAATTCGTCCCTGGTGTAACTCCATCAAAGCTGGTGGACAAACACTGGAACGGATTTGGCACAGTGAATATGCAAGAGTTGGGAAAGGTGCCTCGTCACTCAGAATTGAGAGTGATTAGAGCTTGGACTGTCCTGGATTTTTTAAATTCTCTCTCTGTAAGAGCACATGGGTAGGGACCTGCTTTAGGGCTTCTTAGCAGAAGGTAAACCAGTTGCAACATCAGTAAGGATAGAGAAGAAATTCAATGGTAGCAGTTCATAGGCTATTGTGAAAAGTGATTTCTGTGCTGCCCTTTGCTAGGATTTTACCTTCAATGATGTGGCAAAAGAGGGGTACATTTAGTCATAAATGGGAGATAACTATGTGCCTATTTGCATGTAAATGCAGCCCATCCAGTGTATTTATAAGTCCTGCATGTGGATTAGCTAAAGGCATGTTGTGTTAATGAACAACTAGCTATGCAAGACATTTTCATTGCTGGATAGTACTTAGGCTGCCCAATGATTTCAATCTCCTCTCCCCAGTTGATTTTTCCTGTAGCTTGGAAGTTCACTGCCTGTGGGTTCTGTGGCCTTGACATCACATGGAATGTCTGACTTTCCACAAGGACAATTCAGCTGGACTGTGTGAAGTGTTCAAACAGTTTTTAATATGAAAATGTACTGGGTGAGGATTGTCGAAACTGTTTGAATGAACATCCGTTACAAGAGCCAGATTACCAGAAGGATTACTGAACACATTCCTCCCTCTGCAGAAGAGAGTTAACTTGTGCATGCAGTGTGTAATAGCAAAACCAAAAGCAGCTCATGTAATGGAGGCCAAAGGCTGCTGACTGGTGGAATGGAAAGACTCTTTCGGTTCACAACCCTTACCTGCCTAACAGTTACAGGATATAAACCCTGGGAGTGTCCGCTCAAGAGAGCATAATCAGGAGACCTTGCTTTGTTCACTAATTGGTGCCACTCTGAGATCTCCCTAGATAGTGACAGCTCAGAGCCATTCATCCCCATAAAACCCTTCCTGGGTTAGTATGCATGTCCCTGCCCCTCCTTTCAAGTTCTAGTGCTCCAGCCTAGCAGCACAGTATGTCCATGATTGGTGTAGCTATCTGTATAACTACTTTCCACCCTTGCCTTAGTCCCAAATGGAAGGAGTGTTGTGGCCTTTGGACCCACCACCTTGGAAGATCATTAGTGGTTGAGTTTTCCCAGGGGACTGTTGGTTCTTATGGGGTGAACTATGATTCTGCTTTGTAAGATTTAATATTTCCCCATATATAGCATATTTGATCGTAGGGTCCTATTGTGCCTTCCAAACACTAATTTCTCTGGTACCTTTACAGCAGTTTTATTTGCACTCCATTGTTAGGATTGAACTGGGATTCCTCAAAACCCAATCTCTATCAAATCCACCCAGTTTATGAGAGCCACTGAGAGTTGAATTCTTGGCCTCTTGATTATGCTACAGCTCAGTAGACCAGTGTACTAGCATATGAGCCCGAGAAAATATCGTTGGTAGGTTTATTATATTTTGCCCTGTAGACATCTGTCCTACACAAAATCCCCTGTTAAAATCAATCTCTTGCATGAGTCGACTTTAAGAACCAGTTAACCCCGTGAAGGTGGAATCTGAGACAACTCTAAGAAATGCCCCTTGCTAGGAATGAGAGAAAGTCACTGCTCTCCTTGTCTCTTTACAGGCAATATTTTAATGCCACTTCCGATTTTTACATGAATTCCATCAGCAGACAACCCTTCACAGAGACAAACTATGCATCTGTGGGCCTCGCTGACTTCTCACCAAAAAATGGTGATTTTCCTCAGGTAGGTGCCTAGTTTGTTATGACTGTCTGTCTTTGGGTAAAATGGGGTAAGACTGAGGGCAATGCATTGAATGGTTTTTAAATAGCCAGTGCGATATATGTGTATTTCGAATACTCTGATGCCTCAAATGCATGTCATTGGCTTGGTGGCCGTGCGGTGGTGGTAAATTCATAGGTGATGCAAGTTACATGTTGGTAAATTGATGTGACATACATACCAAAGGGAGTGTGGGGAAAGATGTAAGTGAAAGAAGGCTCCCACTAGTTAGACCATCACTTAATCTTCTCTGAACTAGGCTTTTAGGGTTTTCACCTCATGTATGTTACATGGGCTGTTATCTCACTACTCAGTAGGTTGAATTCATGAAGAGTAACATTTTATGGGGCTATAGGTTCTGAGAGAGCTGCACCTAGCAGAGAACTTATCATTCAAGCCCCTCCTTCCTCCCTGGAATGTGCTCTCCTCTGACGGGTAGGAGTGTGTGAACTGGATCTGAAAAGCGCCAGTCATCCTGGTTGGGTTGGTACCTCTATGGAGTGACAGACCTGCTCATCCTCCAGGGATCTCATTGGTATGAAATGAGCTCATCATGTTAGACTTGCCTCTGACTGTGTCTCATGGAAAGGTTGGTCAGTCAGAACTGGGAAACAGCTTAGCACGGGAAAGAGCTGACTTTTGAAAAAATGGTTAAATCCTTCCCAAGAGTTCAAAGGAGTACATTGTGTCCAGCTTGCACAAGTTCTTTGCAGTAGCTTCTCCCAAGATATTGTGGGACCCAGTGAGCAAAACCAGATAGAGCTGCCCTGCTGGCTTACCAAGGTAAAGGCCCAGTTGAAGTTATTTCCAGAGTCTGGTTCCATCTCCAACACTTGCACCTTAGAATGAGTTATGCTATCAGTCATCCTCTGGCCAGTCTGTAAAGTACCTAAATCTAGACCCCTGTGCGGGTACAAAAATGTGGATCCACAGCTGATCCGCAGCTGCCAGAATCACCCCGCCATCTGCTAGCCTAGTTGGTAGTCTTTTACCTGTATTCGCACCTGCAGCAGCAAGCCGTCTCACAAGGGCTAGTGGGGGGACGGGGTCTTTGAGGGAAAAGGCAGCATGAGGGGACTGGGGTAAGGGACAGCGCAGGACAGGGTCTCATGGAGAAGGGGCGGGGCGGAGGGAGGAACTGCGGGGAAGGGGCGTCGCATCATGTTTTGCTCCCGGGGGCTCACGAGCGACAGCACATGGCAGCAGCAGTGTGTGTTGCATCACAGTGGGGCGGAAGGGTAGGGCGCCAGGGCCCCACCCACTCCAATCCCTGTGGCCGGGGGCAGGTCCTGTTGCCCAGGCCTGGGAGCACTGGTGGGGACACTGGTGCTGCCTGAGGGGCCGAGCTACTGGACAGGAAGTGGTGCAGCGAGCAGGTGCTGGAGAGCCCTGACTCCAACCTGCCCCCCAACCACTGGCTGCTGGCCACCGGCTCTGAGCACACTGCGCCCCCCCCGGCGCTGTCCAAGCCGGACGCTACAGGTCAGGCGCCGCTGGTGAGTAGAGCCCTGCGTGGTTGTATCTGCAGCCGATCCACTATCTGCAAAAGTGGTCCGCGGATATCCACGGATTTGCAGGACTCTACCTAACACCATGCAGTTTTCCCGTCAGAACAGAGATGGCACTGGCCCCTTTAGCACTAAAATGAAATATTGGAAGAAGTGCAGCCAAACGAAAAACAGTGAAGACTGGACCTAGTACTTCTACTGCCCCCAAAACATGGCTTGCATCCCCAACCCACCCTGGAGCCTGATTCTCCCTCCTTAAACAGTCTTGTGGCCCATGTGTAGTAGCAGAATTCCAGCAGCGTTGGAGGAAGTGGCAAATGCCTTGGCTATGCAGCCAGTAGGAAAGGAAACTGAGCAGCAGTGTGCCTAAATGCTGGGATTTCCAATCCAAGACAAAGTCAAATCAGTGTTCAGCAGCCACTGCTGCAGGAGAGCAATCCAAATACTAGGAGTGGATTAAAAAACCCACCCGGCATAATATTGACCATTAATAACACATGTAGCTGTGCAGGATAAGGTAAGGGTAACCTAACCCCCTGCTTGAGTGTAAACTGATTGCTCGTGGAAGTCAGGGATTTTCCCATCACACATAGCATCAGATGTTTGATTAGACAACAATATGGGGAGTTTTGTGTCCAAAGAGAGGATAGTGGGCTAGATGAACCACTGGTCTGACCCGGTATGGAAAAGCTATGTTCTGAGAAAGCCACCCTCCTTACGACATTAAGACCTATATTTTCAAAAGTGACAAGTGATTTTGGATGGCTGACTTGAGGCCTCGTTATCGGAGGGCTGGTGCTGAGAAGTTTCTGAAAATCAGGTCCCTTCAGGGTCCCTCAACTGAAACACCGAAAATTACTGGTCGCTTCTGAAAATGTGGGACTAAGTTAAATTTAAAACCATTTTGAGCAGTGTGTCTGGTCGCAAAGAAGGCAATTTACTGGCAAAATCAAGTAAGGACAAGATCTGTCCATATCTGTGTATTTTATGCCAGTCATGCTTTGACAAATTGAAAAATAATATTTTAGCAGAGCCCCATCACGCTGCCATGTACTACTTCTGAATGTCTTTTTTTTTTTTTCCCCCAGTAGCATTTGAATGCCAAGATACATGTGTAAACAGAAGCTTGCTCCTTTATAATCAGCCTCTTCTTCCTGCATGATTCATTGAGGAATGTTTCAGCTGTGTGCATTGTAGTGAACTGCAATGTCACGACACTGGACCGTGACAGTGAACAAATATATTAGGAAGAGTTGGTTGATTATAAAGGAGAGACCATCTGTTCACAAAGGAGTATGTCAAAAAAACACATCACATTAATAAAGAGCAAAACTGACAAACTTTTCACTTCTCCTACCCTGCAAAATCTCCATTATTCTCCAAACACTGATGCAAATGTGTTGAGGTGTGCTTTTATTTTCTTACTGTGTCTTTAATGATATACTGTGAACCTCCTTTGGACTCTGGCTTTTGCAGCCTTGGGCCTTGTCTACATTAGGATTTGAACCATTGGAGGCCAGTCTCTGATGTAGCAGACCTGGTATGACACCAAATCCCCCATCCCACAGGCAAGGCTGTTGTAAGACCCAATTTGCATCAGTGCAGTTTGCCTCTGCTTCAAATAAAGGTTAAACTGCACCAGGGCAAATCACGTTTTATAGAGGAGGAGTACTTGTGGCACCTTAGAGACTAACCAATTTATTTGATTTGCCTGTTTGTGCTCTGGTAGCTGGTCACCAATGACTGTTAATGGGGCCAAACCCTGGTGTAGACAAGGGCTCCCTCTGCTGGATAAAACCAGATAAGTAAATGAATCATAATACTGTAGCAATAGAATTGCCTGCAGTAGAATTCATTGTGGGAGGAATAAGACCGAAATGTGACTTTCTCATGAGCCTGTAGAATCCATGTAACAGGCTACAGTGTTAGAGATTCAAGCAGTAGGACTTGGCATAGGGATGGCTGGTGTGGATTTGCTGCTGGGTTTAGTGGGAAGTGGGCTTAACCTTATTTATTTTGTAGAGTCTAAGGCAGGGGTTGTCAAACTGGGGGCTGTGACCCCTCCGAGGTCACAAGTTTACTACTTGGGGGGTCACGAGCTGTCAGCCTCCACCCCAAACCCCGCTTTGCCTCCAGCATTTATAATAGTGTTAAATATAAAAAAGAGTTTTTAATTTATAAGGGGGGGGAGTCGCACTCATAGGCTTGCTGTGTGAAAGGGGTCACCAATACAAAAGTTTGAGAACCGCTGGTCTAAGGGGTTGATCAGTTTCCTTCTTCTGTTACATCATGGAAATTGAGTGCAGCCAGCTTGGCAAGAACAATCTTTGGAGAATCTCTGTTAAAGGAATATGCTTCCATAAATGTTGGTGTATTCAGATGAGCTGCTGATGCAGGGGATGACTATGGAAAGGGAAAAAAAAGCCTTTCTGTTTAAAAAAAAAAAAAAAAGCGGGGGGGCCTGAACTGCAGACAAAAGTGTGACTCATCCTGTTGTGAGTGGCCTTTCTGTGGTGCCCGACTTTTTGCCCAGAACAAGAAATTATTCTTGTGGAAACTTCATGGCTTTCAGAGTTTTACCAGTGCTACAAAGTGTGCTTTGTGCCAGCCCTATAGCTGCCGCACCGGAGCCTTGGGCTGGGGAACGACCTTGGCTCTCCCCTGCTTGAGCCAATGGAGCTCAAGGAGAACCACAAAAGTGAAGTGCTCAAACTCTGGCTGGGGGGGGAGGAAGGAAGTGTCTATGTGAAGATCTGACAAGAACCATTTTATGCAGAAGCAATGAACGCAGTCTGTCTCCCTTGCTGTCCTGATGGGTAGAAAGTGATTGTGACAAGGAAGATTTGTGGAAGGGGTCATGATTGTGCTTCTCTGAATGCCGGCTTGGGGAACCATCATGTGGAGGAACAGGCATGGAAAGAATCTGTACGTAAAGTAGTCAGGAGATTCTGGCAGGAGTATTTCCCTATCTAAAAAGGAGTACAAGAGCATGCAATGTCCTCAGCCAGAGAGAAGCATGTCTCACATTGAGAAATCGGGCAGAAAGTACAGGAAAGGGGTACAATGGATAAAGTCATTGACACATTCCATCTATTGTGTTTGATAGCTAATGCATTCTTAGTGGTATCAGAACGTACAGTATGGTAGTGCCCAGAAATCCCAGTCAGGATCCGGGCCCTGTTTTACTAGGGCCTGTACAAACACCAATGGAGATATAGTCTCTGCCCCGCTGAGCTGATAATCTAAGGGTATGTCTACCCAAGCTGCAATCACACTGCCAAATGCGGCATAGAGATATCCCCACTAGCTTTATCCACACCAGCATGGCTACGAATAGCGTTGTAGATGCAACAGTGCAGGCTGTAGGAGCATGCCAGGGACCCTGCGGGCCTACTCGTGTTGAGGAAATCCTCGTCACCACATCTACATTGCTATGTTTAGCCATGCTAGCACAGATAGAGCTAGTGTGGGTATGTCTACCCAAGCAGCGGTCACACCTGCAGAGCAGACACCCTAAGACGACAATCTGTAGGAGGATGGAAAACAGTGCCAGATCCTTTTGCATCTTCCCTTCTGCCTATTGTTTGTTTGCTCCATTATTTCCATTTTCCCAACTCCATAGATGCTGGCCTACCAGATAAAGGGAACAATCTCCTTTTTTTTTTTTTTTTTCTGTCCTAAAGACGCTTGGGCATTTTGGGCCATGAGTAAATGCTTTAGCGCTGGAGACTTTTGCTTCTCTTGCAGCGGTTGACAAAATGGATTTCTCTGACTCTGGGGGACTGCTTGGCAGATTGTTCCATTCAGGTTAGTCTTTGCCTGTGACAAGTAATTCCTGATGCTTGCTTGTTTTTTCATGTCATGTTCCTTTATCCCATTATTTCTTAAATGGAAATGAGCAGTTTGGATTGGAGTCTCTAGCACTTCATGCTATAAACTTTAATTGAACCCCCTTCTTGTCTTTCACTGTAAAATACAGAGATCTATTTTTCTTAAACGTTTAATACTAGTGTCAAAATCTCAACCACTTTATGCATTTATCTTGCATCCACGGTAAAGCTGTTCTTTTATTATTTTTTTTTCTTTTTAAATCGAGCACTGTCAGGATGCTCTGAGGCTGGCAGATGAAGTTCATGGGGCCTGTTCCCGAGACCTTACGATCTACTTAAACTGCTGATACAGTACAGGGAGACAATACACTGGGTGATCCTATCTTAAAGCTATATAGATACCATTTTTTTGGGTGTCTTGATCATGTTACACTAGTCCTGCGTTGGTGGAATCTTGTTGGTAGGTTTGGCAGATTTGGGTATTAAAGGTTTATTCTAAATTGATTAATTAAATCTACCAGCAGTCTTTTGTGCTGTTGATCACGAGGTAGTATTGACCCACCATCTCTGGCAGGAGTAGGTGGAGTAGCCCTTGAATGGCTTTGCTCGTTTTTAGATGGAAGATCAGAGGGTGACTGATTTGGTTTGCTTCTGTTTCTACCCTTGCAAGTAGAATACAACAAGGTTCTCTCTCATTCTCCCTCTTATTCAGTGTGTGTAAAATGAGGCTGCTAGGCTAGTGAGCATGGGCTCTGCTGATGCAATACCAACATGCTGTGGACATCCAGCTTAGTTTTCCTCCCAGCCAATCCTGTTGTGGCCGTGGAGTGTATGAGCCAGCATCTAGTTTACAGCTGGACTAGCTTGGCTGTGGCTCAGGCCAGATGAGATGTCAGTAATATTGATAGGCCGGGAAAAGTATTTGACAAAATTGGCAGGAATTATGCCTTGTTTGAGGGAGTGCGTTTCATTCGTGACGCTGCTTCACAATCCAGGAGTCTTGCTCCTTGGCTGCAACCTGGATGCAAAGACAGGAATCATACCATTAATTTCTGCAGCTGCATGGATCAAGGTGGATGTGACAGTCTGTTAGGTGTGGTCCTCCCTGCATTTGCCTTTGGGAGATTAAACTACTGTAATGTGTTTTCCATGGGGCTCCATCTCAAAATCTGGACGCTTACACTGGTGTAGAATGCTGACCGCACATAACACCAGTGCTCTGTGAATGGCACAGGTTGCCTGAGCAGTTTGGGTTGTTGGCATTGACCTCAAAAGCTCTACCTAGTTTGTATCTTTACTGTCTGGGCGACTACTTCTCTCTGCTTTGCTGCGGTGCTTGTGACCATCAGAGGTGCACAAGCTGGAATGTCCACAGTGTAAAAGCAAGGGAGCTGGTGGTTGGATATGTTGCATGAAGGCCCCATGGCTTTGAAATTTGCAAATTTCTGTGGTCTGTAATGCCCCAGATTTGTTGTTGTTCTAGACATGTTGTAAAGCTAAACTTTTTTTCTTGGTCATTTGAGGAGTAGTTAGGTGACGTCTGGTTCCAGGATTAGGGTTCAAATGTGGGATTTTCAGGTGAGATGAGGGTGTATATTGATGGTATGGGGGCAGTCTGATTTTTCTTGCAGTCGATTGTGATATTATGCATTTTAATTATTGTCAAGAAACCCAGAGTATTTCGGTGGGTGTTTTTTATAGTAACTTACAAATGAAAAGAACTAGCTTCCTTTAACCTACATTGTTTTCCATGCTGTGCCTCTCAGAACTCTTTTTTTATTTTATTTCTCTAATTGATCTTGGCTTTTTGAAGAGCGAAGTCCCCTCTTGGAGTTGTCTTTGTAGTTCATTCCCTTTCATTTTGGGTTTTGTGATGGTGTTTTTAAAACCTCATATTGCTGCATGCTTGTCAATGCTCAAGGGTATTTGTCTCAAGGCTGTTACGGAGTTGATTCCAATTTTTGAATTTTTATAAGCTATCTGTCCCTGAACACACATACCTGTCTTTCTCTGAATCTAACATTTACAGCCAGCCAATGCTCTTGCTCAAGTAATGCATCAAATAAGAGTAGGAAGTAAAGGGGTACTCATGCATAAGATGACCCACTCGTTAATAAATGAGCCTATTTATCAGTCCTCCTTTCTCTTCTCTCCAATGGCTCTCATATGCTGCTCTGTAACTCTGCATCCAAGCATTACTGCATGGGACTTTCTGAAGATTCCAATAGATGGCATAAGTCAGTGATGTCACCCTCTATATAGTAGACGGTTGTATTGTGAGTAACGTTGAACAAGACCTTTTGTTCCAGGACTTGGCTTTTGGGTTTTAAAAACACTTTGACAAATTATTAATGCCTAAGAAAGCAGTGTTGTTTGCCTAGAATCAAACAGTGCAGGCTGACAATATGCAGTGCACCTGAATGCAGACTGATACGCCTGGTCTGGGCTCCTGGATGTTTCTGCCAATATGCCTCAATCTTTGGCTCTCTCCAGAGCAGACAGCCCGTTAATGTTGTCCTGGGTCATAAGCCAGGCAGTTTCAAGGCTGTATTACTGTACAAATCAGTGTCCAGAAATGTTGACTCTTTTGAACACTCTGCACATGCTTTGCTCCCAACACTCTGAGGCTGTGTTATTGTATAAGAAATTCCCAATAGTAATCTGAGTTTGTCTCCTTGAACATTTGTAGGCAGATCCTGTCTGCCCCCAAAGAGCCAATGGGTTTGATTCAGCCCTTGCTTTAACCATCCCAGGATTAATTCAGAGTAGGACCTGGAAGAGATTTGCAGACTTCTCCCTTTGCAAACATATTAAAGGAGGGGTTTGTATAACATTAAGGCCATTTAACTTTGCACTGTATTCCTACCTCTTCCTGGGCAGCCGTGAAAAGGGCTGACTTTCTTGGCACTGGGGGCAGTTCACCTCTTGCGGAATCTTTCCACTTGAGTGCTATCATGGAAAACAACAAGACCTAGGGGTTTGCTCAGCTTTTAGTTGTAACCTCTTCCAAAGAGAAACTGCTATCAGGGGACTGTTCCTTGGGAGCCAGGACCATAGTGTGGGTCTCTGAGCAGTAGCTCATTGATTACCTGCAGGCGCTGGGGATTAGTGCTGGTAGGTCAGATCTCTTCCACACATTACTAGTGTCATTTTTTCCCACTTTGCTGATTTCACACTGTCCCAATTGCCAAACTGTTAAATGTTAATAGTTTGTTCTCTCTGTCTGAAAACATGAAACTTGGACTTCAGAAGGTGGGAGGGGAGGAATATACTACCTGTGACTGATACATCTTTCCAGGTGACTACATAGGAAAGTACCTGGCTTTACAGATACCATGGTGATGGGCGTGGTGTTAAAATCTTGTTAGACCTTTGCCTGTAATAACCATGCCAGCAGATTAGTGATACTGGAGGGAGAACATGAGGAGCTCACTGCAGGCTTCTGTAAGTGAGTCTTTTGTTTTAAAATATACATTGGTTTGTCTTGGGGGGGATGGACAGTGTGGGTATGTGAGGGAAATTGTGTTCTCTTCATACATCTAGACAGGAGAGCCAAGTATGCCTCTGGATCCTAGAAAACATGACTCCTTAATACATTCCCAAATACGACTTTGCTGCATAAAATCCACAGGGGACTTGGCAAAAAGAGACCTACATGTGTCTTCCCTTTGGATGCTGCCTATATCCAGTTTGATAGCAAGTTGGTGAGCTGCTACCTCAGGAATGTAAGAGAGCCATTCTGGGTAGATATGGGATTCTGACCTGGCCTCGGGCTGTGTTAACCCTCCAGGTGGTTTGTCTCTCTAAAGGATTTCCCAGGAATGCACATGTTGTCAAAAATGGATTTGCAGGGTTTAAAGAGTAAACGACAAATGACACTGTAGAGGTATTCATGCAGTAAATGCTCTCTCCGTGCTGCTCTTGGGGATCAGCTGAAATGCTCAAGTTCGCAGCCTGCAGATTTGTCCATCTTGGGTTGCGAGGAGGAAGGTTGTTCTTTCAACCTTGGCACTTGCCTCTACCCTTGTTCTGTTAGGTCCCAGGTCTGACCTTCAGGGCAAGTTGCAGAATCTATTTTGCCCGAAGGAGAGGGGATGGCCACATTGTTTTCTTCTGGAATTTTTTTAATTACATCATGGATGTTGTTGGCTAATAATGATTTTCATGTATGTCCCAGCAATCTTGATGGCTGCCTTCTGTGCACTGAGAAAGATCATTTCACTTGCATGCTCAGAATAATCCTGTGTGAACTTGAAACTTAAATCCATTTCCTCACCAAAATGTTGTTGTGATCCTTTGACTGGTTGCAGGGTGACTCATCCTTGCTGCTCTGCTGGCATTCTTTACGCAAACAAATGGGCTTAAATAAGGTTAAGAAAATAGTTACATGAGGCCATTTTAGGGGTCTTATAACATCACTGGGTTTTTGGGAAAGCTGGTGCTGAGGGGCATATCAGAGTTTGCGGTTATTCAGCCCCATGAGGCCAGGGTAGATGGCGTAACACGGGGGGAGTTATAGCATTATCTAGTGATGGGAGGGTGGTGCTGGGTTCCAGAGAGAGAGCTGTCCATTCCTCTTCCTCTGGGGAATTATGCTGTGAGGCAAGTTTTCCATTGTGGGTTGGGGAAAGAATTAAAGCTAAAAAGAAGATTGGATCCTTGAGGCTCGCAAGTTTCCCTGGGGATTGGGCAATTAAGTGGACTTTGAAATGAGTCTCTGTTTTGAGCCTGCTAGTCTTACAACTTCATGTTTGATTATGGGGGAGTGAACATAGTAACAGGTTGCCGTTCTTTGGTGCATTTTATATGGGGATCTCAAAGTGCTATACAATAAATTTAGCCAAGGGGAGGATTTTGTCTGTGTGATACAGATTGGGAACCAGGCTTCCCACAGAAGGGAAGAGACAAATTTAAGGGCACACTGAGTCAGTGGTAACGATGGGAGTAGAGCCCAGGTGTTCCTGTTGCCCAGCCCTGTGCCTTAGCCTAACTGATAGGTCTCAAAATGTAATTGTAAACGGGAAATCATCATAGAGCAGCTACGTTCCTAGTGGGGTCCCTCAGGGATCAGTTCCTGGCCCTGTGCTATTTAATGTTTTTATCAGTGACCTGGACAAGAACTTAAAAATCATTACTGATAAAGTTTGCAGATGACACACAAATTACGGGAGTGGTGAATAATGAAGACTGGTCATGGATACAGGGTGATCTAGATCACTTCTGGTAAGCTGGGCACAAGCAAACAATATGCATTTCAATTCAGCCAAATGTAAAGCTATCCATCAGCGCACCGCCCCCTTTCCCCAAACCCCCACTCCTGTCCTGCCTCTTCCCTCCCAGAGCCTCCTGCATGCCACGAAACAGCTGATTGCGGCAGGTGGTAGGCGCTGGGAGGGAGGGGGAGGAGCTGATCGGGGAGGGGGCGGCTTGGTGGAAGGGAGGGAGCTGGCTGCCAGTAGGTGCTAAGCACCCACTAATATTTTTCTGTGGGTGCTCCAGGGCTGGAGCACCCATGGAGTCGGTACCTATGAAGCTATCCATCTAGGAACAAAGAACGTGGGCCATACTTACAGGGTGGGAGATTCTATCCTGGGAAGCAGCGACTCCAAAAAAGATTTGGGGGCCTATGGTGGATAATAATCTGACCATGAGCTCCCAGTGTGATGCTGTGGCTAAAAAGGCTAATATGATCCTTTGGTATATAAACAGGGGAATATAAAGTAGCAGTAGGGAGGTCATTATTTTTGTATTGCCCACTGGTGTGACCACTACTGCCACACTGTGTCCAGGTCTGGTGTTGATAATAACTGAAAAAGAATGTTGAAACATTGGAGCGTGTTCAGAAGATTACCACAGGAATGAGTAAAGGATTGGAGAACAGGCCTTTATTGTGAAAGACTTGGAGCTCAATCTATTTAGCTTAACAAAGAGAAGGTTACGGGGTGACTCTCACTATCTATAAATATCTACATGGGGAGCAGAAATTTCATAAGAGGGCTCTTCAGTCTCGCAGGCAAAGGTCTAACAAGATCCAATAGCTAGAAGCTGAAGCTAGACAAATTCAGACTGGAAATAAGGTGCAAACTTGTAACCATGAGAGTAGTTAACCATTGGAACAACTTACCAAAGGCTGTGATGAATTCTCCGTTACTGGAAATACTTAAATCGTGATTGGATGTTTTTCTAAAAGATCTGATCTGGTTCAAACAGAAATTAATTCAGGGAAGTTCTATGGCCTGTGCTCTGCAGGAGGTCAGATGATCACAATGGTCCCTTTTTACCTGAAAATCTGTGAATCACAAGACCATATTTCCTTGCTGCCTGGGGACATGCTTTCCAGTATGCAACCTCTTCTGTCCTCATTAAAGCCACCTCCGTTTCAGGAGAAGTGGACACAAGGACTAGCTTTTTCACTTCAAAACGCTCTTTCACAGTCCCTTTTAGTTTCATCGCTCACCCCTCCAGTCAAACGTGACCACTGGATGTTGCCACTCATGCTCCTGCCTCATTTCCGAAAAGCCATGAACTTGTGTTTACCATTCAGATTAATGGTTGCTGAACCCAGGTCGTCTTGTGCATGTCAGGGAAATTGGCCAGGCTCTCGCTGACTCTGTTTGCCAATATTTTCACTTTTACTGTGGTGGAATAATTTAAATCTTGAATCTTGCATGTGGTGGAAACTTCATTTTTAAGAAACAAGTTCATGGGAGGTATGGAAGGTGTTAACTGACAGTTGACAGAGCCTCACTGCTGGAACACATTCTACCACACAGTAATGTTCAACGCAGGGAGAAGGCTGCGTTTGGTTTGAATTATGTTGGTTAGAAAAGCTGAACTTGATATAGGCAGGTGCGGGAGGGGGGAGGGTGGGGAGTGCTGGGTTATAATAATCTGTGTTTGCATTGAGGTTAGAATTTTCAGAACTTAGACTTGTTTAAATGTGCCCTGAAATGAAAAGTCGTTGAGCCAACTAGACCAAACAAATGGTAAATGGTCTAGTTCATGCAGAAGAGCAGCCACGCTATGCTTGTCCTGTGTGTGCTCAGATGGACACCCAGACTAGGATTTCTTCCCCATACTGCTGATTGATATGGCTTGTGTGACTCAGTGATTTCACTGAGGTCTTTATCCTTCATTCCGCTGTACCCATGAAAAGACGCCTCTCTCACCACCTTCTATGTCTTTTGCTGACTCTTCAAAGTGTCATTCCATGGATCATCAGGAAGGGTTAGACGGACCATAGCTCAAGAACCACTGCCCTGAAAACTTCGCCCTGATCAGGTCCTGAGCTCCCTGGGGGAAGACCCTTGTGACCATGCAGAACTCTTTTGAAATCGCTGGGGAATCTGGGTTCCACCTGCACAGAACTTGGTATAAGAATCAGGGCTTTGGTTTGTCCAGCATTTCCTCCTCTTTGCAGTTTACCTCCTTTCCTTGTCCCCTTGAAGGAAACTTAGAGCATGTCTTGACTTGCCATTTAAAGCGGAAAAAGTCCCTTTTCTGCACAAAAACCCCTTAGAACCGATACTGGGTAAGATGGCAGGACTTGTAATGCTGGTAAGCCTGTACTGGCATGCATTATACAGTAGAACCTCAGAACTATAAACACGTCGGGGTAACCGGATGCAGACTCACGAGCGGCACCTCCTGCTGGTCATCTTGGGGAATTAGCGTTCCAGCCTCTGGAGCGCCCTCTTCAGGCCGGTGTCTTGACTTGCTGCTGGCTCCCGTGTCCCTCCCAGGACACCGGTGCCTCTTTCACTGGATGCTGCCCCCTGGCAGTACCCCACAGTTCTGGGTCTCCCCCTCCCAGGGGAACTCCCCCACCCACTATCCCTACCTCGTCTCAGTCGTAGGCTCCTGCCAGTCACCAGCTAGCCCCTGCGCCCTGGGGCAGATTGCAGTATGAGCCACTCATCACAGGCAAGGCTGGGTTTGGACCTGCTGTCTTTGCCTACCCATGGCTGCCCCTGCAATCCCCGTGCCTAATAGGCCTTCCCAGGCCTGCAGCCTGGGGCTTTCCTAGGCCAGAGCTCCCCGGCTCCCTTGGTCTTTCCCCAGGCCTGCTCCAACCTAAGTCTTCTTTTCAGGTCTCTGCAGCCAGGTCCCTCCCTCTCAGAGCGAGAGTGCTCTCTGGGCCTCTGGCTCCCAGCCTTTATAAAGCCAGCTGGGCCCTGATTGGGGTGTGGCCCCCAGCTGAGGCTGTTTCCCCAATCAGCCCTGCTGCCTTTCTTCTGCAACAGCCCTCTCTCAGGGCTGTTTTAAACACCTCCGGGCCAGAGTGGGTGTCCACTCTGCTACATTTGGGAATGGAGATTGTTTATAATTCTGAAATGTTTATAACTCTGAACAAAACATTATGGTTGTTCTTTCAAAAGTTTACAACTGAACATTGACTTAATATAGCTTTAAAACTTTAGTGTGCAGAAGAACAACTGTGGCTTTTAACCATCTTAATTTAAACAAAACCAGCACAGAAACAATTTCCTTACCTTGTCAAATCTTGTTATAAAAATTTCCCCTTTATTTTTGTTGTAGTTTACATTTAACACAGTACTGTACTGTGTTTTTGTTTGTTTTTTCCTGTCTCTCCTTCTGCCTGATTGCATACTTCCAATCCCAAATGAGGTGTGTGGTTGACCGGCCAGCTCATAACTCTGGTGTTCATAATTCTGAGGTTCTACTGTACGGAAATATTGTGCTTGCATCAGTAGGTCTACTGCATAGACATATTTATTATAATAGTGCTGTCCTGTGTCCCTGTTGTAATGGCAGCTCATTACCATTACAAAGTGTTTATTTTGGGAGGTTGTAACTTGTCCGTGGATTTCTAACACTTGTATCAAAACATTTAATTAAGAATAAAATATATTATACAGCACTACATATGTGCCCAAAACTGGTCTGCTCTTCTCCTTGGCCTGTACTTAGCTTTCTTTAAAAACAAACCAAAAAATTATTTGGCTAAAAGTTGGCATACACAGCATCCTATGTGAAGCAGACTTGCATTGAACTAAACTTCAGATTTGGATTCCTTTGTCTACAGTATATGCATAGGCACCCCTTTATGCCCTAGGAAAAGAGAAGGGAGTTGAAAGTGAATTGGGGAAATGCAGCCCATGGTGGAGTAGCTGAATATGTGTTGGGTGTAGCTTGTGATAAGATTGGTTCTTTAGGACAGTGGTCTCCAAAGTGGGGTGCGCCAGAGGATCCCAGGGGTGCGTGGCAGGAGGAGCGCCGCCAGACAGCACTCCACTGTTTTTTTTTCCTCCGGTGGCAGCTCTGGACGCCTGCAGCAGGTCTTCCCCTCTCCTTTCTTCGGCGGCACGCCTGCGGTAAGTCTTTCCCTCTCCTTTCTTCAGCGGCACCGTGGGGGTGCACGATCCAAAAATTTTGGAGACCACTGCTTTAGGATATGTCCTATCACCCGGGAGAGGGCAAAACTCCCTATCGTGGCAGGAAAATAATTGTTAAACAATAATGCAATTCAGCTGTAGCCCACATCTATAATATGGGGATATGATCTCTGAAGAACTTGAGTCAGAGTGAAAGTGAACCAAGATATTTATAAGAGGTTAATCTTTGATAGCTTCTGGGTGCGTATAAGAGACATTTCAGTTGATTAATATTCCTGAGATAATAGGAGATAAATAAGAGAGAGACACTTTCATGGGCAAAATGGCATGCAGAATAAAAAGACCTTGGAGAATCACTGGTTTAAAGCACAACTCTAAATGTGGTTTTAAACACACACACAGCTGTATTCCCCCATTCACTGAGTCTCATGCAACACCTTCACAAAAATCAAAGGCTTTGGAATCCTTGTGTTTAATACTATCATCAGTCTTTGGGGAGACAACAGCCATAAAGCCACTGAAACAAGGCACCATCCAGACAAGTCCATTCAAGATTAGGGTTCCCAGGGCACAGAACTCAAAGGTTAGGCAACGCTCTAGATGAATCATACAGTTATAAATTGCACATGGTGGAGATGTCACATGGAAGGTTTGCAGTTTCTCTGGGAGATGGGAGCCCTCACAGTGCACACCTGCTTCAAGAGATAAGTGCTTGTGCCCTAAGATTTAAAGTTTACTCCTGAGGGCATTCTGCTCCAAAAAAAATTCTGCACACAACATTTTAAAATTCTGCAAATTTTATTTGTCAAATAAATGTGGAGGCTCTGGCATGGCTTTGGGGAGCATAGGCCACTGGCTGTACAGAGATGAGAGATCACTGTTCAGCTCCCCACCCCAGAATATGGGCTCAGCGGTGAGGCTGCACCCAACCCTGACACAGTGCAAGAACTGGGCCTACCCCCAAAACACCCCAGGGCCTTGCCCATCTGGGCCAGGTGCACCAAGTGTGGGCAGGCAGGCTCAGCAAGGCAGGATCCAAGTGTGGAGGGGCTTAGAGTGGAGGGATCCAGGTGTGGGTTGAGAGGGTTCTATGTGGGGCAATCTGGATGCGGGTGGCTCAGTGGAGGGATCTGGTTGTGGGATGGATCTGGATGCCCAGGGGCTTGTTGGGGGGTTCTGGGCGCAACGATAATGGGACTCTGCAGGTCCAGGTGAAGGTGGTTGGGGCTCAGCGGACGGGGGGTCTGGGTGTGGGGGGGATAGAGCTTGGCAGGGGGGTCTCAGTGCGTGGGGCTCAGTGGGGAGTCCAGATACTGGGGGAGTGGGGCTCAGTGGGGTGAGGATCCAGGTGCAGCTTGTTGGGGCTCCGTAGCTTGGGGATCTGGGTGCAGATGGCTCATCAGGGGGTGTTGGGCTCAGTGGCAGGGGGTGGTGGTTCTGAGCGTGGGGGGTGAGGCTTGGTGGGAGGGTCTGGTATGAGGGGGTCTGGATGCATGGGGGACGGGGGAGCAGCTCCCTGTACAAGAAGGAAAAATTGGAAAGAGTCCAGTGAAGGGCAACAAAAATGATTGGGGGGCTGGAGCACATAATTTATGAGGAGAGGCTGAGGGAACTGGAACTATTTAGTCTGTAGAAAAGAAGAATGAGGGGGGGATTTGATAGCTGCTTTCAACTACCTGAAAGGGGGTTCCAAAGAGGATTGATCTAGACTGTTCTCAGTGGTAGCAGATGACAGAACGAGGAGAATGGTCTCAAGTTGCAGTGGGGTAGGTTTAGGTTGGATATTAGGAAAAACTTTTTCACTAGGAGGGTGGTGAAGCACTGGAACGGGTTCCCTAGGGAGGTGGTGGAATCTCCTTCCTTTGAGGTTTTTAAGGTCAGGCTTGACAAAGCCCTGGCTGGGATGATTTAAGTGGGGATTGGTCCTGCTTTGAGCAGGGATCCCTTCCAACCCTGATATTCTATGATTCTATGATCCCTGCAGCTGAGGAGTGGTGGGTGGGGGGGATGACTTTGCAGAGCTTCCTGCAGCTGCGGGAGAAGTCTGGGGGTTGGTCTGACCTAGCCCTGGATGCTGTGCAGGGGAAGAGGAAGTGCTGTCCTCCCCAGCCCAACCGAGACTAGCAGCTGAGCCTGGCGCAGGGTAGGAGCCACCAGCTGGATCTTCCCCAGTCCCGCCTCCTGCCCCACAGTGATTTTTCTCTCTTCTGGCTGCCCTGGGCCCCCAAAACATACTGCTGGGAAGGGTGGCATGATCACTTTTGTGGCTTCCCCAGAAAGTCATTTTTCTGCGGGGAAGCAAAGAAATATGTGGGGGACATAAATTCTGCGCATGCACAGTGGTGCAGAATTCCCGCAGGAGTAAATAATGTAACTAGAATTACCATCCGAGACATGGACTCAGAAGCTCTTTGGAAAATTGTTTCCACGAGACATTTGTCTGTACTGTGTGTAGTGCTGCTGACTGGAGGGTGTGACAGTTGCTGCTGGGACCAAAATGCAGTTTTTCCTGTAATCACTGCAATAAATAAGTACTAAGAACATGACAGTTCTGTGCTATTTTGCCTGCTCTAAATGCTTCTCACTGTGATGTTCACATCAGCCTCTGTTACAACCTACAGCTCATCCCAGAGCAGTTCTTCATTAATGTTAATTTTGAAGGAGACCAGTGCCTCCCACCTCTTGCTCCCTATGAAAATGCACCAGCGAAGCCTGCAATGGAAGGAACAGGACTGCTGCTTGGATGGTAGATTGGACATGAGACACCAGAATTAGAGACCACAGATCCTTAAATTCCACTGATCAGAAGAGGCTGGAGCAGGGCTGAGCACCATCCTAGAACGTATTCACAGGAAACTTGTAAATTCTGAAAGAGAAAGTCAAGATCTCCCAAAACACAATGAATTATGTAGTCAATCCCCTCCTCCCCAATAAATTGTGGATGAGTGTGCTTGATCTAGGGATGGACTGCCTGTGAAATCCAACACCCACAACTAATTTGGTGTGGGGTGGGGAGAGGGGGAAGAACCAAACCCAAAAAGTACAAGTACAAAGCCATATCCTTAACCTGTACTTAACCTGTAAAATCAGCCTAAACCAAACAAATGGGTCATTTTCCCCTTCTCGCCTCCTACTGAAAATGCTGTTTTAAGACAGTGACAAGTCTCTCACATCTCCTCTCTTTCCCCCCTTGTCCTGTTTTCTTCCCCTTGGTTTGGGGAGGGGAACAGTCGATAGGGACTATAAACTGTGCACCCATGTGTTCAGTTTAGTTTCAAGATGCTGAAAAGTTCCTGATTTCTAATATCACAAAGTGTTTGAAGTTAGATCTGCTGTTGTTTATACAGCTGCGTAGGTGAGCAAGATGGATCACTGAGAAAAGTCTAGGAAAAGCTCTTTCTGCGGGAGGTGGGATTAATGCTGGCTGTTCATTCATAGCAATGATGCTGCTTTGTCCACCACAAGTTGATTGAGGATCTAAATGTCATTAGGAAGATATCAAAATGTTAGCTAGTATGAAACTGAACTGGAGGATGGATGTCAGTATTCTTTGTGAAGTACAGCATAAATCCATGATCATATTTGTGTATAGATAGATGATGCATATTAATATTTGCTGTGAAATGCTACATAACTGCTGTTACTGAATTGTGCTGTCGCTGGAGGAAAGAGGACAATCAGCAGTTGATTGGCTGGGTTATGGGAGAAGGAGTTGGGGAAAGAATGAGCTAGTGTTTTATGAAGAGTCATTTGTAATAAAGTTGTAAAGATGCAATTACAGCTTTTGCCTGATCTGATTTTTATGCAGTTTGTGGTGTGTGTGGGACTCTTGACCACATGTTAATCATAAACAGGCCCTTTCTCTTCCACTTTCCACCCCTTGCAGTTTCCTGTTGAAGTCTCCATTTTGGTACAAAAGAAAAAGGTTAACCACTATCTCAAAAATATTAATTAAAGTGCATCTTTGAGTGTACCAGAGCCGGGGCGATTTCAAAGAAATCAATGTAAGAGTTATTAAATTATATGGAAGACTTGCCTCTGGATGGAATAAAGAGCTTCCTGGAATAAGAAACCACCTGGAATTTCCTATTGGTGTCCTGTAGTTATAGGCCCATGGGATACAGACATTAAAATAAATTTGAAGACACTTAACTGTGTCTGCTGCCTACAAAGCACTTCGCTAACACATTGCTTTACCTTCCAGTGGCTGTACTGTTGCATTTAGACTGGTTTGTGCATGGTCTAATCACAGTTAGAAACCACTTTCATTGCAGATAGCTCATATTTACTTAGGCCCCAGCTTGGTGATAAGAACAACTTCAGTTGTTGTAACACCTCATCTTACCTGGTCACAGTGAATAAGAAGGAATTGTGTCCTTGTTTTCACAGAACAGCCAGGTCTCCTGCTTGTGCATCTACACCTGTCATGCTGCCTAATCTCATTTCTATCAGTGCATTCTGGGAAAATCTGGGCAACTATTCCTTGGTGCCTCAGCGTAGTTATAGAGTGCCCAGACGATACCTGGAACTATAGACTCTGGGACGCTCTACCAGACAGAAGGCTGTAACAAAGCAGGATCATTACCCAAGCATTGTTAAGGGGTCTCAATCTCAGAGCTAAATAAACCTGGCACCCTGGAAACAAGAAGACAGCTATATGCCAGTTTAGGCTGCTAGAAAGGGTAACACAACGTTTGGCTACCATGGCTACTAATTACGTAGTATGTGATGAGCCATATTTGGAGCCAGCCATGTCAGTATTTGGTTACAAGTATGAATAAACACTACAGGATAGACACTGAGGTCCCTGTCAGAGTTTCAGTGCAAACTGTACCTGTATTCCCCTTCTGTGGTCCACCAAGGGCACCCATGGTCGGCTCCCAGCTGTCGTGTCTCTTGGCTGGAGACCCTGGTCAGAAGGGAGTGAAACATGGGATTTAATGTTGCACAACTCCCTGCCATTCATTGTGATATCCCCAGGAAGCCAGACTGCCCAACAGGCCAGCGCCTGAGCCTGGCTTTCTGTCCGAGGACTATGACCAGTATATACATTACCGCATGGACCTTCTAAGCAAGCACATTTATTCTCAAGGGAAACATGAGAGAGAAGACATTAAATCCATGAAAGAATCTACATGCATGCTAAAAAGTTTACCAGAGATCACCTTCAGCTCCAGTCTAGGGCTCTGGTAGGTTTTAGTCCTTCAAAACATACAACTGTGTTTTGATTCATTTGTCTTAGATCCAGCACCAGAATCCAAAGGCTGGGCAGATCAGACATTTGTTCATATAGCTTGGGCCTTTGATTCTGGCATTCTGTAACAGGTAATCAGCAGACAAAGACCTCAGGGCATAACTTCAAAGGGCTGTGATTTTGCATAACTGGGGTTGGGTAATTTGCATTTACCTCTCTAGGGATTTCCCCAGGAAATCCACTTAACACTTATTGGACTTTGGGGATATATTTGCCTGGCCCATTTTTAATATAGTCTTTTGAACTCCCAGATCTAACATCTGTCACCTCTCCCCTCTCTCCCCAGAGAGGTGACATACAATCCCAGCCCATGATAATACATTAGCTTAATACAAGAAGGTATTTCAAGGATATTGCAGGAAATTTCTCTGTTTGTCACAGGCTCTGTTCAGCTAAGCAGGTGCTTAAGTCCATCCTTGTTCAGTGCTTTGCTGAATCCGGCGAAAGATTCAGGACATTAAGAGCCTAATCCTGCATCTGTTGAAATCAACAGGAGTTTTGCCTTTGACTTCAGTGGAAGTGGATCAGGCCCAGTAAGAGTTTTGGAGATGTGGTTTTACCTAAAAAGTAACTAATTGTCCTCCTTCAGCCAGCTGCAGCTGGGCACGTGCCCAGAAAGGGGCTACCGGTACTCAGACAAAAAGAATTTTGGATCAAACTTCAGCTAATTGTGTGGATGCTCATGGCTGAGCCTCCTTCATTACAGACTGTTACTATTGTTTTGGTTTTTTAAATCTGTTTAGTTAAGTTGTGGTTTAAGCACAGCATCTCACAGAAGGCGAGGCAGAGACTCCACAAATAGAAGGGAATAGAAAATCAGGAAATTTTCCATCAAAATCCTTTCATGGAGTCCTCACAGAAATTCTCAGTAAACTCATTTTTTAAGTTTCTCCCTCCCGCCCTTTGATACAGCTCACAAAATCGGGGAAACCTGGTGTGAAACAGTGCTTTTAAGATGCCAGTAATATAATTTAATAGGGAGATTGGGAAATATTTTTAAATAGCTGCTTTAATTCGAAGCAGAATTGGCCTGAGACAGTCTGTTCATCTGAATCTCCCTGCCTCCAGTTATGTTTTCTTGACCACAGCTACAAATTTGTAGCATGCCAAACAAACTTCTTTCCTGTTCCATTGGGTTCGATGGGATATTCTGAGTTGTAGATGCCAATCCAGGGGAGAAGTCTCTCAGATAGCCTTAAATTCTCCAAATTGAACCCAAACCATGTACACTGCTATTCCCCACTCACAGTGGTCACATCAGTAAAACACTCAGAAGTAGCAGTATTTCAGTCCCTTTTCTTCAGCCTGGGTTAACTGTTCCCCAGATCAAATGAAGCCATGCCTCAGAACAGGACTGGCTGTTATGCCAAGTTTTCGTTTGTAAACTGTTTCCCAATTTCTCTGTTGTTATTTTTTATATATATATATATATATATATATATATATATATATATATATATATATATATATTTTAAAAGTAAGACGTGTGTTTGGGTCTTGCAGAAATCTTTGCCCAACTCCTTGTCACAGTTTTGGGGTAACTCCAAATGTATTTCTCCTCCATGGTCCCTTGAGGGCACCCATTTAAAGGTTCCCGGCTCCCACCTCTCTTGGGCAAAGACCCGTGTCTTATTCCCTTCTGCTGTATGGCTCCCTGGATTGCACTGCAATATCCCCAGCAAACCCAGAGCCTGCACTTTGCTTTCCCTCTGAAGGCTATGACCAGGGTATTGCCCACAGTTGTAAGTTACCACACAGCTCTTTCTGAGCAAGCACATTCATTCTTAAGGTAAAAGCATGACAGAGGAACGTATAGACACCATAAAAGTTCCTACACGCATGCTAAAAGCTTGCCAGAGGTCATCCATCAGTCTTATGGCTAAATCCTCCCAATCCTTCCACAAGGGTTGGGGGCTTGCCCTTGGACAGAAGGTCCTGTCTGTTTGCTGAATCAGAAAGAAGGCCCTGAGCCATTTTAAAATGCGGCTATTTATTCAAAAGTCCCTTCTTTGCCTGTTGGTTTCTGGAGAACAGAGTTTGAACTAGTATATGTAAACTTCCCCCAGAGGTGGTACCTCTCTGGGGGGTTACAACCTGGTTTGATTTGTCTTATTCGCCACCCACTGTTTTTAGTTCCTGGAGGAGCGCTGGTAGCCCTCCCTTCTGGAGTAGAACAGAGTCATACATAAACCATTCATTTGAAACAATGGACCTCAAAGATACTTAAATTTAATTCTGCAAGGTCTCCCAAGGATATGCAGGAAATGGCCATATCTGTCACACACCTCTCTTCATCTCCCCCTCCTTTAGCTTTCAGAATTAGACCAGAGGATTGTGCATGTATTTTTACTATTCAAGGCAGCAGTGACTTTTTGACACTGAAGACTGCCAAAAATTAAAGCAATTCCTTTCTCCAATCTTTGGTAAAGTCAGTGATAGTGAAACAGGAAAAGCTAGGGCTGGTATGTACAGTACATGCTATCCCATCATTCATACCAGTGGAAAAACAACATTGTGAAGAAAAACAGAGCTGCTTGAACTTTCAGCCCTCTTTCCCCCCTTAACTAGTATTTGATCATTTTTCAAGGCACATAAGGACCTGCTTTCTTCCATTCACTGATCACTTAATATATGATGCTGCCTCTGCTGTGGGGATTATGGGCCAGATTTGCAAAGGTATTTAGGCATCTAAGGATGTAGTTAGGCACCTAGTGGGAGTTGAAGGCACAATGGGAGTGAAGGCAGCTAACTTATTTAGGCGATTTTGAAAATCCCACTAGGTGCTTATCTGCATCTTTAGGCACCTAAATACTTTTGAAAATCTGGCCCTCTCTCTTGTCTGTGCAGGAGACAGACTAGCTACCTCATCTTCCCATCTGCAGTTTCTCTGCTTTTATTTGATTTTTGTCATATTAAAACTTGTTTTCTAAAAATCCAGCGGATCACAGCAAACGGCAGCAAATTCTGTACAACCACTAGTGTTCTGGGCTGTAGCCCATTGGTCAACAGACTGATGAGGATAATGTTAATGTTGGAATGGAAATAGATCAAATAAACGAAAGTGTTTTAATGACTGAGGGACAATATTTCATTGAGCTGAAAGTGTGTGCAGTTAACATGGTTTTACATTCTGTTTTTCATTGGAAGTTAGAGGGTGAGGTGAATATTGGTAGCAACAATAGGATACCACATTTCCTCAGAACAGTTCATCAGCGTGTGCCTTCATTAGTCAGTGATGTGCAAGTGGATGAGTTGTTGCATATCTTCACCTTTAGGATAGGTAAAAGGCACAGGTTGTTATTCCCCAAGGGGTTACGTTGTCCCTGGGGGATTATATTATTAAAATATTATTCAGTGAAATTAGCAATCCTGATAAACTATTTAAAAATATTTTTCACAAGTCTCACTTCATCTTGATGCTAAACTTTTGTGGCTTTCATTTTGCCTCATTTGTCCACTGAGAGGGAAAAAACAGGAAATAGCCCACCTGATTTTCAAGAGTTGTGTTAAGCAGCGAGACCTTGGTGGTCTGTAGTTTCACTTTATTAGACAGGAGGTAGTGGTTTAATCTAGTGCACATAGCAATTCAGTCACCGGCAGCAAGTCTCTCAGTAATTAAGACTTTCTTTTAAATTTATTTGATCTGTCTCTATTCCAGCATATAGTCACTAAAGCACCTATTTCGAGCTCTTGGGTCTCTACTAGGTGATTAAAAATATAGTTGAATGACACAAGCAGCAAGGGCATACTAACTGCCTTTCTCTACCCAAAACCAGCTGCATACAAAAATCAAATTCTTCAGCTTTTCCCCTCAACCCACGGAACCTGTCTCCCCCTCAACCTACTCTATTCCTATCCAGATCCCACTCTTTTTGTTTGTGGAAGAGTGAAATCCATACAAATTCATCCTCCTTTATGCTGAGAAACCTTAGAGGATTTGAGATGGCATCTTTCTTCCTCATCACAAAAGTGGCCTCTGCTTAAGCAACCCCTCCTCTTCTTTTCCTTGTCATCCGCTCTTCTGGCTGAGACTACAGCCAGAGATCTGGTGCCACAGAGCACCAAAGGAAAGACATTTTCTTTTCCTACCTAGTTAATGTGGGAAAGTATTCCAGGACAGGCATCAAATCTCTATTCTAGATGCAATGCTAATGCACCTGCCACCGTGACACTAAAGCACCATATAGGTGTCACGATTATATACCCAAACAACAGACCTAGCTCTCCTTCCTATTTTAAGGTGCCTTCTCAAGTGGAGGTCCTATAAGTGATTTTCCAGGCTTGGAATGTTGCGTATCTCTGTTATTAGGATACTCCTGAAGAAAAGTATCTTGACCTGAAACTTGGGTTTCACAAGATTATGGCTCACTGGGATCTCCAGTAGCAGAATGTTCTGTAGTGGAGGATCCTCTACAGAAAAGAATCTGTTCCACACAGCATGTGTCCTCCCAATTCTCAAAATCATTGGAGGGTAGAAGAGACCAGTCTATCGTATGCATCTTAGGTCACAAACACACTTCCCCTCTTCCACAGGTCCCCTGGATAGTTTGCCTCTTCTGCCAATCTCTTGACCCAGGAGCCCCTCATTCCAAACACAGACGCTCACTCTTTGGCTGTTTGCTTTCATGAGAAGTGCCATTTCAGTAAGTTGGGCTTTTCCAGAAGTTTCTTACATGTGGCTAAAAGCCCATTTATTCCTGATGTTTACCGCTGAGCTAGGAAACTTTTGTCAGGTGTTTCTCTTCCACCTTTGCCAAACAGTCTCCAAACCTCCAAATCCAGCACAGGAAAACCATAAGTGTGATTTCAGTCTGATGCAGTTTTGAAAAGTGTCCTCCTTGGATGGAAAGGCTGGTGAGGGGAAGGATGAAGGGATTTCCATCCAGAATACCAATAATTGGCTTCAGTGCTTATCAGGCTGAGAAACATGCTATATAAAAGTTTGTTCAGCCAGGTAACTAAAACTCCCTTACTGGCACAGCTGGTTAAGAGTATTTATTAGAGAGATGCATATCTAATGCACGCACTATCACTACTGGATCTGTGCCTCTGGCTTTTGACCCTCATGGAATTCAGTTCCCACACAGTGAACCAGAACAATAAAGCGGATGTGGGCAAGGTGAAGTTAATCAGGAGCAGATCTCAATTTGGAGGAAATGAAGTGGTTTACTCCCACTTTGCAAGGCGCTAGAAGGAGCTGTAATAGTGTCCCGTGCTCCAGAATTTGATCTATCTTAGTGCTGTTATTAATCTCTCTGGGGAGAAGTGCACAGATGCATCCCATTCTGTTCCCCAAAACCAAACAGATACTTTCAAACTACAGGTTCCTCGTACCACAAAACTTTGCAAGTAACATTTTACTTCTCCTTTTGGCATCTACCTTTTCTTTAGGGCAGTCTCTTGTTAAAGTTGTTGTAGTGAAATCCTGTTTAGATGCCTCCTTCTAGTCCCCTTCTCTACTTTCTCCATCCCACAGCAAAAACAGGTTATCCCTAGTAGTAATATCTTTACTTAACCAACAAAGATGCAGAAAGCTCAAAATGAAGTATTTGGAAAGGGAAGGGGGTGTGTGTAAAATCATAACCATTCAGAGCACACCATTAACTAAGGGCCTTATTTTTGTTGAGGAAGGAAGGGAATACAGCTGGCAGGTTCATCTGAACCCCTAAATCTCTGAGGAAAGGGAAAACAAATAAAAAGATGGCAAATGTTTTTCTTTTGTCCAAGCTAGCATTTTTTCTCAGACTCGGGTTGAAGGGGGGGGAAATGAGCTATGTGCTGGCTTATTGAACAGATAAGTACTCGACATAGACTTTGCTTCTGTCCCAAGTCAAACTGAACACACTGAGAAGCTCAGCTTTGTTTACAGTGTATCTGTGGTTGAATTACACCACATACAGTAATTCTCATCGCACTGCCAGTAATTTCACTGACTTACCAAGCAGGCATCATTTCCTGAAAGTCAGCTCCCATACTTAGAGGAAGTAAGAGCACTCTGCTTCATGACTAAACACTGTATGCAAATTTCTACAGGCTTAGGACAGCCGCACTGTATGGACTGGCTTTTTTTCCACCATTTTCACTCCTTCCTTTGGTGTGTAACATTTCTTTAAACCTTCATGAGATCTTTCTCTGGCTGCTGCCGCTGCTGCTGTCATGAATGAGGATCTTTCTCCGTTATGTACTGAAAAAGCACGGCTCATTGTTTTGCCTGAGTTCTCTTCTTGTAACGAGTTGAATGCGGTTTTAAAATGTCCCAAATGCAATTTTGGCTAAAGGTCTCATCTCTCTACAAGGTAATATTTACCTCTTTTCACTTGATAGTTTGCGTTCTGTTCGTAGGATAGGTATCTTTTAGCTGCTATTGTGGATGTGTGCCTGTTTATACATAGATAGAATTTCAGAGCCACAATTCTTGATGTAAGGGGATAAGGAAAGGGTTACTATTTTTAAGCTGCACTCTGTATTATGCTAAAATATTCAAAACACACGGATCACTCCTAACCAGTCAGAATTCTGAAACTTTGAGGAAGGTAAGGAGTGTGGAAGATTAATCTGTGTTTTTTTAACCCTAAAGGCATTCAAGAGTTTTATTTCGAATTCAGAGAATTTATACAGAAGTGCAGAGAAGCACTTGCCAATCAAACCAGGACTGTGAGTTTATAGCATTATGGTTGGAAGGACTTTGATTTTCATGGCTAGAAAACTTCCTCTTAACTGCACAGGCAAGTTGCAGCTCAGTAAATTAGAAGGAGAAATGAAAAAGTAATCTGAAACCCAGTTTGCTTACTTTGTTCTTTAGAAACGGAATGGTAGCTGACTGGCTTTTCAGCTTTTGTGTTGTGCTGTTTTTTTATTATTATTATTATTATTATTATTATTATTATTATTATTATTATTATTTTAAAAGACCAAATGGAACAGGTGTTGTCCTGTCTTAGTGTAGAGGAACTGACTACGGTTGTGCAAAAGAAGTATGTTTCCTCTGTCTATGGGGAGGGATTACCAATAAATAAACCATTCATACCAATGGGTTTATGGTCATAAAATATTTTTAGGTGCACACCCTTTCTATAGTTAGATTTCACCTGTTCTTTCGTTTATTTTAATAAACATTTGCTTTGACCGAAGTAGAAACCGGAGCTCTAGTGGTGAGGAGAAAGAGGTGTAACTATATTTCCTTTACGCTTGTTCCCTCTGATCACTTTCTCAAGAGTGAATCAATTCTTGCTTTCGATAGATAACTTATCCATTTTAGGAAAGTGTCAGAAGCTAGCCAGAATGCAGTACATCATTAATACCTTCCACAGCCAAACTGGGAATCTGAAATAATCAGAAGGCAGTCAGGTAACTAGCCTGTTGCTAAATCATCTTTTCACAGCTCGTTTTGAACTGAGGTGCTCAAAGCACTTCGTGAACATTAATAAAACAGTGAATTGTACCTATTTGAGCTTTGTTGTAAATATAGAACACGTTGGAGAGATGATATCGCCAGCATCTGCATAGCTATATTTCCGCATTGACTTACTGTTCACCCGTTGTAAAACTCTATTATATGGTTAACCTGCTATAAAGGGGTTGCCCTTTAACTGACCATTTTATAATGCACTCCTATAAACTCCCACTTCTTGTGTAACTTGCAGAACTGTTAGTTCTGAACTTTATTTTCACCAGAAAAGACTTAAATGCTTTTGTTTCCATTTCCGTCGTCCTGTCATTGCTATAGGAAAAACTGGGAAAAATCAGTGCCAGGAGGCAGTGGATTCAGAAATTAAATTCTGAAACAGACATTCTCTGTGCTTGCCCAGAATGAGCTGATGAGCTTGTAATGCCACAATGTAGAGATCAGGGACACGTAGTCCTGCCTCTCTCCCTTATAACCTCCTGCCGAAAGGCCTACTCATAACGGGCTCATCCAGAATTTGCAGTTCAGACTGTGGAAGTGGATTAAACTAAACCAGAAAACAACACTCTTATTCCTGAATAAATTCCTGTCCACACGGGGAGTTATTCTGGAATAGCTGTGGTGCTTTTAAGTTCACAGCCTATCTTATTCCAGCACAATTTGCCTGCATTAGATAAGCCCTAAGAATTCCATCCGCTTCAGTTTCTCTTTCTGTAAAGTGGAAAATAACTATCTCTAAGTTTCTATCTACTCTGATGGGAGGTGCTAACTACTACTAGTCAGCCTGGAGCAGAACAAAACAAGTACCTGGAGGATTAAATGGGTTGATCGCTCCAGAACACCTTGTCCAGGTGGTCACTGTAGGGTGTTAAGCCACTTCACCAACAAAAGGATTTACAGTGCTCAGGTGCTACCCATTTCCAGAGGGGCAAAAGGCAGCACAGCAAACAACACTCTTTCCAAATCAGGGATCTTGTGTCACAGAAGCTTGGAACCTACTCCTCTTTTGAGTCCTTGCTGCACCTCTATTGCTCTGACTTCCCTACCCTCCACTGTTAACTTAACCATCTGTGTCCTGGTCCCCTCCTACCCCACCGCCCAGTCTAGTTTCCCGTTTTTCCCAGCTGCTTATCCAGGATTTGACACCTTTCTACTAAAGACCTCCCTGTAGCCAGCATAGATTAAACTCCCTCTCATTACCAGGTGATAACGCCCTTTTATGGGGGGTGCTAGATGTATCCCATTTAGAACAGTCACATTGCAGAAGGGGACACTTCATGGTGTTTAAACTCTGACCCTCCTTCTCTGCTTTTCACAAGCTGTTGGCTGAGGGCAAGTCTATACTAGCACTTTTGATGTTAAAATGTTTATAGCTCAGGGGTGTGAAAAAACCGCACAGCCCGGAACCACAGAAGTTTTAACGACGATAAGCACCGGTGTGGACAGCGCTTCATTGGCTGGAGCCGTGCTCCTGGTGACAAAACTACCGCCTTTCATTGGAGGTGGATTTATTTTGTCACCGGGAGAGCTCCCTCCTGGCGATAAAGAGAGGCTGCGCAGAGCACCTTATAACAGTGCGGCTGCAGCGGCACAGCCGTGCCGTTGTAAGGTGCGCTGTGTGGACATCGCCTTAATTAACTAGTGTCCTTTCCTTTGCTTTCTGTCCCTGGAAACTAAAATAGTTCCTGGAGCTCCCTATGAGACAATGGAATAACCTGCCAAGGCTGGTTGTGGAATTGCTGATACTGAAGGCGCACAAATTAAGTGTATGGGTCCGTTTGCATTTAAACAAACTGGCGTATTCCATCTGCCTGAATTACATTGTGAGCCCCCTGGGGCAGAAATCTAGCATGAGTCAAGAGGTCATTTTCAACACTAATATGTCTGACATTGGAGTTAATTTCCTATTCCCTGTCTCAGCCCAAAGTGACAAGCAAAGAGTTGGATAGGTTAGTCGCGAGAGGCTGGGCAAAGGGGGTTCACGTCACAAAGACCTAATGAGCTCACTCGTGTCTGGGTGTTTGCCCTACTGGCAAACACCCAGCAGATCGCATGGTGAGTGCCCACCTGTCACTCTGCTCCTTCAGGGCTAATGGACAATGGCTACTCTATCTGCCTTCATAGCTGCCACTCTCCTGTGCCCTCGCTGCCACTTCCTTCTTCCTCCACTTCTGCCACATGTGTTTGCAAACATTTGCTCCTGAGCTGATCCCCTTCCAGAGGAAAAACAAATTAATAAAACTCACCTAGCTGGGATGGCTCCTTGGCCCTGGCTGTTGCTGGCATGTGATCGTGGTGTTTGCTGTCGTGTCCCGCTTGCTCAGGCAAGTTCCCGGTGTGATTACTATGAGTAGGGCTTTTGCTTTGAAGATTGAGGACGTTTCCTAGAGTTCCTTGGCATTTCTCAGTTTTCGTGATATAAAATAAAGTCCTCTGCTATCACTGCTCGCTTATACCCTCGCTAAGTGACTAAGACAGTCGTATTCAGGATGGTTATTCACTAGCCAATAAGAGCTGGCTCCCAGGGACACTTTTACTCTTGTAAATTGTACTTTACTGTGTATTTCTTTTCTTCTTGTGATTCATTTTGATCATCTAATATACTAAGCCTCATCATATGGCATTTAAAACAAGACTGTTAGACTAGCCCTTGGAGAGTATTCTTTAGGGACCGAGAACAGTCCTGCACTTGGTGGAACAAGGGAAGGGACCAGACTCTGTCTCCATTGCTTACTTCTCTGATAAGTCATTTTTGGTCAGTAGGTTGCTACGGGGCAGGAGCTGCACTTCAGAGTCTGAGCAAGAAACAAGAAGTGCTGTGTTCCTGTTTAGTATGGGCCTGATCCAAAGCCCATTGCCGGGTATGAGTGTACCTCTGAAGTGTTTACCCTGTGCTTAGCACTATCTCAGACAAAAATAAAAATAGTTCCTGCCCTCAAGAGCTACAGTGTGAGAAGATCAGGGAAGAGAGACAGTTCTGAGAAGCCTAGAAGAAGAGGAGTTTAGCTTGGCTCTTGGGGGAGTTGTAGAAGAATTGAGTTTTCCTGGAGCCCTGGAATGCAGGCAGTAGTGGCTTGGGAGCTGGCACGGAGGGCGGGGGCGGGGTTGATGCAGCATGGGGGGTGCTGCACGAGACCTGTAAATTACACTGATATTTTTGTTACCTATATTAAACTAATACTTATGCTCAAAGCACTGCATGGATATTAACTAATTCTCAGACCACCTCTGGGAGATGGGAGGCAGGAGATACGTAGCAGTATCCGTATTTTACAGATGAGGAAGTGGAGACAAAGTTGAAGTGACTTATCCAAGGCTAAACAATGAGTAAGCAGCACAGCCAAGACCTACTGACTCCTAGCCCCGTGCTCATGCCTTGAGACCACGCTGTAGTTGTTCTCACGCTGTAGATTGGGAACCGGCAGTGGTCCTCGGATTGAAAAGTGTTGAGTTAAGCACTGAGGTGGATCCATCTGTGAGAGGGGCTATGAAGGGGTCTCCACAGTAAAAATATTGGAGAACCACTGTGTAAACTAAATAGTTCTTACATCCAGTGCCCTACGGCGTGTGTCCTTTTTGCCCTTTCTCATTCGAGGTGAGGTCTCCGCCATGCCCACTCTCCCTCTGAGAACACAAATACAGATGCTTATCATTTAGCTCTGCGGCTTTCAGCAAATCCCTGTCCATTTTCCAGATTCCAAACCAGGGTTGCAATGTTGATCGTGTTCTCACATTGTGTAATGTGAACATGAACTCTTTATTGCACCTCCTTGCTTCGGCTGAGGGCTCATCTACACAACAAATTAATGGGAGGCAAGCCAGGGTATGAATCTGCAGCGCACCAGCTTGCTGCGCAGTAACGTCCTGTGTGGACACTGCTACACTTCAGTGAAAATCCTGGAGCACAGCTTAGCAAACTGCACTTTGAAGCAATAGGGAACTTTCACTGTGCTGTAGTAAAAAGAAAAGGAGTACTTGTGGCACCTTAGAGACTAACCAATTTATTTGAGCATAAGCTTTCGTGAGCTACAGCTCACTTCGTCGGATGCATACTGTGGAAAATAGCTTATGCTCAAATAAATTGGTTAGTCTCTAAGGTGCCACAAGTCCTCCTTTTCTTTTTGCGAATACAGACTAACACGGCTGCTACTCTGAAACCTGTGCTGTAGTAGTGTCCACACAGGATGTCACTGCGAGGCAAGCTGCTGTGCTACAGATTCACACTCTGGCCTAAAGAAAAGGAGGACTTGTGGCACCTTAGAGACTAGCAAATTAGAGACTAACAGATTCACACTCTGGCATGCCGCTCAGTAACTTGCAAACAACCCCTGCGCTATGAAAGATGAGCAGAAGCAGGTGTCTGCTTTTCTCCTGACAGTCAAATACCAAGTGATTCTCCTGAAATGACCAGTCCTGGGTTGGGCTCCTCTGTATTCGCATTCAGGATCTTTTAAAGAATTACTGAAACTAGCACAGCCTTGTCTCAGGACTGGACATTTTAGCCGTGGCTGTTCTACGTCACGTGGACAGAACAATGACAGACCCCACCGCGATAGCTATGGATTTCTGGACTGAGACGTTCTAGGAGAAAAATCTCTCCCCTCACTTACCTGTATTACCGTAGCTCCCAGGTGTGCTAAGTGCTCTGTAGACACACAGGGAAGCACAACTACTGCCTCTTTAGCTGGTGTTCTGTGAGTAACTTCTGCAAAATCACTGAGCCACCTGAAACGGGCGCAGTTTTCCTGTGAGAGCTACTACTGAGAGGCTCTATCCAGCCCTCACTCTTTCATTCACTGAATAGGCCCTGATGTGTTGTATGCTTGGAACTGATTATATCGAGAAGAATTCTCTCTCACTTGTTTTTGTACCTCTGAGTGAACAGAACAATTGTTGCACTGGGGGGTTTCGCTTCCATAAATTAAATTCTACACGGCCCACATCTTTGCTCTTTCCAGGGTTGCAGATCTAGTACAGGAGGCTAGATTTTGAGGGTGGTCCCAGGCAGCAGGGACCAACACTCCAGTAGGATTTGTTCTTGGAAGTGAGAGTTAGGAAAGAGGAAAAGCAGTGAGGTGACTTGACACATCTCGGCAGCATGGAAAGTTGAGTTGCTCAGCTGGTGTCATTGCAGGGAATTGGAATTAGGTGGGATAGTTGAAGCTGACACAGATCTTGAGAGCTGGGAGATTAATTTAAAAATATCTTAATTGTATGAATAACTCTAGCTTCAGTACGACATTGACTGTCCTGCAATTCTTTAGTTAAGCCCTATATTAGATTACAGGAAGGGGGGCGTTTTGCTGTTGTCGGGGAGACTGGGAGTAGTCTTTGAACCTGGCCTTGTGCTCCTGTAGCTTTGTGTGTGTGGACTGGGGTGACAGCGCCTTGTATTGTTCAGCTAGCTCCCATTCTGTTAGGAGCAGAGCTGGCAGGCCCAGAGCACTTCTGTATGTCAGGCACAGCTGGAGGCCAATTCTTGTGGTATGGAGTCTCTCTGAATGGACACGTTGACACTGCGTCTGGTCAAGGAGGAGGATATCAATGGTGGTACTTACCCAGATACTTTCCCTGTCATTGCCCTGTAGTGTGACTCTTGTTTCTGGAGACTGTTTAATTCCAACATGACAAACCCAAATGTTGAATTCAGTTTTTGAAAACGCCTGGTGCTGGGTGACCCAGAACACAGCCACAGGACTGTTAAGAGCTAGAACCCTAAATGGGCGCCTGAGCTTCCCTCGTTGGGGGGGAAGACTGGTAAGAGCGATGCATTCACACAAGCATTGATCCCTCATGGGGAGGATGGGAGTACCTGTCTAAAAGTGCCGTGTAAGCGCTACTCCCGTGTCCGTTAGTCAGCCTGTACCCCGTCAATGCTTCAGTAATCCCCAGTGTACTCACCGTTCCCACAGCCTCTTTTACTTTGTGTACTGGGCTCCACATGTCAGCTGCTGGCTACCACACCTACAGCTCCAGTGTAGCTGGATGCATCCGATGAAGTGAGCTGTAGCTCACGAAAGCTCATGCTCAAATAAACTGGTTAGTCTCTAAGGTGCCACAAGTACTCCTTTTCTTTTTACGAATACAGACTAACACGGCTGTTACTCTGAAACCTGTCAGTGTAGCTACAGGGAGCCATATCAGACAGTAGCTGGGACGGGAATGAAAGGACAAGTCCTGCTGGTTTTAAATACTGCAAAATAGCAACCAGAAGGGAGTCTTCCCTAGCTTTTGGCCAGAAACCCTCAGGAACAACCCAAGGGAATTCAGCAAAGAGTCCTGGGGCACCTTATAGACTAACAGACGTATTGGAGCCTAAGCTTTCATGGGTGAATACCCACTTCGTCGGATGCATGTAGTGGAAATTTCCAGAGGCAGGTATAAATATGCAAGCAAGGATCAGGCTAGGGATAACGAGGTTAGTTCAATCAGGGAGGATGAGGCCCTCTTCTAGTAGCTGAGGTGTGAACACCAAAGGAGGAGAAACTGCTTTTGTCGTTGGTGAGCCATTCACAGTCTTTGTTTAATCCTGAGCTGATGGTGTCAAATTTGCAAATGAACTGAAGCTCAGCAGTTTCTCTTTGAAGTCTGGTCCTGAAGTTTTTTTTGCTGCAGGATGGCTACCTTTAAATCTGCTCTTGTGTGTCCAGGGAGGTTGAAGTGTTCTCCTACAGGTTTTTGTATATTGCCTTTCCTAATATCTGATTTGTGTCCATTTATCCTTTTACATAGGGACTGTCCAGTTTGGCCGATGTACATAGCAGAGGGGCATTGCTGGCACATGATGGCGTATGTTATATTGGTGGATGTGCAGGTGAATGAACCAGTGGTGGTGTGGCTGATCTGGTTAGGTCCTGTGATGGTGTCTCTGGTGTAGATATGTGGGCAGAGTTGGCATCGAGGTTTGTTGCATGGATTGGTTCCTGAGTTAGAGTTACTATGGTGTGGTGTGTAGTTGGCTGGTGAGAATATGCTTCAGGTTGGCGGGTTGTCTGTAGGCGAGGACTGGCCTGCCTCCCAAGGCCTGTGAAAGTGAGGGATCGTTGTCCAGGATGGTTTGTAGATCACTGATGATGCGTTGGAGAGGTTTTAGCCGAGGACTGTATGTGATGGCCAGTGGAGTTCTGTTGGTTTCTTTCTTGGGCTTGTCTTGCAGCAGGAGGCTTCTGGGTACACGTCTGACTCTGTTGATCTGTTTCCTTATTTCCTCGTGTGAGTATCGTAGTTTTGAGAATGCTTGATGAAGATCTTGTAGGTATTGGTCTCTGTCTGAGGGGTTGGAGCAAATGGGGTTGTACCTCCGTGCTTGGCTGTAGAAAATGGATTGTGTGGAGTGTCCGGGATGGAAGCTGGAGGCATGAAAGTAGACATAGCGGTCGGTGGGTTTTCGGTATAGGGTGGTGTTAACGTGACCGTCACTTATTTGCACCGTGGTGTCCAGGAAGTGGACCTCCCGTGTAGATTGGTCCAGGCTGAGGTTGATGGTGGGGTGGAAGCTATTGAAATCATGGTGGAGTTCTTCCAGGGTTTCCTTCCCATGGGTCCAGATGATGAAGATGTCATCAATGTAGCGTAGGTAGAGAAGGGGCGTGAGTGGACGAGAGCTGAGGAAGCATTGTTCCAGGTCAGCCATAAAAATGTTGGCATATTGTGGGGCCATGTGGGTGCCCATCGCGGTGCCCCTGGTCTGGAGCTATATATGGTCACCAAATTTGAAATAATTGTGCCTGAGGATAAAGTCACGGAGCTTAGCAACCAGTCGTGCTGTGGCATCATCAGGGATACAGTTCCAGACAGCTTTCTGAGTCAGGGCGAGGACTTTAAAATCCTTTGGCTGTCTTCCTATTCTGCAGCTAGATCAGTAGAAAACAGGCCTTTAACTGGAAATGAAGTGCAAAGACTGCTCGTATCAGAGGCCTGTTGGCAGCCATACTGGGGTGCCACCACAGACATTTGGTTATCTGTCCTAGCAGCAGCAAAGGGCCTAAATTGTCTTCATGTCTTCAAATTTCACCCCTCTCACAAGAAATAGCAAGCTGTTTATATTGGCAGACTCCTCATGGTAGAGACGGAAGGACCTATTGGTCCATCCTGCAATACCTGCAGCACACTAATACTTCTCCACCTGAGCACTGGACAGCATAGCACGGCACTTTAAGATAAATTGCTGTAAGGTAAACAGAAGGCTGACCTTTCCCTCCGTGTTTTACAGAGAGATTTAATGGCGAGAGTGAATGAAGTCAATGGGTAGAGTCAGGCATTGTGCTGGGCGGGAGTAGAGTTCTGCGCAAGTTTCCCAATAGACTCTCTGTTTAGACCTGCATTCTTGGCTTTTGGTTGTCATGCCTATTTGGAGATCATACAACCAAATAAGGAGCTGGATGGAGAAGTGGAGGGGATTGTAAATGGCATGGGGTGGGGCTCATTCCAGTTCTTAGTTACGAGGCGTTCACATGCTCCAAACCATCATAACTGGACTGGCGCAAAGTAGAGCTATTGTGGGCAGTCTCAGCAGAGACACCAAGGAATGATTAAGGATGGAGAGTGACCCCTTAACTGAAAGGTGCTCCCTTTTTGTCCAGTTTGAGGAAGGGGTGGCCTTGTGGTCAAGGCCCTGGACTGGGACTCAGGAGACCTGAGTTCTATTCTCAGTTCTGCTACAGGCTCCCTGCGTGACCTTGGCAAGTCACTTCATCATTCTGGGCCTCAGTTCCCCAGCTGTAAAGTGGGGCTGATAATCCTCCCTTTGACTGACTTGTCTGCTTAGACTGTAAGCTTTCTGTGGCAGGACTGTCTCTTGCTAAATTTTGGTGCAGCACCTGGCATGATGGAGTTCTGATCTTGGCTGGGGCCTCTAGGTGCTATTGTAATACAAATAATAGTAAGTGATAGGTAGCATCATGTTGGGATGGGAGAATAGTTAGTGCTGTTGCTATCTATGCTGTACCTGTTTTGTGGATACGTAGAGGACTTTAGATCTGGCACCTTTCACTAGTGCTCAGGTTTTTTTAATTAAATATGAAGATCAGAGCCACTGGTGCTGTCCTGTCCTTTGATCCTCTCTCATACTGATTTGCACTTGGAGAGTCACAACCTAAAAGTGTTTCCAAATAGTCTGACTTGGGTTCCTGTACATTGCACCAGCACTTTTTCCTACTGTGTCAAGAAACTGGGATTATAGATTTTAACCCAGCTGTTCTGAGTAGCTGTCTTGGTTTACCAGTTCATTTCTAAGCACCATGGAGCATAGATGTAACAAAGCTGTCCATTTAATATTATGAAATTAAACTCAGTCTGTGCACGTGAGTACAAGACAGAACCCTTGAGGCACCTTGTTATCATCTCCTGTAACCAAGGGCTTTTCTTTCCATTTCAGGATTCTTCATACCTCGATGAGCTCTCCAACAACTCCCTCTTCTCATCCCCCGCAGACTCCCTCTCCGACATTGCTGATGCTCAGGACTTCCTGCCTGCTGACAGCCTGAACCATGTGCCAACAATATGGGATATAAACACGTCGCAACAGAACCAAATAGAGGTCAGTGAAAGTCCCTCTCCTTTCCTCCCCACTCAGAAATTCAAGTCTCAAGACCTGAGCTTGCAGCTCTGTTACCAAATATCTTTCCCAGGAATTAGGAAATCCATTAGTGGTGAAGCAGTCCTCCCTTCAGACCCAGATGACGTGCTGCTGCCAGTGAGGCTGATTCAGTGTCTCAGGAAGAGCTCTGGATACCCCATTCTAATGACATTTCAAAGGGCTCCAGCTTAAAATAGGTTCAGTCCCTGATTTTGAACCTCTTCATTGTGGGACCTCCAGTGTACTTGTTGCACTGGCGTAGTCCATTGAAATGAGCACACACCTGTAAATAATACTTTGCACTCTTTCAAAGCACTGTACAAACATTAGCTTAGCCTCCCCACAGCCTGGTGAAGTAGGTATGTTCAGCATCCCAGTGAAAGTGTGTTCTTAGAACATTCAGCCATCAAGCTGCCCACAGGAAGGGTAGCTACAGTGTATGTTGTGTTGGGTCCATTAGAAATATTTTCAGCTAGATCGTTATGCTACGTTGAGCTGTCCCAGTACCTATGTCTATCATACATTCCTTTTCTATGGCAAATATTTCTTCTTCTTTTGTGACAGCGGGAAAATTCAAACCCTATATTGTTTTGAAAGTAGCCCCAAAACACTCTAGTTTTTAGTGTGGATGCCCATTAAACAACATCCCACTCCCTCCTTTCCATCCAGTTAATTAGTACTGCTCATTTATTATTGTACAACCTGATATCAGCCACTGGTATTTGGGAGGAGTTTGGATAGTTAGATGAACTGGTAGCACAGAAATGTGACGAATCTCTAGTTTTGATTTCATAGTGAGTGCTCACTATCATGCACTTTGTTTCCCAGTACACCACTGTCCTTTGTTAGCTGTCATACAGACCCCTGTGGAAAGCAAGTCTAACGCCAGCCTTGGTGACCCCATTAAAACCGGGTTGCCACCCACTTTGGGGTCCCGATCCACAATTTGAGAACCGCTGATCTAAGGCTATGTCTGCAATACGAGCTAGGGGTGTGATTCCCATGCTCAGTCTTGGGTTTAGTGTGTAGGTGATGGATGATGATGGTGGCCTGTGATATGCAGGAGTTCAGACTAGATTATCTGGTGATCTCTTCTGGCCTTAAATTGTGACTCTGACATGCTCTCTTCGAGCAGACTCACTGGTTTCAGGTGAGTTTGTACTCACTGCTACCATGTCTACGCTGCTGTTTGTACTTACGCTAGCTCAAGTATGCACAGCCCTAGCTTGTAGTTTAGACATAGCCGAAGGTAGATAGGCCAGTAACTAGACAAGTTTGAACCTAGAGCACAAGAAGCTTGAGGGGAAAGGAAGAGCTGAACTGTTTTAATCAAAGAAATGTCTGAAGAGACCACACTTGGATGCATTGAAGTTGCTGATGTCTTATTATGCCCATTCTTTCATTTATTTTTTTTAACTTGGAAGCTTAAAACACTGTTAAGAATGTAGCTCCTTCGAGTGTATGTTTTCTAAACACATAAGCTATGTTCAGGATTTGACATGTGAAAAGTCTTTAGTTGTAGATGTATAAGATATACAATAATAATATGCCGAGCAGCACAAAGAAAGCAAGAGAAATGGGTAATGTTTTGTGGGTGTGTGAAACTAACTCACTTTGTCAGAACAATAGCCACTGTTACCTTTTGGTTGCTGCCATTTATATCTTCCTGTCTGCCAATTAAAATGACCTTCCTTCACACTGATTGGGTTCATAACAGGACAATTAGCTCAGTGGCGTTCCATTTGTCAGTGATTTCCTTGTGGAAAAAATAACTAGTTGTTTTGAACATTGTTTTATCTTTGCTCTCCGTATTCTGAGGGTTTTTTAATTGATTGTTCCGAGCATTTCCTCACGGAATGAGTTAATTTAGTACATGCAGCACCAGGATTTCAGTTTCATTTTTGCATAGGTGTCTGGAATTCGCAGTATACTGGCAAAATAGATCACCTGATAGAGAGCACTGAGTGGTATAGTTTTTTTATCTGAATTTTCAGTACACAATTTTCATTATATTAAAGAAGACAAGCGAGCAATGTATTGCAAGGTCATGAGGTGAAAGATTTAATTTTAGCCTTCAGCCCATGATAATGTGAGATTATTACACTGCTTGTATGATTGTTGCAAGATAAACGTCATGTGAATAATCTCCCCTGGTGTATTCATACCACAATAATATTAATATTCCATAAGATTGCAGATGTTTTTGCTTTTCCATAGCCATATACTGCTTTAACAGAGCTGCAGTATAAAAATGAGCTATCAGTTGTGTGATGTCAGGAATAACTCAGCCTGATGTGATCCTAATCAGTTCTGATGTGATTTTATTCCATTTTGGTTGATCAAATATCTGTTTCCATAGAAACAAGATAGAGTCATGAAGCATTGTTAGGACACTTGTAAATTTCATTGTCTAACTTCAAAGCTTTTGGAATTTTGGAAGTTTTTACAAGTGAAGGCTAGTGAGGCAGTATTAGCCAGCATCCCCCTTTGACATGTCCCAGGCTCCAGCATGCACTCTGCTAATGGGAATTGCATTGCTGGTCCTGCTAGTCCAGAGTCCTATTTCTGACAGTGACTAGGACCAGATGCTTCAGAGAAAGGTGCAAGAAGATGCCTGTTCTGGAATAAGCTCCCTATAGGGTAACCTTCTTCCTAACCCCTATCAGTTAGTAGTTAGTTTATGCCCTGAAACATGAGGGTTTGACCTTTTATTTTTTATCATATTAACGTAGCAGTAGAATCTCTCATGTTTAATACTGTTTAAAATCTTACTAAGCTCTCTGCGTCAATGATGTCATGTGGCAGTGAGTTCCACAAGCGAATGGTAGGTTACGTAAAGAGCATTTCCTTTTTTCAGTTTTACATCTGTTGCCTTTTAGTGGGGGAGGATGCTTACTCAGTGTGAGAGGAAGAAAATTTGGGGAACACTTCACAATTAGACTCTGCATTTCTAAGCCTCATTGATAAATTCTGATCCATATGCTGTAGATCGAGCCTCCATTCAGAATGTGGGTGACTACACCCTTGAGAAGGGAATAGATGGACTCCATGACAGGCCTTATTTGCTCATCCCAGATGAGATGTTACAACTAATAGGGGGAAGAGGCGTTTATAACGACACGTTAGTTCTGTTTTATCATTTCTGGAAGAGGGACAGTGGGAAGGCAAACCACCCCGCAAAATATCTTAGGCATTCAGCAGACAAAACACAGTTGCATAATTTGTATGGGGATTGTGAAATGTCATTTAAAAATACTCATTGTAATCTAATATGATTTCTCACGACCATTTTAAAAGAATCCCTTGAGTTCTTCAAATCAGTAAAGCAAAGATTAACCCTTTGAAGCATGCAGCTGGAGTTTTCTTGACCTGTCAATGCATTTTAGTAATGTTGATCATTCAAGGCACTTTTTAAAAACTTCCTCCCAGCCAGATCCAGAGGAGTAATATTTATACAGAGAGGAGTCAACTTGTCAACTGACAATTTCATTTCCTATTGTCGTATTAGTGAGATAGGCACAAAAGGGAAATAAAATAAGGCAAGGAGGGAAACAATTGAATAAAATGAAGATTCAGTTATACAAATGTCAGTTGCTTTATTAAGTGAACGTCTCTCCTGCATTCTTCCCTCTGTTCTTATATGTGGAGTGTGTATCTTTCACACAGTATTTTCCTACATGGAACATATGTTACAGAGAGGAGTAAACTAGTGTGTGGATCGGAATAGAGAAGGGGAGGAATTGTAGAAATTAGAATTGGAACTGGCCTATTAGATCATCCAGTCCAACTCCTTATCGCTGCAGGATTGTTCCCTGGAGTACATTTTCTTAATGCCCCAAGCAGTGGGACATCCACCACTTTCTTTAGGACACTGTTCCACTTGAGATGAAGATCTAGGGGCACCAGTGAGAGCTGTGCACAACAGCCACATTGGTATATCTAAGCTTATACACTGAAGATGCCATGAGTCAAGGAATGATCTGGGTTATCTTTGCAATAAAGAATCATCTTTCCTTGTCAGACCTGAGGCTACTCTGCCCTTCCATTCCAATGGAATGGGGAGGTCTGAGTCTTTTCTAGTGCCTGAGTAGAAACTTTTGTACCTGCTCTCCAGATTTGTTGGCACTGCAAACATCTCTGCCAGCTTCTTTCTGGTAATTCTGACTCAGACTTCCAGTAATGGAGGACAGTTTCTTTCTTGCTTGCTTTCTTAGTAAACAATTATAGAGTGTTTGCTTATGGCCTTCCCATGGCTCACTTCTGCCTTTGGAGGGTGTCTGTCTGTATATACTTGGCACCCGTCTCTGGCTGTAAATTGGAAGCGCTGGTGCTTGTGGAGCAGTTGATTACTTTTGGACTCCCTGATTTTCTGGCTTGACTTTGTTCTTCCTTTCAGGAAATTCCAGTATGGTTTTGGTAGTGCAGAGCCAGAAAAAGGTTCTCATCAATTGTGTCTTCCCAGCTGGAAGTGTCTTGGGAGCCCTCTTTACTAGTTTTGGTGTGGTGCCTGCAGATGTTATGACCATAATGAGCTCTGACGTAGCACTTTTCATCCAGAGATCTCCAGCTATCCCATACTGCAGTATGATCCCATTGGTTGATGACTCCCAGGGTTCCTGGTTGAGTTCCCCAATGCAGAATGAAGCCACTGATGCTGCTGAGCAGAAAGCGTTGAGAAAACCCGCAGCATTGCTTTAGAGTCTTAAACCACAATGTTTCGGGAGTGGCGCGGCAGATTTCTACAGAGCTGCTTCCAAGACAGACAGGAAAGCAGCCCTCTGTTCATGAATGCCCACTGCAGAGAGAACTCATGGTGCCCTTGAGAACACCATTCAGATGTTGAAAGGGATACTTGACTTATAAATCCCCTGAAAGTGGCAGGATTTGTACACATAATTCATTAACATGAGTGGAAGGCAGGTGAATAAACACAACATGTCAAAGACGAAGCTACGCCCTGGGGTGTTCAGTGTTTGAGGGCAAAGGTGGCATTTCAAGATGACCCATTTTAACACGCATGCTGCTGTTACGACGTTGTAGGTAAGACTGCTGTTTTGCAGGCACATTCACAGCATGGAAGGAAGCACACATGCACACTCTCGCCATGTCTGCGTCCACATACAAAACATTCTCACTCTTCATGGGAAAATAGCCTTCTTGGCTAGTTCTCCAGCGTGCGTGTGATACATACAACGTGGAAGAGGCATGCAGAGCAATTTTCATTTACTTCCTGAATCAAGCCACTGTAATATATAAGTACCTCAGTCCTGGGCACAGGGCAAAAGTGGATTTTGTGCTTTCCTTTCATGACCTGTCACTGTTGGTTTGGATGGATGGGTATTAAGGCTGCTTTCTCAGATGTGTGTTTTCTATTCCAGCTGTTCTCTCCCAGCAGACCGTTCACAGGCTTAGAAAGTTTGGAAGACCATCCCCCAAACACCCCACTCCTCATAAGCTATCAGGTGAGGAAGAGCATCTGACTCTGTGGGAACAGGCAAGAGGCACTTACCCAGATATGAAAAAAAGGATCTGGCTAAAGGTCTCCCCTGGAAAAGCCATGATTTAAGAATCAGTCAGATGTTTCTCTAGCCATTGCCCTTCCCCCACAGAGTCTTAAATTTCCCTCATTGGAGCCTCACTGATTCGAGGGAGTCATATCTGCTTCCTCTACAACTGAGCTCTAAACCACATTAGCTAACAGTATTTAAAGGCTATTCTGGTTTAAAATGATGTGGTTTGGCACCCACGGTAAGTGGGACCATGCCATGTTCTAAACTGGTTTTGATCCCTTGTGTAGCTCAAGTTAGAGCACAGTTGGGTCCTGCTTACACTGGTCAGGCAAACCATCTTAGAAACTGCTCTTATCGCTGCTCCCTAGTACAGTATGGACTGGGCTCTAAAGGTGGCTTGCAGTGCACTTCCTGGACCACATGGGAGAGGCCCCCTCAGTCAGTTTGCCCTGTGCTGCTGTGTTGTATCAATGAGACGAGTTGAAGTTGAGGGGCAAGTTTGTGTGCTTGGGATGGGATGGTTTAAATGATGATATCTAAAACCACATGTCCAAAGCTCTGAGGGATATTAATATTCAATCAAAATTATGTTTAATTTCAGTCGCAGACTCAGGCAGAGGAGGATGACGAAGGTGATGAGGAAGAAACGGAGGAGTTGGGGCACACAGAGACCTATGCAGATTATGTACCTTCAAAATGTGAGTTGTGTGGCAGCTTTTTCATTTTGCCTTGCTGTCAGACGGTGGGAAACTGATTTTGGAGCCCTTGCTGCTCGGCCTAATATTCCCTGTTTTTTGCAGCTGAGGACATTGGTGTTGCATTGCAGCCCCCTACATGCACATTTTTGCAGCTAAACTTTGCAGGCCGGCTTCCCTGAGCCTGTATGCTGTTCCAGTCTCCGGGGTCTCCCTGGTTTAACAGCAGATCTGGCCGTTGCTTTTTATTGAGGGTGGGGCTGAGCAGATTTTCAGCAATCTACATTTTCCCCTGAAAAAAGGGGCTGGCGATTTTGGGGATTCCCAGGAATCCTTTTGCCAAAGGGAGCAAAGTGCAGTGTTTAGAAGAAACATATAGTCAGGACCTCTTTGTTATATTCCCAACTCTGCTGCTGGCTGACTGGCCTTGGAGAAGTCACTTAACCTCTTTGCCTCAGTTCCCCATCTGGAAGATGAGGATAACACTTAGCACTCAGATGTTGGGAGGTTTGTGAAGTGCTTTGAGGTCCTTGGATGAAATGCTCCATAGAAGTGCAAACATCAATTATTTGACTGTTTCCTGTGTCTCCCTTCCAGCTAAGATTGGGAAGCAGCACCCGGACCGCGTGGTTGAAACAAGCACTCTCTCCAGCGTTCCCCCGCCTGACATTACCTATACCCTGTCCCTTCCGAGCTCAGTTGCTGACAACGGGTTACTCTCTGCACTACAGCTGGAGGCCATCGTGTATGCCTGCCAGGTATGCCAGATCCACCTTGCTCAGCTCTCTTTCATGGGTAGATAGTAATAAAAATACACTGTGCCATTCTTAAATAAGATATTAGGCTGAGTTTCCAAATAGCCTCTTGTATAGAAAATAGAAGCTTTGGATTTGGACACAGATTTTAAATGTCTTGTAAGGGCGTGTTGTCTAAAGCAACGGGACTGGGAATGAAGACTCATGGGACCTGATTTTCAAAGGTGCCAAGTGCCCTGAGCTCCCATTGACTTCAGCCAGAATTGTGGGTGCTCAGCACTTCTGATGATCAGGCCCTGGGGACCTATTCCCTGCTCTGCCACTGTGTTGTCACTTAACTCTCCAGGCTTCAGTTTACTTTGAGACGTGTGCAAGACCTGCCTCTGTGGGAGCTCCGAGGGTTAATCGGTGAGGTGCTCTGAGCCCCGCAGATAAAAGGCACTAGCAAAGGGCAAATCAGGGTTAATTCCTAATTCTGGTTTTGAATTTGCAGCAACATGAAGTTTTACTACCCAACGGGCAGCGAGCTGGGTTCCTCATTGGCGATGGTGCTGGGGTTGGAAAGGGCAGGACAGTTGCTGGGATCATCTTTGAAAATTATCTGAAGGGGAGGAAGAAATCTCTGTGGTAAGTTTCCCTTCTTTACTGTAAGAGCTTGGAAAGTTAACTTAAGGCCAGGCGCCAGGAATTCCTGAGTGCCAGCTTTGTAGCTGACTCACTCTGTGGCCTTGGGCAAGTCATTTCCACCTTTCTGTGCCTGTCTGCTGAAAATATTTGTGCTGTAGAGGATTAGTACAATACTTTGGAGAGGCAAACCATGTACCAAGTGGAGAGGACACTAGAGCTTGTTCCTGCTCCCTTTGAAGTCAATGGGAGATATCCCTGGACTTGTGTGGTGCAGAATCAAGCCCCTAACGGATGGGTGTATAGTGCAGAATCTGTGCACATCTTATCACAAATGGCAATTCCTGTTCGGGACTTGAGGCTGCTGTAGTGTCTTGTGTTGAGGTGCACGGGAAGTTTTGCTACACCTCCCGTTTCTGTAGTCAGAACTCTTGATCTCATACTTGCATGTGCACTAAACTCTACACAGGCTGTCTCCTCAAGACAACCAGCTCCTCTGCTTTCTTTTAGGTTCAGCGTCTCCAATGATCTCAAGTATGATGCTGAAAGAGACCTGAAGGACATTGATGCCCCCAACATTCCTGTGCATGCTTTAAACAAGGTAGGGAGGAGAATTCAAGACCTTTTTCCGGGGGCGGAAGCTTGCTACTGGCAGTGGGTAGATGAAATGGTCCTAAGCAAAGCATGCGACTCAGATGTCCTTGCCTTTGGGTCGTGTTCATGCTACAGACAATAGCAATGAGTGGCCTGGTTATTGTTACCGTCCTGCCGTAGTTACATACTTGTGAGGCTCCTGTGTTGCATCACAAGGATGTAGCAGCTTTGGGTACTTTGATTTCTGCAGCAGTATTAAGCCGTGGCTCAACGTGAGTGCAGCCTCTAGTGGAAGGGCCACGTGGCACGTGCATCATGTTCATTGTTCCTGGCGTGGTTTTGTAATGGCGAATGTTGGACCTGGTACAGCTGTATTGTTAAGACCTTAGTATTCAGAGGCCACAGCTGAAGTGGCCTAAATCCACACTTTCCAGTGCTGCTTCCATGGTGACCCTTTTCCAGGCCCGCCAACAGCAATTCCAGGCCCCAGGGCAGAACAGTCAATGGGCCCCCAGCCTGCGTGGATGCGGTCTGTGCAGCTGGTGCCCAGTGAGCTGCTGCCCCCTGCGCTGGCTGGTACCTAGCAAGCTGCCAACTGCGCGGCTGGTCGTGCTCTTCCGGCACGGCCAGGGCTTCCACATGCCCGCCCGGCGGCCTTCACCGACACCGTTACCGCCCCGCGCTCGCCTAGGAGCCTGTTCTGCTGCCCGCCCGGGCAATCTAAAAGGGCCCGAGGCGCCCAGCCACCACTGCGGTGGCTGGGGCCCCCGAGCCCTGGGCAATTGCCCCCTTCCCCCACCCCCTCCATCCACGGGCTTGCCCTTTTCTGATCTTGTTAGGGAAGAGGGACATACAAATCCAAGTTTTCTCCCTGTAGGAGCTGCCAAGCATGCAGTACTGTTGACTCTCTAAACATGCATCTAATTTCAATCCAGCTGAGTTAGTGCATTTCTTAACCGTCTCCTTTCAGGTTTGTGTCAAGCAGGCACGAAAATTAAATTGCCGCTTAAAGGAAATTGCCAGTACTAAGTAGTAATTGTTCAGCAAGATCTTCCATACCCCTGTTCCAGTCTCCAGATCATTCACAGCCCGGTTGAACCTGTCAAGCTGCCTGCTAGTTTCTCAGAACACTTCTGGCCTGATTTTCAGAGGTGTTGAGCACCCAGAATTCCCATTGAAATCAATGGGACGCACATGTGGTCAGAACCTCTTAAATCAGGCCATTAGTCCATTTAGCCCATTGTGTCCTCATAATCAAAAGGGCTCTGAATAGCACTTTCTTCACATTGAGGGGTATTTTTTTCCTTCGTATAATTAACTTAGTTACAGATGAAGTCGAATGATCCTGTAAGCTAAACAATAATCTCCCCTTCAATCAAAGAGGAAGCCATCTCTAAAAAAGGAAACAAACCAGAGGAGAGGATATTTAAAATAAAAACATTTTAAGCATTCTACATTGTTGATTAAAAAGAATTAAGTGACTTCGGTCAGCCAAGAAATTGAAGTCCAAGTAAAGTTTCCACTCTTCGTTAAAATGCATACAGATGTGTGCACATGCTGATGATTGGAGGGATATATCTAGGAATGTAAAGTCCTTGCCATCATGGAATCTCTGTGCCAAATACTAGCATTAAAGAAGTCAGTTATTAGCCGGCTTTCTTGACCATTCTCTTCCCATATGGGCTCTGTGATGTAGCAGTTGCTTATATAAAGCAGATGTGTACACCCTGTATCATCACATTAAAAAGTCATCTTCCTTCATCAGTTTTGGGTTTGGACAGGGGATGGAATAAAATGAGCTATAAATAGCATTGTAAGTGTCCTCTTTCTTTTTCCTTCCCCCCCGTAGATTAAATATGGTGACACAGCTACCTCAGAAGGAGTCCTATTTGCCACTTACTCTGCTCTGATTGGTGAAAGCCAAGCAGGCGGACAGCACAGGACGCGATTAAAGCAGATTTTGGACTGGTGCAGGGAGAACTTTGACGGAGTTGTATCCTAGAGAAATAGCAACATGCTTGTAATTGTGCTTCCACAGCGAACAAAGATCACCGAGATCAGCTTGGGGCTTGTGGTGGATGTTCCAGTGGTGTAAGGGGGGGGGAAGCCCTCCGTTTTCCAGAAAACAGTGTAGCTGTGGAACGGGTGGGCGTTTCAGAAGAATCTAAGTGATTTAGGAGCACAGTTCCCATTAAAAGTCACTAGAATTTATGTTACTGAGGCCCATTTGAAAATCCCACCAGTGCCAGTGGGTGGGCATGGGGAGAGTCGGGTGTATTTGTGAGTAACAAGCATTTTCAGCATTCGTACACCTTGGTGTGTGTTTGGGTAGTGGGGCATCATTCAATAGGAAATAACAGAGAGGGTGGAGATCTACCACAGACTTTGGAAAGCCGGGGCCAAGGGAGAATGGAGTACAAGGCTTCATGCAGCTATGGAGCTGGTCCACGCCCTGGATGTTTGGTGGTGGTTCAGTTCCACTGGAAGGAGATGGATCGTATGTTTCTCTCTTCACCCAATCATTATTAGCATTAGTATTTATTTATATGACCATAGCAGACTGCGCATCCTTTCTCCTTGACTAAGATTCCCTTATAGATTGTGTTTGATGAATGCCACAAAGCCAAAAATGCCAGCTCCACTAAAATGGGCAAAGCAGTGTTGGACCTTCAGAACAAACTGCCTCGAGCTAGGGTCGTCTATGCCAGTGCCACAGGTGAGAGTCTGTACCATGTGATTCCCAAGACCCCAGGTGTAAACATGCAGAAGTGGCCCAGTGCTCCAGTCCTCCCCGTGTGGAAGATGTCCATAGCCCAGGTTAACTGCTATGGGGCTGATAAAAAAAAAAAAAAAAAAAACATGTTGTAAAATTCAATTTTAAACAGCAGAAATGGACACTCCTAGAGGGTGTGTTGAAGCATCAGATGCTCTAATCCTGTGTATCATCTTAACGCAAAGGAATGCAAAGCAGGACTCCTAGATTCTGTTCCCAGCTTTGCAACTGAAGTGCCATGTGATCTTTGGGCAAGTCACTTTAACTTCCCTCTGCCTGTTTGTTCATCTGTATAGTGACTCTGACCTGGTGGGTGTATTGTGAGAATTAGCGTTTTTAAAGCTCCCTGAAGCCTCTGCTGAAAGACACCGTGGAAGTGTGAGGAATAACTCTCCTTTTTAAAATGCTTACATATGTTTCTAAGCTCTCCAGAGTGAGGGTTCACTTGAGGCCTGCTGCCCGTCACTTGAAGAGGTTACCTGAGGCAAAACTGTTTATAGTTGTTGTGTCTTTGCTAACAGCACATTCTATTCATACAGGTGCCTCTGAGCCAAAAAACATGATTTACATGAGCCGGCTAGGGATCTGGGGGGAGGGAACCCCCTTCAGAGCGTTTGATGAATTCCTCCATGCAATTGAAAAGAGGTAGGTCATGGAAGACCTTTCTGGTTTCCCTTTCTACTAATCCTGTATTTGGCAACAACCTTCATTTGGGTTGAGGAAAAAACACTGGCTTTGAACCAGTAGCTCGCTGGCTGTGCTGGTTCAGCTCCCTTGTGATATGCAATGTATGGCTAATACTTTCCAAGCCATCCCACAAATCTTACAGTGAATGCTTTTTGCCTATTTCATGATGGGTGTTAAATGCCACAGTAACTGCCAATATCTCTGGAAAATAAAAGAAAAAATTAATTTTATTGGGCCAGGCAGTGAGGAAAGCAGTGCGGTGTAATGGTTAGCAGAGGGGATTTACAGTCAGGCCACTTGACACTGTTTCTGGTTCTGTCACAGACTCAGTAGGGTGTGGGAAAACAGAAAGGTAAAGTGACTCACCCACCTGTGAAATGGGGATAAGGCCTGCTATGTAAATGCCAGGATTGTGTGGTGCATTCTATTACTATTTGAAGACAACTTAAGCAAGATGCCAAAGCGAAACCTCCCGAGAGGTTCTGAATCTCCAGACAAGCCTACTCCACACTGCAACTGTGCAGAGGAAAGGAATTTCGTCACTGGCTGTGTCTCTTTCCTCCTCTTCTGCGTAGGGGTGTTGGTGCAATGGAAATCGTGGCTATGGACATGAAAGTGAGCGGAATGTACATTGCCAGGCAGCTCAGTTTCTCTGGAGTCACTTTCAAGATAGAGGAAATCCCACTGGATCGACAGTACGAGCTTGTCTACAACAAAGCAGCGCAGCTGGTGAGCTAGTATTTCTCTGTAGATCCCCAGCATCCCACATTCCTCCCCAGAGAGCTACTGTATAAATCTGTGTTTTGGTTTGGGGGATGTGGAGGGGGGTTGTGAAGAGGAATATTTTGCTCAAGAAGTTGAATCCATTTAACTACCGCCTCCTGCATCATTAACAAGAGCATGGGGCTCATTCAGTCATTTGATCAGCTCAGTTGACATTGTGGCAGAGGACAGACTCGTTGGCATGGATTGATTTTCTGGTGGGGTTGTATGCAAGATCAGGATGGGGTGGGAGGCGTCTGCTTTTGCTGTTGTCTGTATATATGAAATACATGTGTGTATAACGTACATTTGAAACACATTAGAAAGTTGTTCAAAAATCATAGAGTAAAAAATAGTCATCTGTTCTCAAGTACGTTTGCTCATGTTTATCATAAAACAGCGCCAAGAAACATCAGCATTCATTCTGAACTGTGAGACGTTAAACACCTGAAATCCCCTATTAAACAACATAATTAAACAACATCATCCCCTATTCCATGAACATCTGTTCAAACGTACTTGAGAACAGATGGCTCTTTATTTTTACTCTGTGATTCTTGAACAACTTTCTAGTGTTTTTAAACGTTAAGTGCTGAATACTGATAGTCTCATTAGTATTCATTATTATTTGTCTTGTGGTAGCACCTGAGAGTCATGGACCAGGATCACTTTGTGCTAGGCACTATGGAGATGCGGAACGGAGTTTAATCATCCTCCTTAATCAGCGCATGGGAGAGTGTAAGGGGACATCAGAATAGCTGCAACCCAAAACTTAGGTTTGATTTTTAAAAAAAGAAAGGGTGGGGTTAGCTTATAAAATTTAAAGAAATATTTCAGTGGCACTGCTGCTTTTTTCACATCATCGTCACTGGCCCTTTGGTTGGATTTAACAATATTCCCTTGCAGCGTTTTCAACCCAGACGTTGCAGTGTTGGGCAGAAGGTGGAAATTGACCGGTCTCTTCATTGTCCTAGCTAAATGGAGCACAAGTAAACAAAAAGCATAAATAGGGAAAATAAATTTGATATTCAAAACCCTGATAGTTTTAATAACCTTGTGTGTTATGGTGACATGAGTTAGGGACTGGAGTATTAACCTGGCCCTTTTGTGTGTGCTTTCAGTGGGCAGAGGCGATAGCGGTGTTCCAGCACGCGGCCGACATCATTGGCTTGGAGTCTCGAAAGTCCTTGTGGGGTCAGTTCTGGTCTGCTCATCAGCGCTTCTTCAAATATCTCTGCATTGCTGCTAAAGTCCGACGCCTCGTTGAGCTTGCCAAGGAGGAGCTGGCAAAGGACAAGGTACGGTATTAGAAGCCAGGTGCAAAGGGTCAATAAGTGTTAGTCCAACGACATCCGTTGTGCATCCCTCAAGGTCTTGTGTGGGCATTCAGGTGAATCATCGCCAGTGATCTTTGATGCCTGTTGTCTTTCTGCAGAATAAAACCTCTTTGAATGTTGAGGCCCAAACAAGAATTGTATAGAACACAACCTCTGTACAAACAGAGGAGGGTGGGGTAAAAAACTGGAATGAGGGTATTTTCATGCACTTGGACACTAGTCCGTGATTGTACGCAGTGAAAAGGTAGCATATATCTTCTTATATCCTTGACCTAAAGGCGTCTAGCCTCCGTAGGTGAAACCAGGATTTCACGAGTTTAATGTCCCACAGTTCAGAATGAATGCTGATGTTTCTTGGTGCTGTTTTATGGTAAACATGAGCAAACCTACTTGAAACAGCATTCTGAGTCGAGTTAGAGTTGAAAGATATACTGGATTCTCCAGCTCTGCATGGTTAAATACACCTGGCATTGCATTCATTTGAATGGGCTTTGGAAATTTCAGAGAGAGATGCTGGGGAAATCAATTAGTTCTAATAATAAAGCATCGTGACAATGTTTCTTAACATCGTGGATGCATGTATAACCTCAGGCAATGACAGGCAGAGTCTTCAGCAGGAGCCCAGTTTTAGGGCCAAGATATTACTGTGTGTATCTGGGAAGAGTTGGGGTTCAGTGCAGAAGGTGCTGGCAAACTGTGAAATGTAATCTCTTCTTGAGCTGATAATGGTTTGCTGAGAGTGTTGCTGCCCAGCAAAATGTAGTGTGACCTCATCTCGCTAACACACGACCGTGCTGCCCTTTTGATTTCTCCCCAGTGTATTGTCATCGGGCTCCAGTCCACTGGAGAAGCTCGCACCAGGGAGGTCTTGGACGAGAATGACGGGCACCTAAACTGTTTTGTCTCTGCTGCAGAGTGAGTTTAACCCCCTTGTGCTTTGAAGGGCAGGAATCATGGGAGGCTCAAAGGCACAGTGAGGAGGGCTCTGTACCGGGGCTGCTTGTACTTTATGGTCCTGTGAATGCAATTCCTTGAATCCTAAATGAGCTTCACATACGGAGGACACTTTGCTGGACTGTTTTAAGACACTATGTTTCCAAAAGTGAGTTTTTGTACTAAGAGCCTTGAAATCTGAGTGCAGTGGCCTTTCCTGCTCTTCCACACGCAGCTTTAGTAATTGTGTGCACACGAGGACTGCCAGATGTGCAATAGCCTGATTTGTGCACCCAGATACAGATTTGCATGGGCACAACAGGTGCACATGCATTTCTGTGGGAACTTCCATCTCACCCACTCTGAAAAATGTGACCCTCAAAACTGTGAAAAGTAGAAAAATAAGTGAGCAATAATCTGATTCAGAGACAGATCTTGAGATCTTACAAACATGCTGTAAGGTGAGATGGCATCCCTGGATTTTGGACTATCTCTTTTTGTCCCACCAAAAATCCTGGTTTCAAGAACGTTGTCTTTCAGCATCAGTCCAAAGCAGAACATAGCATTAGATTGCCTTCTCCCAGTAACGTACTAGTTTGTGATGGTTTGATTTATGTATTTCTGCCTCAGTTAATTTGAGAGGTGATTGTACCCAGTGCACAGTCAGCTGTGGACAATTGGGAACATCTTAAAAAGCACTGGGTCCCATTTTCCAAAGTATTGTGGGCATTGTGGGAGCCTAAATCCTTGGCTTGCCATGAGACTTAGGCACCTAACTCACTTAGGTGCTTTTGAAGATGATCCCGTATTCCATGAACCTAACTGTCCCTGCACATCAGGTGGCAGGAAACCAAACTGCCTGACTGGGATAAGACCCAGGTGAGTTATGTTTCCCTAGGGCCCGTGCAATCAGCAGGGCTTGTGTTAGATTATTTTTGTTTGCATCAGTTTTTATTGCTGATGAAAACACCTGGAGCGAGCTAGACTCGATGTGAGCTATCGAAGTGCCAATCGTCCCTGCTCCTCCAGGGTGTCTCAGTGATGGCCTATTCCACCCCCCTCCCCCAGAGCAAATACTCGCTTGTTAACTGCTGTAGAGTTGAAGCAAATCAGGCTCCAGCAGCTAAGTTGGTTTCTCACTTGAGTTGGATATCTGCGTAACACCAGAAGAGGTCGTAGTAGAAGATCATAATGGTCCCCTCTGACTCCTTGCTCAAAGGTGGTGCTGTTAGTGATCACTCGTGCTGGCCAGCTCCGTCCCCCTCCTGTGGGGCAGCCGTTTACTTGCTGGGCAGTCCCATCTCCTAATGTGCCTGCTTCACAGTGTCTGATTGCAGCTTCCTGGTTCTGAAGCCCTTCAGCAATAGGCGGGTGTTCTTAGGGGAGTGCGTTTGCAAAGGAGCAGTTGCTGACAAAACGAGAAGGGAAGGGCTGCTTGCTGTTTGTGCAGGGGAGTCTATAAAACTTTGTTAATGGGGATTCCAGTGGAGGAGGAGGAGAGAACACAGATGGTCAGAAGAATAGCAAGCTGGATTTCATGGCGAGGAGACTCAGAACCCGAATCCTGGCTTGAAGGAACCAGTGACTCTCAGCCTTCTCTGGGTCTCATCTCTGTACCTAGAGCCAGCCTGGCACTGAGGGCAAAGGGCCTTTCCAGTACCACATAATAGCAATTGTTCCTAACCCCTCTGTTCCTCCAGGGTCTGGTGGTGTCTCTCAGTCCCTGTAGCATCGTTCCTGGTGGACCAGTCTGGTCTGAGAGCCCCTCCTTATTCCCCAAGTACCCCTGTCTCACAGCAGGTGGGAATCATGCCCATACCTCTCAGCTGTTGCTTTCAACATTTGTTTCAGCCCAAGCTCATTCAGCGCTGCCTTTTCATTGCACATGGCCCAGTCCCTCCCAATCCAGCCAGCATTGAAGCATTTACTCTTTCGTTTGCAGTACAGCCCACCAAAGCATCCATTTGATTTCCACCTCTTCTGATTTTTCCATCCACCTAGACCCACAGTGTGTTCCATGTTTTGTCACTGGCCTTTGCCCTGCGGGCAAGCACTTCCGCTTAGGTTAATCAAAGCACATTCCGTTAGACAACCGGGACCCAGAGTCTCCGCCATTTCAGGCGGGTCAGTTACACGGCACAGGGTTGGAACCGCTAGGCCACATCACACCCAGAGAAGATGTTGGCTGTTGGAACGTACTGGGTTTTGCAGTAACAACTTCCAAACATAGAGCGCGTCACACTTAAACCTTGCTCTCAGTTGCTCTCTGACATTTGTGCTGTTTTGGGCGGTCCCATAGCAGTGCGATGCCCGTGGCATTTTGTGTTTCTATTGCAACAGCGCCCTGGCACTGCTGTGCTGCCTCCATTCAGCAGGAGCAGCAGGCAGTCTAAAGCAGAGAGCATTTCTCCCCGTGTGCAGCAACACACAGCATTCACTCAGTGTGCATCCTGTAAGGCTGAGGTCCTGCTGGAGTGAGCCAAGCTCTCTTGCTTCACTCACACAGTTTTCCATCAGAACGCTCTGGTGAAATGCTGCAGCCAGCCTCCTCCTCCTCTCCATTCGAGTTGATGTGATTCCTCAGATCCAAGCTGTACTAATCGATAATTGTTCAGACTCACTAACAGTTAGAAAATGCTTGGTTTAGCCCATTTTCCCATAAATATATCGATCTTCTAAATACCCATTGATACATTATAACCAGTAGATGTTCCTACTCCTGGTAGCTAGAATAAATTTTGCATCTTACTTTCAGAGGCGTCTTTCTATCACTAATTCAGAAGCACTTTCCTTCAACCAAAAGAAAGAGAGAAAAAGGAACTGGCATTAAAAGAAAACGTAAGACCACCTTCCACCGCCCAACGTCTGACCTCCTGCCTTTCCGCCTCGCCCCAGCTATCAGCCTTTTCATCTCCTGTTCCCTTCCCCACTTCATGCTTTGCCTGGGTTTGGGTTTGCCCTCCCTTAGATCCCTTGCTACAATCTCTCACCCTAGGCATGTCGCTAGTTGCAGCTCTCCATGTCATCTTTTTCCCCCCCCAACTCACCTCCCTTCCACCAAATCACTTCCTAGCCCCTGGGATTGCCCAGTAGCCATGCCCCTTTCCCCCTGCAGTGCAGACTGCTAGACTGACAGGCAGATTTTGCTAGACTCCCAGCTGCATATCTGAGGCCCTCTTGCAGCAAGGGGTTTTTCTCCTCTACCCCTTACATATAGGGTGGCAGGTGCCCTGGAAAATACTCAGTTATCTACCCTATTCCTGGCTGCAGCTGCAGGTAAGAACTGTCTCCTGTACAACCTGTGTTCCCTCTGTGCTGGGTTCCTTTGCAAGAAGGTTGGACCCTAGCTCTCATACCCATGGTTACACCTGGGAAGTGGGATATGGCAAAAGGGGGAAGAGGAGAGAGTGGTAAAGAGTGGTAAAGACTGATTTACAGAGATTGCCCTGGCAAACTGCTCGGGTTCTCTGCCAGCTGAGACAAACAGATCTGTAATACCTTGCATGGCTGGGGCATTTTCACTGTGCTGGGAATTCAGTCCTGATGCGACTCGTTTTCCTTCCTGAAACACTAATGCACCAGCCCCTCTCTTTGCCTGAAGATTTTCCTTTAGGGATAGCTGAGCCTGTGGGTTCTTTCCCCACAATGGGAGAAGAGGAAAGTAGCTGCATGGCCAGGTGAGAGCAAGGTGCAGTTTGCACATTGCCATGTGGCCGTCTTCAGCCCTGGTAAAAGACTGGCTCGTTCTTCCTCTCTCTGTTTTTTCCCCCCATGCCCAAACGTCTGCCTCTCTGATCTGCCTTTCGCTTGGGGCAACCTCAGCTCCCCTGTGACCTATCCTCCATTCTCTGAGCCAGTGCTTGCTGTTCTGTGCTGACCTGCCCCTTGGGCACTCTCCCCCCCCGCTGATGTGGCTCGCTGTCCCTCACAGGGAAGCAGAAAGGCCGCTGTGCGAAGGTGCTGAAAGGAATGTACGACATGGCGGGCGTGATCAAGATCAGCGACGACAGCAGCACTGATTCGGAGGTAGGGCTGGACAGCGACTTCAACTCCTCCCCGGAGTCCCTGTTCGACAATGACGACGTCATCTTTGTTGAACACACCTACAATGGCTTTGCATCCGAAGACAGAGGTAAGCTGGGGTTAATCCCTTCCCAGGCCAGGGACACGCCAGGCATTTGCGGAAGGTCAGGGGACAAGTGTCTGGGCTTATCCTGGTCCCGTACATGTGCAGAATAACATTCTGAATGGATCTGACCCTGGCTTTGCTTAGCACCCTACGTGGGACAGCGGCGCTGAAGTTCTGATACAGAGGCGCCTCTCCTGGTGTCTCCCCGGGGATAGTGAGAGTCCTGTTATGTATGGGAGTGGCCAGGCTTCCTGGGCAGGGATTTGCCGGCTGTTGCACCCACCAGCTCAGAGCCGTTCCTTGAATCTCTTTAGGGAGGTTGAGGAAATGATACCTGCAGACTTCCTACCCTCCATGTTGTTCCAGGCTAACGCAGACTTGCTTGGCTATCCTGCACTGCCCAAGTGGGGGAGCCCCGATTCCCGCATTAGGAGCAAATTGACGTTTGTATAATAGAACGATTGGCTTGTAGCTGATTTATACCTAGTTGTGGTCAGACTTGGGAGGTGGGGTGGAGTGGAGTGTGGAATGCCAGCCGGCATGAGAAATCTGTCCTGCACACTCCACAACAACATCCAGCAGCAGTCCTTGCTCTCTGAATCAGACCCCTCCCCTCTTGAGCTTCAATCTAGGTCACTCTAGGGTTCTTCTTCACGCTGGTCCTGAGCTCTGTGGCTGTTGAGTTCCTTGCCATCCCCTGGCTGGACTCTAAGAACCTGCCTTTCCACATTGCAGGCAGTTTGCACTTTCCAGGGTCCCAGAAGGATGTGCATGGCCCGGGAGTGCTAGAACATGTGGAGAAAATGAAACAGGACCTCCTATCAAAAGTAAAAGCACTGGGCAAAGAGCTACCTCTCAATACCTTGGATGAGCTGATAAATCACTTTGGGGGCCCGGAGTACGTGGCAGAGGTATGTCATATTATGGTCGCCTGGCGTTGGGCTCAGCAGCTCAACCTGCTGTTTGTGTCTCTAACCACTAGAGGGTGCTGTAATGCCAGCCCTTGGAGAGATTGAGTTGGGCTCCCAGCCCCAGGGGCACATCTGGGCTCTGTGGTTCACATCTGAGCGGGCAGCCGCTGGCTAACATTGGCGCTCCTGTAGACTAAGGCCATGTCTACACTACTATTTATGTTGGCAAAACTTACGTCACTCGGGTGTGAAAAAAATACCCACTTGAGCGACGTCAGTTTCGCCGACAGAAGCGCTCATGTCCACAGCTCTCCTGCCGACATAGCTGCGGCTGCTCGTTGAAGGTGGTTAAATTATGTCGACAGGAGAGTTCTCTCCTGTCGGTGTAGGGCGGCTTCACGGGTGATCTTACAGCAACGCAGCTGCATTGGTACAGCTGTGGTGCTATAAGGTCTCTAGTGTAGACATGGCCTTAGTTCCTGACAGTACCTATCCAGTGTGTGATGGCGAGGTAGCAGGAGCTCCCTGAGGGATGCCCCCCCCTTTATGCTTTTTGCATTATCTTCCTCATCTTGAGGCCCTGGGTTGTAACCCCCTTCTTTCCAACCCAGGACTGGCTAGACCTTCCTACTACTTATTTACTGTGCTCTTGGCACTTCCTTACTGTGATCTTGGACTAGTTACTTCACTGCCTCAGTTTCCCTAATTGTAAAATATAGTCTCCAGGGCAAAAATTCCCTCTGGAAGCAGTTTATTGCTCCAGGTCTGGCCAGTACAGACCCCTGCCCAGGTGTCTGCCTTTATATTTACTTCCCAAATGCTCCATTTCACCCTTGTGCCCCCACTCTGTCTGTCTGTCTCATTAATGACCTGTTTCTTCCCTGGCGGGCCATGTAGATGACTGGCCGGAAAGGCCGGGTGGTGAGCAGACCTGACGGCTCCATCATGTATGAGTCCCGGGCTGAGCAGGGCCTCTCCATAGACCACGTCAACCTGAAGGAGAAGGAGCGTTTTATGAGTGGGGAAAAGGTGAGTGAAGCTCTGAACCAGAGACCCCTGCAGCTGCACACTTGAGAAGATGTGGACTGGCATAGTGCTTGTGGGCAGCTACCCCAGACGCATGATGGACCTTGCAGTCACTGCCTTGCCCCAGATGTGTGCGCCTGTCTCTGTCAGTCCCTTTGTGCTTCACCCTGGAAGCCTGGCACTTGATCATTCGCTTTCCAGAGGAGAGCTGGGCGTGACAGTAGAACCTAGAAATGCTGCTCTTGCAGTGGCCAGAGGGGGCACTGCAGAGTGTCCTGTGGGATTGCCTGCCCCAGAGTCTGAACACCCTGCTGGACCTAGGATGGAGGCCAAGGATACAGATCTCTCACATGAGTAGGGCAGAGCACTAGACAGCTGTGCCAATCCCTCAGGCCCATAAAACGAATATGAATTGGGCATACTTGACCTGCTGGGAAGTGACATGGGGGCAGGGGGCCCTCTGTGGATCAGGACGAACTGTATCCTGGGTTTTCTCTGGGCCTGCCCCTGAATGCTTTCCATGTAGCAGTTCTCCCAGATCTCTGGGAATACCATTGCATCTCCTCACTCCTGCTGTGTCTCTCTTAGCTCGTAGCAATAATCTCCGAGGCCTCCAGCTCAGGGATCTCTCTCCAAGCAGACAGGCGGGTGAGGAACCAGAAGCGCCGGGTCCACATGACACTGGAACTGCCCTGGAGTGCAGACCGAGCCATACAGCAGTTCGGTGAGCGCCGAACATTCTCAGTCACTTTCTCCCCCTGCTCAGTGGCTACAGGGTATAGTTCTGCCCTGTGATTTTCTAGCCGCCCTGCAAACGAAACACCCGCCTGGCCTTGTTCTGGAGCCACAGGGAGCCCAGTTGTGTTCGGTGGCACAAAGGGCTAGCCCCAGAAACATGGGGCTCATGCAGCCTGCCAGGAGGCCAGTCCAGGCACGAGGCAGCTGTGATCAACTTTCCTTCAGGGAAAGGTGCAGTGCTGCCTTGGGGTTGGGTGGGGTGTAGTTGATAAAGGGGGAGGGGTAGCTTATCTGTGGGAGCAGAACACTGAGCTGCTCCCCCCAGATCCTGTTCTGGGGCCCATCGTGGTGCCTAGGGGATACTTGTCAATGGCATAGAACCTTTGAAAGTCTCCAGACTGGAATAACTAGGGGGAAATGAGGGGCTGGACTGGAGTGTCATCTCATGGTGCATCCAGGATTGGGATGCATCGGCAGAGCTGTGTGTGTGAAGCTAGCTTGGCACCCGACCATGCTCTGAGCCTGGGGTGAAGCCAGCCTCTGATCACAAGAGCAGTAGAGGAAATGAATGTACAGCTCCACTTTAAACCTGGAGTGATTTTGTGACTGGCCAACCGGCTGTGATCCTGGAGAGGTCAGGGCAGCAGCCCTGCTCTGGCAGTGCCAGGTGGGAAGGTCTGGCAGCACAAAGCCAATGAGAGAAACTATGTCCCTACTCGCCAGAAGAGAAGCGTTGGATTTGGTTTCAAAGCTGGTAGGTGCTCTAAGGGAAGCTGCTTTAGTCTGTTTGCGTTCCCCACTTCCTTCTCAGCAGCTGTTCCCCAAGCTCGTGTCAGCTTCCACATCATTCACCCCCTTTGTACCCACATCTCTCTCCAGGTCGAACCCACCGATCGAACCAGGTCTCTGCTCCGGAGTACGTCTTCCTTATCTCTGAGCTGGCGGGGGAGAGGAGGTTCGCGTCCATTGTTGCCAAACGCTTGGAGAGCCTCGTAAGTGCCCCGGAGGGTGGCTAGAAATAAAACCCACGCTGTCTCTGAACATTTCCGAGTGACTCTGCTTCTGGGGCACCTCATGTCCCAAATAGAACTCGGATGAGAGATTGCTTCACCCTCGGCTGATGTGCAGCCACCTCTGCTGCAAAACGAGGAAGCTGTTTAACAGCCTGCAGAACAGGAAGTGAAGAATACTCTACGTAATTGGGATGTCAGGGGAATTTCGGGGAGGGATGTAAGTCGGGATGTTGGAATTTCCCAACAGGCAGGAGTTAACACCCATTCTTTTCCAGGAAAGAAATAGGCTCTGTAATGACCCTAAACTATCATTGCCTCGGTTCAGTGTTTCATCATTTTTAATGAATCCATAAGTATCTCTGAGTGTTAATATACTAGCACCTCGCTGTCTGCCCGTAGCATTTCTTTGTACAGACTTCTGGTGAAACTTGCGCTACTTTTAAACCATCCCTCCCTGATTATTTCCAACGGCTCAGATTAAGGGAAAAACCTACATATGAAAATACAGGTGGCATGTAATCTAATCACTGTGTTTAGGTTGAACATCGTGTCTCATTCGCCAGCCGTGTGGCACATGATGCCTCAGGTATCCGGAAGAAAAGTGGCATTTTCCAGACACCAGAGCTCGCTGGTGACAATCTCCAACAATCCCCGCACACGCAGTTGAGGCTGCTCAGATACAGCCCTCTGTCATGGGGTCGCCTTAGGAGTCAGTCTTTAATCAGGGGTTAACTGAGCTTTGTTATGGATGCAGTTGCTTTTCCCCGTGAGTCTCTCCCCAAACCTTTCTGAACAGCTTTGTGCTTTGTCTCTTCTTCTAGGGTGCCTTAACTCACGGAGATAGAAGAGCCACTGAATCCAGGGACCTCAGCAAGTACAACTTTGAGAATAAGGTGACCATTAGCAATTCTGCATGGTTGTTTAGCGAGCTTAAAATAACCAGTACACCCCTTTGGTAGGACTCTGAGCATGGCGAAGAGCCAGTGCTGGGGCTCACGGATCATGGCAGGTTAGGGATCTGGTCTTGTGAGCACTGGGAACAAAGCTCTTGGTTTTGGCACAAAATACAAACATACGGAGAGCATAATAAGAGAGCTTTCGAGACCTCGAGCCTTGTAACACCCTGCAGGAAGGAGAGAGGTGCACCCTGGTCTTAAGTACAGGGCAACTGAGGCAGAGATGCTGCATGACTTGCCTACATGCACAAAGGGAATTTGGGTTACGGCCAGGACCTCCCAAGCTCCCAATAATAGTAATACCCAGCTCTTATGTAACACTTTTCATCAGCAGATCTCAAAGTGTTTTCCAAGGGAGGTCACTATTATCCCCATTTTACAGGTGGGGAAACTGAGACACATAGAGGGGGTGACTTGCCGAAGTTCACCCAGCAAACCAGATCTAGGAAGAGAACCCAGGTCACCTGAGTCCCAGTCCAGTGCCCCATCCACTAGGGCACACTGCCTCTCCCTCCTGTGCTTAGGCCTTGCCTCTCATGGGTCTGGAAGAAGACTCATGGGTGAGACCAGCTACCTGACTTGGGTCTGTACCCAAACACATTAGTTATCCATCAGGTTCTTGATGGACATGCCTCTGGTGGCTGCATCTACTTCAGCATCTGCTAGGATGTCTACGTGCTTCCCATCCATTGCTGGGGAAAGCAGCATCCCAGATCCCTTCTCCACCCCTAAAGTGTGTAGTGAGACAGAGGACAGAACTGATCCCCACCCCCATGTGACTGTTCTCTCCTTTCCACAGTATGGGACCAGAGCGCTAGACAGGGTCCTCACCACCATCCTCAACCAGACTAAGAGCAAAGTGCCTCTGCCCAAGTATTACCAGGAACGAGAGGCTGAATTTTTTCAAGGTGAGAACATTAACCGGGGTTTCTACTTGCAAGTGCTTCTTGCTGGCTCAGTTAGTGTGTGGTAGGGATAAATCACTGCCAGGAAAGCTGGAGCGGGCACGCGGAGCCATTCATTGCCCTCGTCCTGGGGGGAGAAGGCACCAAAGGGGCCAACAGGAGGCTGACTTGGACAGCTAGAGACCGAGGCAGGGAGAGGGGCAGCACTCTATGGTAAGTGAGGCAGTGGGGTGAGCCAAGTGGCAGTGCCCCTCCCCAGGCGTGGGAGAAAGCAGAGGTGGGATCTTTTCTTACTGGAGTGTCACAGTTCAGGGCAACTGCACCTGTATTTCCCCTTCATGGGCCAGTAAAGGCACCCGTTTTAGACTCCTGGCTGCTACCTCTCTTGGGTAGAGACTCGTGCCTTTCTCCCTCCTGACTGGGGTATGTCCAGGCTTCATAGGTTCCTGCCTACACTGCGAATTCCCCAGCAAGTCGGACTGCCTAGGCAGGCCTGCTTTGCCTTCCCCAGAGAGGCTATAAACAACGTAATGATTAGCAAATACCACCTCGCCCTTTCTGAGCAAGCACATTTATCCTCAAGGTGAAAGCACAACAGATAAAATCATTAACGTGATAAAAGACCTTGCACGCCTGCTAATGGGCTTACCCCAACTCCCACTGGTAGGAGTCAGTCCTTCCAGCCCCACACGGGATTTTCAAGTCCATAACAGCTGTTAGCTCGGAACAAGCACGCAGATTGTGCAGATCAGTCTGTTCCTTTATGTGGCTTGAGCCTTTGATCTTGTCCTCATGTAACGGGTGATATGCAGACAATGGCTGTCTCCTCGGGTGTAGTGTCAAAACGGCCAGGCTTTTGCACAGCCAGGGGGTGGGAAACCCGTGTTGCTTGGTTGTCCCCACACTTCATTCTGGTCTGGCACATTTGTTTCCAATAGTCCTTTGACGCTCCTGACACTTCCCAGGGTTTACCTCGGTCACAGCTCCCCCTGGAGAAGTTACACACAGTCCCACCGTAATACATCAATGTCACATTTTTAATACAAGGGACTCGAAAGCTACTTCACCTTACTTCAGTAAGGCTTTGCCAGGAGATAGCCCTCTCTGTCATTGGGGGAGTGGCCATCTCAGCAAGCGGGGGAGCAGCCCTGCAGCAGGACAGCTGAGATAAGGGGCTTCTTGGCATTGGGGTGGAGGCAACATGACAGCTCACAACCTTCAAGGCACGTGCTTCCCCTTCTGTCATTCTAGAAATGAAACAAGGTCTCATCTCCGTCGGGATCTGCTGCAAGGAGATGAAATACGGCTACGTGTCAGTGGAGAAGGGTAAGCCTGGAATCTTTCCTCCCCGCCCCGCGGAGGGGCAGGCTAAGAGACGCAGTTACCATAGCACACGTTTGCTGCTGTCCTCCTGGCCCACGTCAGACTTGCCCTGTAGCCGACGCGGGACACGGCACTTGGGAAGCCGGAGGGAAGCTCTGCAGGTGCTTGGCCAGCAGAAGCCGAGCATCTTTCCCAGTCCTTGGTCTGCAGGGCCCAGCCTGACTACCAGCCAAGCTCTGGGGGCCCAGGCAGTGTTGACTTTCAATGGGTCGCCCTGCCTGCTCTCCTGGAGAAAGCAGAGATGCTCCCCTGCTCTCTGGGGTGGTGTGGGGAGTTGTCACTGAGCTGCTCAGATTCCCTGAGCTGCGCGCTCCATTGCTGTTGCAGACTGCTCCATAACCAAGTTCCTGAACCGCATCCTGGGCCTGGAGGTGCACAAGCAGAACATGCTCTTCCAGTACTTCACCGACACCTTCGACCACCTGATTGAGAAGGACAAGAAGGAGGGCAAATACGACATGGGCATCTTAGGTGGGAGAAGGGAGAGGGGAAAACTCCTCTCTGCTAGGAGCCCACTGGTGTCGTGTCCCCAGCTGACCATCCCCCGTTGCCACACTCTTCAAACCCAGTCACTTCAATGGCCAGTGGCTTTCTGTGCCAGATGCTGGGTGTGACCGGGCTGCCTGGTCTGGGCTTCACACTCTGGTGACCCTGCCCCCGGCTGGGCGTTCAGACCTAGAGAGGCTGGTGCCCTTCCATGCTATGTGAGCACTTACTGGGGGAGCAGGATTCGAACCCCAGCCTCTCTCCCCCGCCTAGGCTTTCGAGTGCTGGGAGCTTGCCCCTATGCCTCAGCCTATGAGGTGGGTTGCTGGGAGAAGATGTTAGTGCCGTGACTCCACTGGCTAATCCAGGGGAAGGATGCAGCGCTCTGAAGAACTCCGTGCCTGCCCTAAGCTGGAGGGGATGGATGCACACAAGGAAGGTGGTGGGCCCTGGCTAGTGATAAGCCTGCGCTGTGTGCTCGCTCACAGGAAGGATGCTCAGGACGGGCTTGGGGGGAACGGCATCCCCAGGTTGAAGCCCCAGGCCGCTCTGATGTCCAGACCTTGGTGGGTTTTCTACAGCAGGACAAACCCCAAGAGAAGAGCAGGCTGCAGTGCAGCTGAGGGGCCTGAGGGATTAGGGACTCTCATCTCCTCCTAATAACCCTCCGCCGCCCCAGCTGCAGGGCCCCTGCCTGATCCTCTGCCCTGCAATGAATGTGAAGGAGTTGTTGCACCATAAGGGTTGGCTGAACCAGTGCAGGGCGCCCAGTGGGCAGGGCTGGGAACCCCAGCAGTAAATGGAGGTGGCCTGGGGATGTGGCCAGGCTGTGACATGGAGCTCTGCCACTCACCAGAGGTCTAAGGGCTGTTTCTTTCTGCTGCCTCCACAGACTTAGCTCCCGGCGTGGATGAGATTTACGAGGAGAGCAAGGAGGTTTTCCTGACCCCGGGGCATCCCCAGGACGGGCAGGTGGTGTTCTATAAGGTAAGTGGGACTAGGTAAGGTCTCTGCCAGGGCAGCCCCATCCATGGGTACCCGGAGCACAAAGCCGCTCTTGGGCAGCCCTCGCTCCAGCTGCTGTTCCTGGCCTGGATCTTGGTCCTCCTTGTCCAGGTGTAGGCTGCGCAGCCATGGGAAGGAGACTCTGTCCCACACGCTGGTATTGAAGTGGTGCTGGGAGGCCCCAATCAGGAATCAGGGCCTCCTGTGCTAGGTGCTGTACACAGGAGCCACGGAGAGTCCCTGCCTCAGAGAGCTCAGGTGGAGAGTGAGACTGAGAGGGTGGCCTGGAGGGGACAAGGTCACAGCAAAGCTGGCTTTGTTCGCACCAGCCAGTCAGCTCATCTCCATCCTAGCACACGGGTACGTCAGCAGCCAAAGGGTTCTCTTCCCTGTCTGGGCACAGGAGACACCTTGGCCAGCCCCAGTTCCCTGAGCAGAGCGAGCTGGCAGGTGTTCTTGCTGGGTCTCCAGCCCGGCACCTCCTGGACACTCCCATCCCATGGGGCATGTCTTGGCAGAGATCTCGGTAGCGCTGTGCCCACCCACTCACCCCTTTACACAGACCCTGCATTTGTCCCGCTTCCCGTCTCTCATCATTCCCATGGCAACGATAGCAATTGCTTCCATGGTAGAGTCATCCCGGGGAAGCGCTGGCTGCAATTTAGCAACTAGGACTAGGCACCCACCCAGCACGCACGACCACAGACCACAGCTGCTCTGGTGGGAGGAGAGGCAGCAGGAGCCACAGGCTCACATGGACCAGGGTGCTCTGGCTCTGGCCCCTTGGAAGCTGATGCTGCTCATCTTTAGGACACAGAGCGGGGTGGAGGTGGGGGGGTGAGAGAGAGAGAGTGAGTGTGAATGAAGGGGACACTCCGACACCTGCCATCCATAAAACAGGAGTCTCTCCTTTGTCCTGTTAGATCAGCGTCGACAGAGGCCTGAAGTGGGAGGAGGCTTACGAGAAATCGCTCAAACTAACAGGCACCTACGACGGCTTCTACCTCTCCCACAAGGTGAACTCCCCAGCGCCACCAGGGCTGCTGCCCCACAGGTCTGAGGTGGGCTCCAACGGGGGCGTCTGGTTGCTGGCAGTCAGTGAGAGGCCAGCGGCCACGATCGATCCCTTGCTGACCCAGAAAAGCCTCTGAGGAGCTTAAGTTTCATTTCACCCAGTGCGGGAGGGGGGTTGGCTTCAAATGGCCGAGGGTGGAGATTGTAATGGGAGTAACAAAAACAAGCCATCTCAGCTCAGACAGCGCATTCCCAGCCATGGAGCAAGCCCAGCTCACAGCAGGAGGAGTGAATGGGGGAGGATGCAGGCTGGAATTCCTCTGCCCCCAGTGTACGGCCACTGCAGAGCCAGCATCTCCATCAGCCACCCCGCTCTTGGAAGCGTGGCCCTTCTGGGGAGGCGCCATGTCCAATCCGCCCATGGCGTACACAAGTGTAACTGTGCACCTTTGCCCGCAGACACGGGGCTGTAAATACACCTGCCTGCTGGCAGAGCAGGGCCGCGGGAAGAACTTCATCCTCTACAAGCCCAACATCGGCAAGCAGAGCCAGCCCGAAAGCCTCGACAGCCTCTTCAAGAAGTACCGCCAGGTAGGTGGGAGCTCCAGGAACCAGCTGCTGCCCTTCCCCTCCATCCCCCGCAAGGCTGAGCGGGAGGAACACTGCCTGTGCCCCGGCAGCCCTCTGCAGCAAGGGAATTGCAGCTGATCAAGGAAACTGTGACTCAACCGCAGACGGGGCAGAGGGAGAGTCCTTGGGGCTGAACGCTCCCCTGGTGCATGGTTCTGTAGGCGCAGATGTAGGGATGGGCTCTGCCTTCCCAGAGACAGGCTCAGCAAATCTCCCCCCGGAGCCAGCGTGGGGCTGAGCTGTGACACGTCCATCTGAGTTTTCAGCAGGTCAGTGTTCTTGAGACCCAACGCTGACGCTCAGGAGGGATACGGCAGGCACCTGGAGAGGAGTGCTGGTATGAGGGTCTCAGAGTGCATGGCTGCCCTTTGCCAGGGCTGGACGCAGAGTATCAGACTCGACGGATCAGTGCTCTGCTCCCTGCCTGGCAGTGTGTGTCCAGGAGTTGTTTGCTCCCTTGTGTTCAGAGGCTAACACTGTCGTCAGCACAGGCAAAAAAGGAAAATCAACAGGACCTTCCGTGCTTGCCCTTGTCTAGCTGCCATGTGAGCACCTCCGCGTGCCATGCACACTGATCAATGGAGCCTCTCGGCACTCCTGGCAGGAATCGCTGTTCCCAATTTACAGCTGGGGAGACTGAGGCACACGGGTGCTGTGACTTGCCCAAAGTCCCCTCACGTCTGGCAGAGCTGGGGATAGAACCCAGGTGTCCTGACTCCCAGTGCTTGGCCTTAGCCCTCCACCATCCTGAGGAGAGTGGAAAAGTCTAAGTTTGCCTCTGGCTGTGTCCCTTGCAGGTGCCGCCCGAGGAAGCCAAGGAACATTGGGAGAGCAGCTACCTCTTCTCCTTCACGAACTGTAACCACGCCGTCTGGTAAGTGACGCCCAGTGCCAGAGGGCCTGGCCTACTCTGGGCTCCCTGCTGGGGAAGCTCAGAGCCCTGTCTGAACAGGGGTAGCTGCTGCTGTCTCTGGCTCTGCGTTAAAGGGTCTTCACTGCCCTGGCTGTGGAGCTGCACTGCGTGTTGGCTGTCTGGGGGCAGACCGTAGCTCTGTGTGACCCTGCTCCTTCTGTGAGCTGCTTTGCCCGACCTGTCCCAGTGGTCCCCACTAATGCCGCAGGAGCTGGCCCCCTGCTGCCCTGCCTCTGGGGTCAGCCACCTGTGGGGGAGGGGCATTCTCCTTCCACTCGCTCCCAACCCCCAACAAGCCGGGGGAAGGGAGGGGCTGTTCCCAGGGGCAGGGGCTCCTGGTAACTCTTGTTCTCTTCCTCTGCAAACCTGAAGGAACAGAACCTGCAAACTAATCCAAGAGGGAAAGGAGTGTTTCCAGGGCATGCGCCTGCGCCGTTACTACATGCTGTGCGGAGCGCTGCTGCGGGTCTGGAGCAAGATCGCCAGCATCATGTCAGACATCACCAACACCAGCTACCTGCAGATCGTCCGCCTCAAGACCAAGGAGAAGAAAAAACAAGTCGGTGAGTGCAGGGGTCAGCGTGCTGGGCGGCGCTGTGGCGGCAGGGAAGGGGAAGGGAGCTGCGTGCTGTGTTCCGGGGGGTAGGGTTCATGAATTCCCTTCCTTTTCCAAGCAGGGCTCTGCACGTCTCTCTCCTGTCCGGGCAGCTCTGTGATTAAGGAGATCCTGTGGGATGAGAGCAGGAGAAGCATGTAACTGACGGCCCATTCGCTTTGCATGCTCTGGGCCAGGCCTTGACATGGAGCTGGGGATCTGTATCCCTTGCGGGGAGGGGGAGTTAGCCCAGCATTTGGGCATGACCCAGGCATGGTGCATCCTCTGCTCGGGTCTGGGCTGCCCGGTCTGGGTGTGAAGGCAGTGCAGCCCCACTACACTCCTGCCCCCTGGCACCCTTCACTGCAGGGACTACTGATGCCGTCACACTAGCGCAGTCTGGGAACCCAGCTGTGGACCTCCTGCTCTCTACTCTGCTGCCAAGCCTAGGTGCAGCCCGTTCCTGGGACGGGGCTGCAGAGCTGTGGGGATGCAGCTTGTGGTGTAGGCAGTGAAACTGGCAGCCTTGCAGAGGAGGGGCTGAGGGATGCGATTAGCCCAGACACTGGGTCCCACTCCCAGGGCCCCTCACCTCTCCCCTCCCAGGAGCTCATGTGCTTTGGGGGCTGACACAGCATGTTCCATCTCCCAGGGATAAAGATCCCCGAGAGCTGCGTCCATAGGGTGCGGGAGGAGCTGAAGCAGATGGACGAGAATGTGAAGCAGAAGCATAACCGGGCCCTTCTGGCCCAGGACCGGAGCCTGCCGTACTCCATGCCACAGCATGTCCTGCAGCAGCCCCATGACCTCTGCCAGCCTGTGGCCAGGCTCCCGCTGGTCAGACACTCCCTGCACCAGGACGAGATCCTGGACTTGACCTACAGCCCTCCCAGCGACAGCCTCTCCAGCCTGGCCTTGCAGCCCGACCCCTTGGGTGCTTTACACTTCCCACCGGAGCCTGTTCTCCAGCCACACCAGCAGCACAGGATGCCCTTGCCTTTCAGCCTTCCTCCTGTCTTAGAAAGCCCGGTCCCAGCCCTGGCGGGGACCGTGCCTCTCAACCCACCCCCACACAACCACTTGCCTCTCCCCCATCCCGACCACCTGCAGACACTGCCACAGCAGCAGCTGCCGCCGGAAGACTTAGCCCAGCAGGAGAGCATCAATTTCAAGGAGGTGCTGGAGGACATGCTGAGGACGCTGTACGTGGCCCCTCAGGACAACACGCTCTCCCAGGAGCGCCAGAGCGTCATCCAGTTCACCAGTCCCTTTGAACACTTCTGAGGGGCCAGCTGAGGGCCAGGGCAGAGCTCAGACACAGGCACCGTGCCCCTCCCGAGCCTCTCGCCTACCATCCTTTGGCAGAAGGGCTGGAGTGGAGGGAGCCCTGGCTCTTGTATTGCTTTGCAATGACCCGCGTGTGTCAGTTGGGGGGCAGGGGGGATCGCGTATTCCTTACAGCAAAGTTTATTTATATATAATATACAGCCACACATGTATAGAGTTGTACATATCGTGTGTATAAAGGGGGGATGGCAAAGTGCTTTTATCACAGAGCTCAGCTGATCAGGACCCATGTCCTCTGCTGCGGGACGGACCTGCTCAAACAACAGTGCCCAGGTAGGACAGAGAGGAGAGCCACTGACTGCCCCAGCCCCTCCCCACACCCATCTCCACACCGACTACTGAGTTGAAAGGCCGGGATTCCGTCCCTTCCAGGGGAGTGGGCAGCAGCTGCTAACTGCAGCGTCCACAGACGGAAACGTTCTGAGCCCCAAAGCGATCCTGTTACCAGGGCGTCAGTGATGGCGAAAGCCACGGTTCCCAGCCGCTGTGGGCAGCTGAGTGAATTGGCTGGGTCACCTGGAGCCAGCCTCACACCTGGGCTCTTCCATCCCAGCCCTGGAGCTTGATGCCACTCGAAACACCAGATTCTTGAGGAAATGGGGGGCAGGCACCTGGGACTAATACAGAGACAGGGACCGAGGGGGGAATGACGGAAGTCCCAGTGCAGGCTGGGAACCATGGAGCTAAAGCATCCATCTATGTAGGATTGGGTGAGGCCAGCTGAGGAGACATTCATCTGACTGCAGGTCATGTGCTCGCTCTCTGCTCTCCAGTTAGTCCAGCCACCCCTTTCTCTCGGGAGGGGAAACTGACATGCGTTGGGCTGCCCTAACTTCCCCAATGGGTTGGGGAACAACTCTTCTGCACTAACGTGCCCACTTTATCAGTATTCAGCAATGAACTCCTTAGCCCCTGGCCAGCCTTCCTCCCCATCATTCTCTTCTGCCTGATGGCCAGCCTGCACACTCAGCCCCGGGGCTCCTCGTGGTGGCGGCAGCTGCAGCATGGCCGCGCTTTCCAAGTTTGCTCTCTGTGGCATTCTCTCCTGGAGCCAGCTGGCTAGTACTGTTCCAATGGGCTCGTTCGCAGCTGGCCAGCGGGGCCAGGCCTGAGTCTGGGAAAGCAGGAGGGGCCCCATGTCTGGATCTTAAACCTCCAGCACAGGCCACTGTTGATTTCAATGGCTGCCCCATTGAGACCCACTGCCAGGGAAGAGTAAATGGCAAGCGATCCAGGGCCATGCACCAGCTGTGTTTGTGCTCAGCTGTTACAGCCGGCTCCACTTTGAATACCAAAGAGCAAACTCCTGCTTAGCCAACCTAAGCAGAACACCTCCGTAGTCTCTCCAGGGCAAGCCACACCTTGCTCCGCCCACCAGCAGTAGCCCTGAGCAGAAGCACTAAGGCCTGTTGGACCAGTAGCTTGCCAGGCTTTGTGCTGCAGAGGGCTGCTGGCTTTACACAGAACATATGCAATCCAAACGGAGAGCCACACAGCACCTCGACAGCGACACTGCTCCTAGGGCCGTGCACCTGCTTCACGGGAGTTCTGACTTGGGCAGCTCTGTCTTTACTCGGGCAAAGATTTTTGTTGCCGGCTGCGTTGTCACCCTCCTCTCGCTGCCTCAGCCTCCTTTTACTGAGTCGTCGTCCTGGCATTTCTTGGAGCATGCCAAGCATTACGATGGGGAGGAGGTGTGACCCCAGTGACTGGTGATGCCCCTTTAGCAGGCAGAGCTCCCATTGCCTATCACACACCTTTCCTTGCCTAGTTCTTACCAGACGCAGCAAGTCCCTGGGTGGCGTGGCGGGGGGAGATCTGCTGGAGCAGGGCAGTCAGTGGGATCTGCCCAAAGCTGTAAGAGGAGTTAATGGTGGAGTGGGGCGTTCTCGCCCCCTGTGGAGAGAGCCCCAGCCACATGTGGAGATTTTGGTGATTGTCACCTGATCTGCCTCACTGACGAGTTTAGCAACCAGCTGCTGCCCCATGTGACTCAGTTTCCCCTTCTGTAACACAGGGATGTGATATTCCCCAACCTTTCTCAAGCGCTGTGAACTCTGTAACCCGGTGCAAAGAATTGGTAGCACGTCCTACCTGGGGGACAGGGAAGCACCTAGTCTCCCAAGCCAGTGGACCATGGTCTCCTTCTCTTCCCACTTCACTCCCCCTCCTCGCCCTGCACATTCTAGTTCCCACTTTCTAGGCCAGTCCAGGTGTGGTCTCCGGTCCTTCATTCTGGGGTCTTGTGTCTTTTTACACCCTTTGCCTCTTCCCGGCCAGGAAGGAGGAGGAGGTTTATTATTTAGATTGCAGCAGTGCCCATAATGTGCTGGGCAGGCCCTGCCATTCCCCCACTTCGCTGGAGATGGGGGGCTTTGCAGGGGCCAGTTCTGAGTAGAATTCTAAATATCCTGTATGCCTCCTTGCCTCCGACTAAACACCAAAGATCAGAAAAAATCCCCCCTGAAACTGGAAGCCCAGACTGTGAAGTCCAGATGACATGATCCACTGTTTGGGCAGGGATGCTCCTATCCCTGTTGGTGCGCTGTCCAGATAGTGCATTTCCAACCCCCAGGAATCTCTTTACTTTTGTTCCTAGTTTATCACCTAATTGCACTAACCCACCTCTGTGCTGAGCTGCTGGAGAGCCCTGCATTGTGCTGCGTGTGCACAAGAGTCCTGCCCCATCTCGTTCCGCTCGTGCATTCACCCAAATTGCCAAGGAAGGGGCAATTCCGCCCTGCTGTCCTCTTGTAGGCAGACAGCAAAGATGCCCCTTTCTTGTGATCACAGAAAACATCCCTTTTCCTGTCCTAGGCAGGCCCCTCCCTGGTTCTATCGAATACACTCCCCTGCTTTATTTATAATGCTCCCTGGATTCACGACACTCAGAGAGAATCTTTGAAAATCTTTTATTTCCTTGGAGCCCCTGAGTCCTTATTTAATTTCTGTCTCATTCATTTGGGCAACTGTCAAACTCTCAGCAAAAGTTAAAAAACACACCAAGAAAACCAATTTCAAACAGGCGTAAACTCAGGAATAATCATCAGGTGCTCTCTTTCTAACCACCCCCACCAGTGGGTCCCCCCCAAAAATATGACCTGGAGTTTTATGTGGTTGTTTTGTTGCTGTTTTAATTCTAAGATATATGCAATTTTTCTCTCCCAATCTCTGAAAAAGACAGGGCACCTTCAAGAAAATACTTCCCCCGCCTGATCCTGTGTTTTTGTCAGGGTTAATAATATGTAACAGTATCTTTTAACTAAATTATTATGCAGTTGTCCTACTGATTGTATGTATTTTTTTAAATGAATCCTTTTCCCTTCCTTACACCTTTTTGTTAGCACTTTTTAATCTGCTTGTTCGTTTGCCTTTGTTTTTCTGTGTGTATTTATAATGAATTGAGATGTATATATGTAAAGAGATTCTTTTTTTTTAGAATATGTGCCTTTGACTAATTCCTAAATTTTCTACTTGCATCAGAAGGATAATTTTTGCATTCTGCTCAGTAAAGATGGAAAGGAAGCCACGCATGAGATCTGTGTAAGTTCCAGCTCTGTGTATGTATGTGTGTATGTGTGTGTGTCTCTGTCTATCTAGATTTATACTCGCCCAAGGCCCGAGTATAAATAACCTCTCTGGAAGCTAGGTTAGGCAACTGGAGACCACCAGGGTGATGGACAAATTTATAAAAATCTTGGGGTGAGACTTGATGGTGGATTTGATTTATGCTCCTGTGTCCCGTGATTTTGAAAAACCCTCCCCAGGTTGATGCATGGGTTACTAACCCCAGATGACTCTCTTGATGACAGCCAGCCCTAGAGCTCCACGATCTAAGACCTTGTCTACACTGGGGACAACGCTATTTATCTCCACTGCTGATAGCAAAGGGGGAGCCCTACTGCGGTCAATTGACTAAATGACGTGGGGCTTAAAACACCAGAGGCGATGGTAAGCTACCTCCCCTTGGGCTCCTAGAGCTGCTATCGCCTAGTGTGGACAAATCTTAAAACCAAACCAAGCCTTAGTGGCAGGAGGCCCTAGTGTCGCTCAGTGGACAATTAGAGCTGCATTACCTTGAATCAGTAGTGAGAGCGGAAGTGGGTTGACTGTATTGGGAGGAGGGGGTGGGATTCTACTCTGCAAAAATTCCCGGAGCCTGCTCCCAGCCTGTCAAAGCTCATGGAAACAATTCCTGCACACGTACGCACATCCCCCAGCGTCTTCAGCATCAGTTCTCTGATCATTAGTGACTTTTTTCCCCCCTGTGCCATGTCTCTCTGTTCAGGGTACCTGCATCTGTATTTTTCTCACGTTCTACCAAGGGCACCCACCCTTGGCTCCTCAGCCGTCACCTCTTGGGCAGAGACCCGTCTCTCTCTCCCGCCTGATCGGGATTTTCCAGGCTGTACAGTTCACTGCCTACATTATGAATTCCCCAGCAAGTCCGACTGCCTAAAAGGCCAACGTCTCTGCTTTGCCTTCTCCGCACAGCTATAAACAGCATAATTTCCCACAGTTAGACTGTACCCCCCAGCTCTTCTAAGCACATTTATTCTCAAGGTGAAAACATATGAGAGAAGACACATTAACACAAGAAAAGAACCTAACTGCCTACTAATAAGCTCACCAGAGATCACCCCAACTCCACCCAGGGCTCTGGCAGGAGTCTGTCCTTCACACCCCACATGGGGTTTTCTGTAGTTACATGTTCATAACACCTTTTGCGCAGAACAAGAACCCTCATGAATTTGAGTCTCCCTCCTTTATACAGTCTGGGCCTTTGCTTCGCAGAGACCATGCATAGATAATCAGCCAGACAGTAGTTCTCTCCCCAGGGCATAGCTTCAAAAGATGGAGTGTGGAAGTGAGAATTTGTACTCCCCTTCTGCCAGGTATTTCCTTTGGTGGTCCTGCAAGTTCTTTCTGGTCTGTTTCAAATAGTCCTTCGAAGTTCATGCCACATCCCAGTGCTTACACTGGCCATGTGTCCCCTTTAGAGAATTTACACACAATCCCACGGCCATACATAAATGGTGCTTTCATAATATCATGGACTCCAAAGCTACTTAACTTTAATTGAATAAAATCTCTCAAAGCTGTTTCAGGAAATTACCATATCTTGTCACACCATGTTTATATCCAGCACCTCCATAAGGAGTTGATAACACAATCCTCTGAATAAGAGACTCTCCACCCTGGGCTGGGGAAATCATGCTGGTAGCCACTATGTTTGGTACATGGTAGCTGGCTGTATGGCTTCCAAAAGCACACAGAGAGAACACCCCTCCCAGGTGCTCTGAATGCTGCTCTTGCTGTCTCACCTGCGAGGAGGCTCCAGCCTGTTTGCCCTGGCTATGTTGGGTGCTATTTGATGAGTCCTTGTGACTGTTACCATCACAGTACGCTGCAGATTTAGCACCTCCCATTAAGGGGAATGCAGCTCTTGTAAACAAGGTAGCAAAGTTCCCTTGCAGTGCAAATCTGCCACTAATCCCTCCAGAGCTCTGCTGTGTCAACTCAGCCAGGCCCGTGTACAATGGATTCCCCTCCCTGGGCAGAGCATAGGGGTGTCACAGCACCCAGCCTCCAGCATGGTCACAACTAATGTCATGGCATCAATGATCCTCTTGTCCAGGGTATCAATCCTGCTTAATCTCTGCTGTCCTATCCCAGCAGGAAAACGGCCTGGCAAGAGCTTGTTGCTGAAATGTGCTTCCTTTTGCACAGCGCTGGTCTCTCAGCCTGGGAGTTTTTGCCTTACACAACAGGGCCTCTCTTGGGCCTGAGAGGGGCCTAGTGGAGTATGTCCGGCAGCTCGCTTTCCTGGACATGCCCTCTTCAGTCGTTGGCTTCTCTGCTGTGTCTGCCCACTCCACTGGTGTTGATTGTTGTGGGGTGTTCATCCACGGGGCTCATTCTCATTTCAGCAGTCAGACAAGTAGAGTTCAGGTAAGGAAATCCCCACAGAACCCAAACCTGCGGGAGTGGGGGATGGAGTTCCTGACCCCTGTGCCAATAGAAGCAGCAAGGGTCTGAGTCAGAGCTGGCTTCTATTGGCTGTTGCCTTCCCCCTTAGCAAGTCCCTAGGTGAAGATGGGCCCTCCTTGCCCAGCGGTGCTGCTCTAAGTCTCCTCTCCTGGCAATCGTGTGTGGGGGAGAGAGGTGGATGCTTGTCACTACGTCTTTTCAGTAGCCCTGTAGCAAAGCAAAGGAGACACTAGTGGGCAGTTTGAAGTGAAGAACCAGACTCGACATGCCTGGCCTTGCTGATCTCAGGTGCAGTTAAATCCTCTCCCCTTTTAGTTTATTTCCATCCAATGAGTTGTTTGCAGAGCACAAAGGTGCCTGCTGCCGTGTATCGATGTTTCTCAGCGGTGCACGTCAGCTTCTCTTGGTAGAGAATGAGATTACCTGCCTCCATCCCCTTTCTAAAGCACTGAGCTGTAGAAAGGGGGAGCACTGTAAAGCCCAGTTGGTTTACAATGGGCCATTGCAGACAAGTTCTCCAGACAGTTACTGCGAGACCAGGTCCTAGCTGCTTTAGAAATTTCTGTGCACATATACTCCTCCGAGCTAGGCAGGACTCTTACTCTGGTGCTGCAGATATATTTAATTGCATATGTAAATCAGCTTATTCTCATACATTTTTCAGTTACCTTCCTTGCTCTCCTCCTGTTCCCTGTCATCAGTTATTAAGCTACTCTTACCAAAAAGGAAAGAAGTTGAACTCTCTAGAACCACACAACACATTTCCTTAGCCAGGGGCCTGCACCCCGTCTGCCCCTTAAGAGGGAGTCATGGTGAATGATCAGCTGCATGAGAGCTCACTGTGGCCAAAAGAGCTAATGCAATCCTGGGCTGCATAACAGGGGGAATCTCAAGTAAGAGTGGAGAGGTTATTTTACCTCTGTTTTTGGCACTGGTGCGACAGCTGCTGGAATGCAGCGTCCAATTCTGGTGTCTACAATTCAGGGATGTGGATAATTGGAGATTGATCAAAGAGCCATGTGAATAACTAAAAGGTTAGAAAACTGACTAGTGATGATGGAAGATGCTCCCCCTCTTTAGTTTAATGAAGAGAAAGTTCAGGGCTGACATGATTATAGTCTAAAAGTACCTGCAGAGGGAACAAGTAGATAACACAGGGCTCTTCAATTTAGCAAAGGAAGGTATAATGCCATCTAATGACTGGCCGTTGATGCTAGACAAGTTCAGACTGGAAATAAGGTAATATAACAGTGAGTAATTAACCTTTGAAACACTACCAAAGAGTTGTGGTGAATTCTCCATCACAGAATTTAAGTCAAAACCAGATGTTTCTCTAAAAGATCTGCTGTAGGAATTACTCAAGGAAGTTCTGTGGCCTGTGTTACACAAGGTCTGATCACAATGGTCCCTTCTAGCCTCAGAATCCATAAAACCCCCCTGAAGACATTTTACAATACAACTCTAGGCCAGTGCAAGACTCACCCAGGTGGGGTTGTTCATGATGCTGTATCATACTAGTTAATTAGGGCTGTGCATACAGCAGGGCCATCCCATTAACTGCCACACCCTGGCTCATGGCCCATTTCCTACAACTGAGGGTGGAGGCTGGGGCAGTGGTCAGGCATCACAGGTCTTCAGTCTCTCTCCCCCCACCCCTGGGTTTGTTTCACCAGGGAAAGGGGTATAGGTAGGAGCCTTTAACCTCTCCCTCATGCCCATCCTTCCACCCAGGGGGGCTGCCTCACTACTACAGCAATGTAAGTTGCTGCAGGTGGCTTGGCTGCCTAATTAATAGACAGGTTGGGGAGGTTTCTTTAAGCACATTTGTCTCTTGTGGGGAGATCCCAACCCTCTGGCTACTTTACACTTAACCCTTTAGAGACAGGCTCCTGCAGCATGGCAGGGTAAGAATTTGGTATGCTGCAGATCCAGTTCTGTTGAACAGAGGTTTGACATTTGCATTCAGATCAAGCAACTAGATTCACAGCTGGTGTGAAATCACCATCAGGGGACAGAGCAGCTGGCCTGGTGCTTATAGCCACAGTATCTGACAGGGAGGAGGCCTGCAGGCAGCACAGCTAGTCACACCCCTGCTGTAGCTGAACTGCCAAAAGATGCTGCCTTTGCCTGGTTAGGGAATCTATAAAAATAGCTCCAGGGAAGGCCTGGGCACTTGCTGCTTAATTCCTCTTGGCATTACCAAGGATTATCCCTCTGATCCAGCTGCTGGCTTCCAAGAGCAGGAATTACATAAATTCATGTTTAGCACAAACTTGGGCAGAATAAAATGTTTCCCGGGTTTAGATTACTTCCCCAGGATCCAGCGAACCTGTTTCAAACTCCTAGCAGCCGAGTCAATGGCTTTCTGCTCCCCACTCTGACAGTGGCCAGCATGGAAGTTGCCAGTACAACCAGACCTTTTTCCCCCAGTAGCTAGTCCCTTGCACTGCAGGGAAGAGCATCCTCCCCCACAGAGATTGTATCTACTTGGAAGAGTCACTGGAACTTCCTATTCTGCACCATGTTACACAGCGGCTTCCAACAGACTCAGACAAGACATTGGTCAGTTTCAGCATAAACTTTTATTGCAACGAAGCTGAGTGCCCACGTCAGGACTCTGAAAACTGCCCAGCAACAGCCACCAGCCCAGTGAAGCCTTCTTCCCGCAGATGCACGCCAAGTTTCGGGTCTGCCTCACCAGCAGGCCGGCTTTAAGGCAGGCCGTCATTAGGGCCGGATGGGAAGACTCCACAGGGAGCAGATGAGATGTTGCTAAGCAGAGGGAATGGTCCAGTGTCTAAGTGAACAGGTCTACAGGAAGTTAGGCAGGTCTTTCTCAATCACCTGCAGAGAAGAGGAAGGAAGGAGTCAAGTGCTGTTTCTCTTGAGGGCCTGTGGAGAGACCACCACTGTCCTGTCCATGAAGGATCATATTGAGTCCCTGCCTGCTGTATCCAGAGCTCTGTACCACTGAGCAAAAACACACCTTCCTTTGCAACACCCCCACCAGCTTTGGACAGTGCTCAGCTACTTGAATCCCACCCTGCTCATTTTCATCCCTCTGCATTATGCTCTTGCAGAGGTAACTCCCCACCCACTACAGGGTGCCAGGGACGCTTAAGTTTTGTTAGCCTGTAGAGTGGCAGGAAACCCAGCAGCTTTCTTCCTGTGTGTTCCCTGCAGAGATGTTCAGGCTTGGGAGAAACAGACCTGAGTCATGATGCTGCATTACCCAAGTCTTGGTACATGACTAATAGCAAGGGCAGTGCAGGAAGCTATTGGCAAAGTATCTTTCTTCCCTTCCTCCCCCAGGTTTGGACCCACTAGTAAAGCTGTGCTTTGAGACACACAGCTTGGCTGTTCAGTTCTGGCAGAGCTAGCCCCCGAGGTTACCGCTTTGTGATACACAGACAGGCTGACTTACATATGGATCATCCATTGGGCTGTATCTCTTCACCACTTGGCCCTCCCTGTTAATGAGGAACTGTGGAGTTAAAAGACAAGCATGAATAATCCTGGACCCACATGCATGCTCTGCCCCACTGGAACGCAATGCTTGAGTCATGCACAACACACTACAGGAGATGAGCTTCAAGGCCAGGTTCTGCTATTATGGCTAACTCCCTGGGCAGCAGGGAGGCCATGGGTGGAGAAGCAGCTTTGGGGGCACCTGGCAAACAGTACTGTCCCTCCCCAGGTCACTTATAAGAAGTGCAGCTCCTTTGCAGGGAGATTGAGTGCTTTGAAATCTGAGCACATGATGTACAAGGCCTCCCCATCCCCAAATGCTGAAATGCAGCCACCTCTGGCATGAGGCACGCTCTTCCTTACCACCACACAACAATTCAATACACAAAGTGAAGACTGATGTATCCCTCTGAAACTGAGTGAGGTAGAATGTAGTTAACCAAGCTGGAGCCTGGCCAGCCACCCCTATCCCTGAGAGGGTTTGCTCTAGGACCCACATGCAAGGTCAGGCTCTCCATTTTATATCTAGGAGCTATGGGTCAATGCCTGCTCAGGAGGAACAATCTTACTAGGCTCCCCTGCCCCTGTCTCCAACATCTCTTCCAGAGCTAAGTGTTTCTTGGAGCCTCCCAACCAACCTTGCTTAGCTCCTGGGATCTTAAAGGATCACACCACAAGTGGTCAGGCCATTTTAGAGCCTAAAACCCCAGTGAGAAGAGAGCAGAGTCCTACCTTTGTGAAGTTCCACTTTATTGCACTAGGAAGGAGAGAGACCACCAGTGAGACAGCAGCTGTTATAAAGCAGTCCCAGCACTGACAGGAGTGCCCACCCACCGCAGCCCCCCACCTAACCCAACAGCCTGCTCTGCCACTACTTCCAACAGGCCCAAGCTGGGGACTGCTGTGTGACCATGCAGTTTTCCAATCCATCCACCCCACAGCCCCTTCCTCTCCAGTCCAGTGCGTCACTGTCGCCAGTGGTACAGGCTGAAGTCTCCTCTTTTGGTTTCATCACAGGATTGATTTGCTCCCCCCCACGCCCACCTTCCAATGACACCAATGCTACCACTTCCTTCTGTGTCTGTTCCTGCTCTGGGTCTGCACTCACTTTCCCAGGGTGCCTCTTCCTTTGGGCTGGTCTTTCATCCATTTCCAGAGAGGATGGGCATTGTTCCCGTTGACCTCTATCTTACTATAGAGGTCAAACTTCACCCCATAGCTTGCAACAAATTGTTTGATCTGTGACTCATCCCCAGGCTCCTAAGAAGCAAAAGAGAAGGGTAACTGTGGGAAGTGAGTGGTCTTGCATTATTAGGCTATGACTGACTACTCAAAACCCCATTCCATTTCGATTAAGCGCAGTTCCAGGCTCAGATTCTGAGGGCAGGATGCGTGTACATTGAGGGAATGAAGTTGAGCGGGCTGGGCGATGAAGGACACATGAGCTGCCTGCTTCTAGAATATCCCACTCATTGCTGGGACACAGCTGGCAGGGAGCATGGTTACTTGAATACAACTGGGCTCGGGAGATGACTCGAGCCACATGGTCCACCGGAACGCCTGGCAGAGCTGTGGTTCCATGTTCTAATGCACACAGAGTCACCTACAGCCTCCTTGCGCCTCAGGCGGACCAGCTGAAGACTGGGTAGAGCCCAGAGGAGCTCAGCAAGTCTGGGTGCATTACCCCAGATTGGTGGCAAACAGCCTAGCTCTTTAAGACCAAAGTGTGCACATCTCCAGTCACCGTGACCAATTTTTGGTAGAGACATCAAAGAGTCAGTGGTCCAAAGACTAAACTGTACTCCCACTCATATGCTAGGGAGGCTGTGTTAGCTGTTTATCTAATGGTAGTACTCAAAGGCTCTATATGCTGGGAATACTTTCTAGGCCCATGCTAACTACAGGCATCCTCCAGTCTCATGGGCTACCGAGCCAGCCCCCTTTGCTAGGGAGAAAGAGCGGCTTTTTCCCCTAGAGGAACCCCCTTTCCTTAGCAGGCAGGGTGCACCACCAACCTGGTTTCCAAACTGGTTGCAGGGGAAGCCCAGGATGCGTAAACCCTTCTCAGCGTATCTGGCGTACATATCGACAAACTGAGTGTAGCTTACAGCAGTTTTTCCTCATTTGGATGCTACATTGGTGATGACGCAGACAAACCCCCTGGGAAAGAAGCAGGAGTCACTGACAGTTACTACAGAAGGGTTGGGGGTTGATCTACCCCACAAAGATAGACATATCTGCAGCAAGGGACCCTACCTACATAATGGCTATTGCTTTTCTTCCCTGTTGGATATAACCTGCTATCTGGCTCCTCACATGCACCCCTTTCCTGGACTCATTCGCATCAGATGTGAGTCTCAGAATTTTCCACATCTCTTCCCATCAGGTGCAAGTCACAGACCTTCTGAACCCCACCCACAGTCAGGCAGAGCCTGTCCATCAGAAGCAGGGACAGCTTGGCTCAGTTCAGTTGCCTGTGTAGTCCCTTTTGGGCACCCCTCCTCCCCAGGGCCTGGTTGTGATGCTCTCTCAGCAGCACTCCTCCCTGAACTGGGAGTATTAACAGTTTTTTTGGTGTTGGCTAGACAAGATTAGGGGAGACTGAAGTATTAATAGCCTAGCTACAGGCTAGTCACATGCTTGTGCTTTGGGTACCTCACTGAGCCAGCCCAGCTCACAGCATCTGGGCTCCTCACCACTTACCTGTACTTTTCCAGGGAAACATCACTGCCATCAATATCTTTGGCATGGAATTCATAGATTGATTTGGCAGCTCGCCAGTCATCTGCCTGTGCACACTGCAAGACAGCCAGGGCTCAAGATCAGTTTTGCAATAAAGGGATCTCATCCCAGTCTGAGCACAGAAGTCAGATATGCAGCATGCCCGGGGAAGGCAGCAGCCACATATTCAAGAGAGGCTGTTCCACTACCATCAAAATGCCTCTCTTCAGACAACTACCTTCACTCACTGTTCCTTTCTCGCCACCTGATCATTATCAAAGATACAGACCTACTCCTGCCAAAAATGGAAACGGTTCAACTGTCTAGAACCGTACATGATACCCCACTTCTTTACCAAGGGTCTACACTCCTTCCTCCCCCGACAGCAGTACTGGGCAGGGCTTGCTGCAGGTCACCTTACACACAGGTCAAAACCCCCACTGTTCAAATTGGTATTAGAGACTTAAAGCAATTTACTGCACACAAAGCAGAGGATCAAGAGGGTCGATACCCTGGAGGATTGCTGTGAATCACAACACTAATCTCGGCTATAAAAGGAATCAACACGGGGCACGAGAGCTACTAGGGCTCCGGGGACAGGAGGAGGTCTTGTGACCGTGACTCAGAAGCAGTCTTCCCCCCGCTGCACTGGGCTGAGACACAGCAGCCCCCGCCGAGCCAGCCCCCCCAGCCCGGATCTCGGGGCTGGTCCGGGGCGGCTGCTGCAGGAGCACCCCCACGCCGCTGTCCCGCCGCCCGGGACCTGGGCACTGCGCTGGGGCAGCCCCTCATTGCCCACGGGCCTGCTCGTGCGCTTAAGAGTCACAGGACCCGCCCCGCCCCCACCCCCTCGTCCCCTTCCCCCGCCCCGGACCCCCCACAGCCCCTCGTCCCCCGCTCCCCCCGGACCCCGCCCCTCAGCATGCGCTGGGGGGGGCCTCCAAGGGGGGGGCTCGGCGGCTGCCCCTCGGGCCCAGGCTGGGGGAGCCGCCGAGCGGGCCCCTTCTCCCGGCGGGGGGGCTCGGGCCTCTCTAGCCGCCCCGCCGACTCGATGGTAGGACCATAGAGAGGGGGCGGCCCCGCACTCACCATGCTCCGGCTCAGACCCCGCGCGCCGAGTGCCCCGCACAGCAGCACCCGCCTGCCCAGGCGGCCCCAATTCATGGCAACGGGCCCCGCCTCAACGGCCGGCCCAGGCCTCACCCGCCCCGGCCGCTCCGCCAATCAGCGACGGGCGCCCCGCCCCCCTCGGCTCCCGGCGCCCCGCCCCCGGCCGCTCCGACCAATCAGCGGCCGAAGAGCCCGGGCAACAAGCGACCTAAGTCCGACCCCTGCAGTCACGTGAGCTCAACCAATCAGGAGAGGGCGGGGGTTATCGCGCTTGTTTAGCCGATTGCAGCGTCCAGGGGGAGGGGGAGACCCAGGGTGGAACAGCGCAGAGTGCACCAGGCTGCAGGGGGAGGGGGTGACCGAGGGTGGAACAGCCCAGAGTGCACCAGGCTGCACTGGGGAAAAGGGGATCCAAGAGGAACAGCCCAGAGTGCACCAGGCTGCAGGGGCGACCCAGGGTGGAACAGCCCAGAGTGCACCAGGCTGCAGGGGGAGGGGGCGACCCAGGGTGGAACAGCCCAGAGTGCACCAGGCTGCAGGGGGAGGGGGCGACCCAGGGTGGAACAGCCCAGAGTGCACCAGGCTGCAGGGGGAGGGGGCGACCCAGGGTGGAGCATGTAGGGGGGGTGTTTTGCAAAGCACCAGGCAGGGCTATCTCATAATTAGCAAGTGTCACTCCTTTCTCCCAGAGTTGCCAACTGTCTAATCACATAAAGTCCAAAGCACAGTTGCCAGCTTTCACGTGGTAAATAAGCTCCTCGACTTTCACACTAAACCAAAAATCAAGCTAATCCCGTTTCAAAACAAGGCCAAAACAAGGGAATCCCTAAGAACTTCCCCCCGGCGTGCAGTCTGGGACTGTGGTGGGCCTGCTGTGCACCCCTGACTCTCTCCCCCCCCTTGCCCCAGCTTGCCAGGAGCCGATGCAAAAAAAGAAGCAGCAAGCTACAAGCCAAAAACTAGCCAACAAGCAACTCACAAGACAATTAAGCCAAAAACAAGCCCAATTTCTGCGGTTTTTTTTCGCGGGTTTGGTATGTCTGGTCCAAACCCAAACACCCTTGCCCCGCCCCCTGCCCTGAGGCCACGCCCCTTCTCCGAGGGCCCACCAAGGGGAGCTGCAGAAAGGGCACTTGGGGTGGAGGCAGTGCATAGAGACCCCCTGGCCGCCCCGGCCTGCGCCTAAAAGCCGGACATGCCGCCACTTCCGGGAACTGCATGGAGCCAGGGCAGGTAGGGAGCCTGCCTTAGCTCTGTTGCACCACCCCTGGCACCTGGCAACCCTAGTTCCCCCATTGTAGAATGGGGATAATAACTTCATTTATCCTACCTTTTGTCTATTTATTTGACTTCAGTGGAGATTGGCTCAGACCCTTGGATTGGAAGTTCTTCAGGGCAGGGACAGAACCTTTCACCGTATGTTTGTACAGCGCCTAGCACTGGGGGCACTGATCTCTGTTGGAGTCTCTTGGCAGTACTGTGCAAAATAATAGTAATAGGGGGATGCTGTTTTCTAGCCTTGAAGGATCTATGGGTAACTATAACAGTAGGATTGGTATCACTGGCAACAGGTGATTCCCAGGAAGACATAAAAGATGTTGGATCTATCCTGAAATAAACTCACACCCTCTCCCATAAAAAAAGAAAGAAACAGGGAGTGGAAAAGGAAAGGTACACTTCTTTGTAACCTCAGACCACAGACAAACCAGGTGCAGCCCAGAGGTTTAAATACCACAGAAATCCAGTGTGGAGACACCACCTTAAATGAAAGAGGATGAACTGTGGTAAGAACCTGCAGAAAGCAGTTTCCAACCCCTATTATTAAGCAGCAGTTGTTATTAAAAAGCAGATTGGAACATTTGGATGGGAAAACGGTCATTCAAAGTGAAATTAACATTGCTCAGACTCCAGCAGTAGCTCCCTAATGGCTGAATTCTAGGCAATTGCTAGGAAGAGAAAAAGATGTGGAGAAAAAATTCTAGTTCCCTCTCCCTCAACTGCTTATTTGTGGTCTTGTCATATGGTTTCCTCCCCCAGAGACTTTAACTGACACTGCAGGGTACAATTCAATGTGAAGTTTTAATTTTAAGATAGATAAAACGAGGAAGGGGTGGTGTCTAATAAAATAAAATCACTTCAATTTGGGTTGCAAAACAGGTGGGACAAGCACCTGTCAGGGATGGTCTTGGTCCTACCACAGCGCAGGGGGCTGGACTTGATGACTTCTTGAGGTCCCTTCCAGTCTGACATTTCTGTGGTTCTGTGATTAATACTAGATGGGGGTCTGTGAATTAGAAAGATTAGAAGGGTGGATGGATCATTGTTTTAGTTCATAAAATTGATCGTTTCTGTTCATGTCTTTCTGAGCCCTGATCTGCTGGCACGCAGTATTGCCTCAAAGTCAGGGAAAAAGTATGAGAAAGAATCAGCTTTGCAACCAGCAAATGAAAGGATAATGCAAGTTGGAAGAGGAAGGGGTCCTTGCTGATGGGTTGAATATTTTCTAGTGCGTTGTTAGGGAGGGAGGAGGGACGGTAACTTTGGATTACAGAACGAAAGGATAGAAAAGAACCTCAGTAGCATAGGATGTTTGTCGGGGGTCCTCTTTCTGTCTCTGCCGGTTGGCCTTATCTCTCGAAATTGCATAAAATCCCCCATCAAAGGGGCTTTTAATGTGAGCGGTGTGAGAAATTGCAAGCTTTGCTTTTGGCACGTCACGGTCCTTTGACCAAATGTCAAGAGCTGAGATGCTCAAAACTATCATCAAAACCAAGCAACCAGCACATTCAAAACTGGCTTCCCCTTCCCGCTGGGAAGGAGAAATACCCTTTCCCAAGTTAAACTGGCCACATCCAATATATGCACATTTGTCTTCGGCCTGTAAATCACTTTTCCTTTGGTCAGGAGAAATCATCAGAGCTGAATTTGTCCTATTCACAGCTACAAGGTGACACTAATGCAAGGAGGACAGACGTTTACATTGGCACCTCCCAATGCAGCAGCATGACAATTCCTATTCTATGCTATACAGGTTCTTATACCCATCTCACATCACCGTAGTATCTGAGCACTTTCCAGGCCTGCTTTAACGACGCAATTAACGTCTGTCACACAAGGTTAATTCTTTCTCTCTCCTCCTCTCCCCTGGGAGAATTGTGTGGGCCGTGAAGTGTTTTGTTTTGGTAGGATTTTGGTTTTGTTGCTTGTAAATGTCCGTGCTGCTCTGTTTGTGTTCGAGAAGGCCGGTGGGAGAAGTGCGCCTTGTGCTTGGAGCAGAAGGTGAAGAGCTTTGGGGATGGTCCTGGGTTCCCCGTGTGTTCATCCCACTGTTTCAGAGCAGTTCCCGAGAGCTCGGGCTCCTGCACAGGCAGGCTCTACCCTTACGATGCTGTAACTTGATACAACAAATCACATTGCAGGAAAACAGCCATCACGTTTTGGGGTACAATCCAGATCAGTCAGGGGCTGTGCCATCACCTTCCCAGTTACTCTGGGTGCCTTCAAATGCTCTGCTGCTGTTGCTCACAGCCTGGACACCAGCAGCCAGCTGGCAAGCATGCAGTCTCCTGAGTGTCTGTGTGCTTTGTAACTCTGGTTCAGTGCCCTGACCCCAGCAGCCGGCCTACAGCACAACAGCCCCACTCTAGTTTCTGTCACCCAGTTACCTTATGCCGGGATGACCCCAAGCACGCCAGTCCTGAATTTCTCCAAAACCGTCTGCCCTGACGCGCCCAGCCCTTTGCTGGAACATTCAGAGGAATAAGAAGGTTAATTTGCTCCTCTAAAGGAACAAAATGGACAGCTTATCACTTTAATCTATTGCTTCAGTTCAAACGCAGCACTGGGCTGGCTTAGACTAAAAGGCAAACAGGTTTATTAACAAAAGGAAGCAGGATTTGAAGTGAGTTCAAGTAGGAAGGAAAGAGTTAGAAATGGCTGCAAGCAAATAAACGTGGGAACATGCTTCTCAGACTAAAACTCAATGTCAGCCAGTTGCAATCTTTACCTCCTCAGGTTTCTCTCCTACAATCCATTCCCCTAGACTTCAGTCCCTTGATTGAAGTACCCGTCTTTCTGCAATCTAAAGAATTCGGGCCTCTTTGGTCCCTCTGGTTCTCTGCCCCTCCCTTTCTAGCCCAGTAAACCTTTGAAAAGCTTCTCTCTCAAAGTTCCTTAACCTTGCTTCAAGAGGCAGGAAGGCTTCCCGGAGTGCTGCTTCCATCCCCCATGGAAATTGTTAAGTGATCATCTCTCCCCACGTACTCTCCTGCTGCCTTTGTTTACCTCACATGTTGTCTCTGGCTGATGACCAAGTTATGCAGACAAGCAAATACAGAGCTCCTTGTGATCTGGAACTGCTGATTTCCTAACTCTCTTGTGAGCTGTTTACCGAATATGTAAATTGCAGTCCCATTGTCATAGGTCAGCCCTGCTGCATTTGTTTTCATGCTCTGCACAGACCTGTATCTGCTTCCTTCAAAACACAATACCAGAGAACATCAGTAACGCCAGGTATAATATTAACACATACATTTCACAGTGATATTAATCCCCAGTGTGATTAATCCCAGTTTCCCAGTGATATAACACACGACCCCCTTTAGCTGCTGTCCATGACTTTGCTGGAGCATGGAGAGGGAATACAGGTGCAGTTAGAATCATAGAAGATTAGGGTTGGAAGAGACCTCAGGAGGTCATCCACTCCAACCCCCTGCTCAAAGCAGGACTAACCCCAACTAAATCATCCCAGCCAGGGCTTTGTCAAACTGGGCCTTAAAAACCTCTAAGGATGGAGATTCCACCACCTCCCTAGCTAACCCATTTCAGTGCTTCATCACTCTCCTAATATCCAACCTAGACCTCCCCCACTGCAACCTGAGACCATGGCTCCTTGTTCTGTCATCTGCTACCCCTGAGAACAACTGAGCTCCATCCTCTTTGGAACCCCCCTTCAGGTAGTTGAAGGCTGTTATCAAATCCCCCCCACTCTTCTCTTCTGCAGACTAAATAAGCCCAGTTCCCTCAGCCGCTCCTCATAAGTCATGTGTCCCAGCCCCCTGATCATTTTCATTGCCCTCCGTTGGACTCTCTCCAATTTGTCCACATCCCTTCTGTAGCGGGGGGCCCAAAACTCCAGATGTGGCCTCACCAGTGCCGAATAGGGGGAAATAATCACTTCCCTCGATCTGCTGGCAATGCTTCTACTAATGAAGCCCAATATGCCATTAGCCTTCTTGGCAACAAGGGCACACTGCTGACTCGTATCCAGCTTCTCGTCCACTGTAATCCCCTTTTCTGCAGAACTGCTGCTTAGCTAGTCGGTCCCCAGCCTGTGGTGGTGCCTGGGACTCTTCCATCCTAAGTGCGGGACTCTGCACTTGTCCTCGTTGAACTTCATTAGATTTCTTTTGGCCCAATCCTCCAATTTGTCTAGGTCACTCTGGACCCTATCCCTACCCTCCAGCGTATCTACCACTCCCCGCAGCTTAGTGTCATCTGCAAACTTGCTGAGGGTGCAATCCACCCCATCCTCCAGATCAGTAATGAAGATGTTGAACAAAACCATTTGCCCCTAGCTGTAGCACCCTGGCCCTAACAGACATTGCTTGCCAAAGCTGCAATTCCCCTGCAGGTGGCAGTAATAGGCTTAGGTCTTTTGGGGGGGAACTACACTTCCCAGAAGCCTTTGTTCCTAAAGACCTCTGCAGCCATTTTACTTATCTACTTTTCTGTGCCTGTTCTTTGTGGTAAAATAATTAAGTCTAATAGAATAGCTTTTTATGGGGCACAACCCCGTGAAGCAGAAGTCAAGGGCAGGGTAAACCAAAAGGGGTGAATTGTGTGTGTGGGTGGGTACCCTGAGCATTAGCAGGCGTTTACATTAGATACCTATACTTGAGGGTCCTGAAAGCCTGTGTCTGGGGAAGACGTGTCTGCGCCTGCGCAGGAGCTGTGTCTGCGCTTGCGCAGTGGTTTTATCGGAGCTCGGCGGTGCTGGCTGCGTGAGGGGGACGCGCCATGGATGACGAGGAGGAGACCTACCGGCTCTGGAAGATCCGCAAGACCATCATGCAGGTGCGGGGCCCGGACTCCTGGGTTCTATCCCTGGTGGCGAGAGTCCGGGAGTCCGGACTCCTGGGTTCTGTCCCTGGTGGCGGGAGCCCGGACTCCTGGGTTCTATCCCTGGTGGCGGGCGGGCGAGAGTTCGGACTCCTGGGTTCTATCCCTGGTGGCGTGGGGGGCGAGAGCCTGGGAGCCCGGACTCCTGGGTTCTATCCCTGGGGGCGGGAGCCCGGACTCCTGGGTTCTATCCCTGGGGGCGGGGGAGGGGCGGACTCCTGGGTTCTGGCCTGCTCCACACTCTCTGGGTGACTTCAGCTGAATCCTTCCCCTTTTTGTGCTTTAGCTTCCCCATCTGTAAAATGGGTGCAGTGGTACTGCCCTGCTCTGCTGGGGGACTGGATTTATTACTGTCTGGTAAAGAATTTGAAGACCCTCAGATGCCAGGCACCAGACAGGGGCAGAGTGAAAACCATGCAATGACTATTATTGACTGACTCCTGTGAAAGAGAAGGGTAAAGCATGGGGAGCTATCAAAGGTCTTAGCTGTAGCTGTCTGTCTGCTGTATTCTGGAATCTGTTGTTGGGGCCTTCTCTTTCTAGAAGACGTTTTCTCACACAGGTAGGGCAGGAGAGAGGCATGACGATGGTTAACAATATAAAACATTTATATTGCTGTCGTGCCTCAACACCACAAGTAGGTTGGGCCCTGTTGTGCTTGATGCTGTACAGACATGATAGATAGCTCCTGTCCCAAACAGCCTAAAATCTAAAGATCAGTGATGCAGTGGAAGCTGTCAAATAATCTTGGTCCAGGCTCTGGAAGTGGGAAGAATATGGGCTAGGGAGGCTTTGCTGGATGGGAAATTGGGTGGGTCACATGGGGACTGTAAAGCTGCATTTATGTCTTATATGCATCATGAGTAAACGGAAATATTGTCCTCAGCTGTGTCACGATCGGGGCTATCTGGTGACCCAGGATGAATTGGATCAGACCTTGGAAGAGTTTAAAGCCCAATTTGGCGATAAGCCCAGTGAAGGGAGACCACGGCGGACTGACCTTACAGTGCTGGTGGCCCATAATGACGATCCCACAGATCAGATGTTTGTCTTCTTCCCTGGTGAGTGTGATGCTTTTACTCTCTGTGATGAACTGAGGAGTCTCAGTAAAGTTATTGGCATGAACCTCATTCTAGACTGGTGCCGGCTGCTCAGACTGGATGCAGTGCCAGCATAGAACTGATTCTTCTGCCTGGCACTTAACTAGCTGAGAGAAACTGAATGGAGGGGGTGGCTTAGCTTTTTGAGAATCGGTTCTGAAGTGCCTAGGCTTCCGGGAACAAATCCTGGGTTGGATGATCCAAGGTAGATCAGTTCAGCACCATTCAACGTGCTACTTGCTGTGTGGATATCTCAGAGGGCCAGCTCGCGCCTAGAAAAATCCTGGTAGCAGTTGATTCCAACCAGCATTTGGATAACTGCATCAGAGGTCCAATTTTGTTGGCTTTACTCAGGGCAAAACATTTCCTGAAGCCATTGAGCGTTTTGGCCAGGTACATACTGAATAGGCTGAATTCTGCAGGCTACAATCCCGACAGACTTACAGAAGGATTTTTTGGCCACTTGACTATGCACCTGCTCTCTGTCATACATTCTTTTTCTTGATGTAGCCTAGCACAGTCTGTAACATCTGGATAGATATCTCTGAACCAACTAGTCTGTAGTGAAAACAGGTCTGTTCTCTGAAGGCCCAGCTGCAATGCTGTGGTGAGTCATTTTGCACTTCCAGAAACTGCAGGTGCAATGTACTACCTGCGCTCAGAATAGCAGCAGTGTCTCGTGCAGAAGGGGAGGCTATTAGAAACCCAGGAGAGGAATATAGGTGCATTAGTATTATTCTGCAGACCAGCTGCAGAATAAAGATAAATAAAATGCAGATCTTTCATGACAACCAGAGTTGGATCACGTGACTTATTTGTTCCTCAGAGGAGCCCAAGGTTGGGATAAAGACAATCAAGATGTACTGCCAGAGAATGCAGGAAGAGAACATCACCAGGGCTCTGATTGTGGTGCAGCAGGGCATGACTCCCTCAGCAAAGCAGGTAGGTGGTGATCCTGCATGAGGGCTGGTTGGGAGTTTATAGGATGGGGACTGAGAGTTCATAGGATGCACACTTGTATGCCTCTGGGGTTTTTTGGTACCAAATGCACAGTGGTCCGTGCCATGTAGGTTAAACTTTTTGCTTAACTTTGTTCTCTTTAAAACAATGCGTGACCATGCCCATCACACGTGGGCACTGTGCACTTGCAGACAGTGCAGAACCCGCAGGTAATAGGGCACATGAGCATTGTAGGACAGTCTTAACACCCATTTGCTAAGGCAGAACTTGTTTAGGTCATGTGTACTCAATAGGAGCTACCTGCACACACAACTGTGCAACACGACCAGAACTCTTACCTGGCTTTCAGGGGACTGAGTTTAGCTACATTTAAAGTTTTGCGAGGGTAACCTTAAACTCTGTTAACAAAGTTTTTTGTTGATGAATTATTAGTACCTATAGACTACAGCAATGGGCACGAGAGAGTCAGACACATTCCTTGCACCAAAGATTTTATAGTCTTGGGTGGACAAGACTAAGAGTAGTTTACAAAAGGGGAAGAGATTGTGGTGAAGAAAAGCAGGCTGGAGTGGTTGGGAGTAAGAGTAAACAAGGATGGAGAAATAAGGCCTCAGACTTGATGAAGGAAGGGAATGGTGTGCTTGAGCGATGGGCAAAGAGAGACAGGGGCAGGAGAAGTGAGCTAAGGAGATGTTGGAAAGAAAGGAAAAGGTGATTGTGTGTTTAGCATCTTGGCTAAGAGATCCACTCTCCCCTTGATTTATGTATAGATATGATTGATGTTACTGTGGGTAATATACTGGCTGTAGTGTTTGGTGCTCATTAAAGTTCAGTTCTGACTAGGCAGGATCACGTTGGACTAATGTGTGCCGGGGCCCCTTCTTCTATGCTGAAGTTTAAAATCCTTTTGGTTTTTCTTTCAGTCATTGGTGGACATGGCTCCCAAATACATCCTGGAACAATTCCTGCAGCAGGAGCTGCTGATCAACATCACAGAGCATGAGGTGAGTTGGATGCTTGGGGAGCATGAAGTGAGTGCAGGATAGTTGGCTTTTACTCTGGACTATCTGGGTGTAAATCAACCCCTTGAAATTCTTTTCCTGTGTATTTTGTGTTGCTGGGTGGTGGGCCACAGATAGTGGCAAGGGAGACTAGAATGGCTGTGTACGAACCCTGGTCATCACAGGAAATAACTGTTCTCTCCTCCTTTCTGATCTCAGCCTGCCTAAATCTGACTCTGCTTTTGTGTTTACAGTTGGTTCCAGAGCATGTGGTCATGACAAAGGAAGAAGTAACTGAATTACTAGCCAGATAGTATCCTTTTGTTTGCTCCAAATGTCAGTCCCTCCCCTACCAGCATGGAAGTGATTCACTCATGTTGTGTTGGAAATGGCTAGACCTCTGATGTGTACAACAGGCGGTTATGTGCTCTGTTGGCCTTGCCCCCTGCTGGGATAAAGCAGGGCTGGATGATAACCCTTCTGGTGGCAGGTTTTCCTTCACTGTGTTTCTCAGCAAACTGAGAGAGAACCAGCTCCCCAGGATACAGGCTGGAGATCCCGTGGCCAGATACTTCGGAATAAAGCGTGGGCAGGTAAGGAGCAAAGCAGGGTGACAGAGGTAGCTCCTGGGGAAGAGCATCGAGACAGAGCCTCTTGAAAGCTCTGTCTTTAAGGCCTGATGGTCTATAAATAAGCACCATGGGTCTCATAACTAGTACCAAATATGGGGTCCCTGCCTCCTTTATGTATAACCCCCAGTGTGGGTAGTGGAAGCTGCACAGAGTGACTGCAGGATTTGGCCCTCCATGCCTCCTCCTGTCTGTTATGTTAAGAGTCTTGAGGCACGGTTCTTATCGAGTTCCTTGGGTATTACGCACCCAGGATTGGGTCTTCAGGTGGCTCTGCGGGTCCCTCATCCAGAAAGAATTTCCTCCCCAGGAGAGTTGCATCTGAATGAGGAATCTTCATTGCCTTTGGGATGGGAGCTGATCTTGTGCTATTCAGATGTCACCCCTTTCTCTACTAAAGGGTGCTATGCTGGTGCGCATAATTAAGAACCCCCTCCGATAGAGAGCTGTGGCAGGGTTCTGATTCAGTGTGTGTTTTCCTCCCCCTTGTCACTTAAAAAGCTTCTGTCAGAGCTTCTGCATTTCTACCCTAATCTGGCTGAGCTATCCCCAGCCATCCCTGCACTGTGTAAATGGTACAGCACCCTCCCATGGAGCATTGCTGGGGGTCAAGGATCGCTCGTTAGATCACCTGCTGGACTTTACACCCTTGGCGTTGGTGTGGAGTGGCTGATTAAACTCACTCATTCATGCTTCACAAGCACATCTGTGTAATCTGTCCCCTGCATGTCGTGCCAAGCACATTGTACTTGTCCCTTAGCTATGGGCAGCTCTCTGACTGGTTTCCTCCCTCAGTGCTGAGAATCAAGCACTCTACACCCTCCTCTCCAGAGGCTGAATGCTTCTGCCTCTTCATTGGGCACCTGAGCCAATCCCTGCAGCGGGGAGCCCTGCCAGGTGAAATTCAGAGCTGCTTTTCATTGCTTGTAAACTGTTTTTGTTGCCTTTGCAGGTGGTCAAGATCATAAGACCTAGCGAGACTGCAGGGCGATACATCACCTACCGACTGGTTCAGTAGTCTGTGCTGTACATCAGGTAACGTTGCGGCGTCTCTCTGATGGGAGTGCCTAGCTGTGATATGGTTGAACGGTGTCAGAAATGAATGCTGTAACTTCACTTCACATTAGCACTTATAAAGTGGAGATGTTTTCAGCTGAACTGGACAAAACTCCAAACGGGCCCTGGAGGAGAGTTCCATGCAGTGTATTGAAGGATGAAGTAAATGGTACCTAATGTGCATGCTCGTTATAAACCTCTCCTTGCAAAATATATGTTCCACATCTGGTTAGTGAAAGGGCATTTGCCATTGTGAAGTCAGAGGGTGGCTTCAGTTTGAGGTGGGGCTGGATGTGAAGCTCTTGGTGCAGGACAGAGTCTGTGTGGCAGCTTGGTGGAAGTGCAGGGGTAAGATGATGTGTCTGAACTAAAAGATGATCTTTCTCTTGAGAGAAATTCCAGATTCTCTTTCTTCCAGGTATGGAAGAGGAATCCTGTGTTATCTGATCTACGCCCTGTCGGCTCTATGGGTTGGCTGTCCTCTTAAATCCAGATCCTTGAATCTGATTTCAAGTTATATCCCTATTGCAGGGAGTTAGCTCTTCCTTTGCACTCACTGACCTCTCTCTCCCTGGAGGCCTCCTGACTGGACTGAAGCTCAATGCCATGGGCTATTTAATTTAATTTTGAACGGAATTTTATTTTAATAAAGGTTTGTGCTACACACGTTCTCACTGGTGCGGTGTTTCTCCAACTTCCCTTGCAGCAGAGCCTCCTGACGCCTGCTGTTCCGGACTTCCCTTCTGGGAACATCTTGAGCCAGTAAGCGCTCTAATGAAGTCTGCTCCCGGTGTCCTGAGCCGTAGCTCTCACGCCTGTGTTCATTAGCTAGCTGGACTTTCCCTGCACGGCTCTGGCAATACTTCAGCCGCTCTGTTTGAGCTGAGCCTGACCGTGGACAAGTATCCAAGCTGTGTTAACAGGAGCCCGTCTCAACAGGGAGTCTCCAAAAAGCCCATAGAGACAGACTGCTGCTTCCCTCTGCCCCAGCCTCGCCACTGACATGGAACGCCCTGCTTTCCCAGATGGCTGTGTGGGTTGAATTCTGGTATGCATGGGAGTGTTCCAATGCTGTCTCATCCTCTAGCTCAGTGGGTCTCAAACTTTTTTTTTCCTGCGGATCACTTGAAAATTGCGGAGGGTCTCAGAGGGCCACTTAATCTTTCCAAATGTTGTTTGTACCATTAGCTAACTATTGCAAAGCGCTTTGGATAAAAGCGCTATATAAAAAAACTTTTTTTGTTCTACAAATAAAAGCACACAACTCATATTTTCATATCAGTAGTTTTTCCTTTCTAATGCGATGGATGTGCCCTCTCTCCCCTGTTGCGGCAGCCCCCGAGCTGGGGCTGGGAAGGAGCGGGGGGTCTCTCCCTGACGGCCCCCAAGCTGGGGAAAGTCACCACTTTCTCTGGCTGCCGCAGCCCTGCACATCCCAAATTCCTCCCATCCCCTCTTCTCACCCCATTGCCCCCTCCCACCTACCTCCTATTCCCCCCCCCAGGCCACCACCTCACCTTACATATGCGTCTTCTCCAAGGTCCAGGCACCTAGGTAGTGGAGCTGTGCTAATTAGGTGGGTGGCCCTTCATTCTATTGAGTGCAGCCACCTTAGAGGGAATGTCCACGGACCACCTGAATGAGCTCGTGGACTGCTGGTGGTCCAGGGACCACAGTCTGAGAACCTCTGCTCTAGCTGTTTCAAATCCTGTTTTAACCCTTCTCTAAAGCCTTTCCCATTCAAAGTATTTCTCTCCCAACTGATAAGCCTCTTCCTACCCCCAGTGCGGCATACCTCTTACAGCTGGAGAAACTGAGGCACAGAAGTGACTTGCTCAAGGTCACACAGCAGGTTGGTGTCAGAATTGGGCATAAAACTCAGGAGTCTTGACTCCCAGGCTTATGCTAGGCACTAGATTGCACTGCCTCGTATTGCTGCTCCTGTGTGTAAATATTCATTGTAGTGCACAGGAACTGAGATGCCACCGTGCAGCTGAGACTGGTCATGAAGATGGCAGCTCAGTCTTCTCTCCTTAGCTATTTGGCACAGCAGAGCTGATAAAGGGAGGTTTGAACACATTGCTCTGACTCGTGGAAACGCTCATCTGAACACATTTTTATTTCTTTGAAGCATGTGGATTTGCATAGAGCACAAACGACATAAGACTTCTGTGCACAGCAAGGCTGTGACTTGTGTTCATATAAACATGCTCCATCTCTGGCAGCTGAACAATATACAAACACAGGCTGCATGGTACCATGCTAAGCACAAACACAGCACTTGTAACACCGAAACTCCATTCCCTCTTGTGCACCCACTCAGCTGTCCAGGCACACCCACTCGCCATATTGCCCAGGGTTAGCAGTAGGACAGGACTGTAGTGAAGCAGTTCTGATTCCTTCTCCTAAGATGGAAACAAGCTGCAGTAAAATGTAACCGTTGTATTGAAGGACAATGCAGTGAGGAGTCTTGCAGTCTTCCAGCTCAGTTACAAACAAACCAGTTTGTGGTCTACTTTAGATAGGTTACCTCCACCTCTACAAGCAGCTGTATTTCTTCACCAAGAAACTTCTGCCATTATTTTAACTGGGGCTTGGAGAGTTCCAGGCATCTCGCATTCCTGAGTTCTTTCCACTTGCTTCAAAGATGATTGATCCTCTTAGCTCTGGCGTCTATAACATTTGGCTGAACAACAGAATCTTTATTCCTCCCTTCATAATGCAGCAGTATGTAATTACCATCCCAAACCTGGGACGTAGCCATCCATTCAGTACAGCAGTAGCTATGCCCAAGGGTGGCTTGATTTGGTGGCTTCTCCCGAGCAGGGACAGCCCCAGGGGTATTTTAGGCTCCTCACATAGAAATCAGTGGAAGTCAGGAGCCTAAACCCCTGTGAGGATCTGGGCATGAGACAGTACTAGACCCCGAACAGGTTTAGAGTGCCACGGTTCTCTCTAGCTGCGGCAGGTTGTCTGCTTAATCTGTGAGCTGGGCCTAGTGACCTCTAGTGGTGAAGCCTGTTCTCTGAACAGGGGCAGATGTTTTTGTCCCAGCCACATGACTCCGTAAGTTGCTGAGGAAGAGTGTCTGTGTGTAAGTCATAGAAAGCAGCTTTCGCTCCTGCTGTGGTTTTTTTTTTTTTTTTTGGATCGCCTCGGAATGTCGCCTATCCTCGGTGGATCTCTTGGGTGAGGAGAAACAGCCCGTCCTTGTTAAATTAAGCTACGAGGTGACAGACAGTGTTGGATAGGAGCATGAGTCCGGGGAAGCAATCGTAGAATTTGTCCGTGTGATTGATGTCCATGCCCCCTTATGCACAAGTGACAGTGGGAGCTTTATGTGTATACCATGGGGGGATGGCAGGCATCATGCTTTGACTGAATACAAAATGCAGAAAGCTGAATCCTGGAGGCAGGCTTTGTTTTCAGCTGAAATTAATAACCCTCACAACAGGCCTGGGAGGTAGCTAACTTGTACACCTGCTCTACAGAGAGATAGGTGACTTATTCAAGGGTGGAGAGGTACGGTGTTCAAATAAGAGTTTCTGAGCTCAGCTCACTAGACTGTACCCTTAAAATGACAGTTTGTGGGCTAGCAAAAGTAGCGATTGACCACACCAGCCAGCAGGTGCTCAGAGTTGGGGAGTAATGTGCATGCGGTGGGCTGGAGACTGTAACCTGACTGCTTCATGTGATCACACCAGCACAGGTGAGTGAAACTTGGCTGGGGAGCTGGTGGTGTTTGTTCAGCTTTCTCCCTGCTCACTTACGGGGTTTAGCAACACTCTCAACCGTTGCAAGAGGAACATGGAAGCCTGAGGACAGGCTGGGGTGGGAAATAAGAGGAAGTGATTTTCAGCTATTTTGTTTTAAAATCTATTTGCAAATTCAGTCTCTTCTGCTACTGCAGTGATGTGAGCTCCTGTGTTTCTTTAAAGTCATCATGCCTGGTTCTGTTTATTCCCTTAAGCTCCTTTGCCAGCTGTGTCCTTGGGCACATGTTGACAGGTCAGCTAAAGAGCCCCCGACACTGGAATGTCCAGTAGCTCAATTCAGGCAACTCCTGTCCCACTGAAGGCAGCTTGTCCTGTGGATTGGGGCAGAGAGGGCAAGTCATCCGGCTCTCAGCAAGAGGCACAGTTGGAGTGGCTGTGTCTGCATCATGGATTTCCATTCCTGTGAGCACTGTGCACCCCTTCTTTGTTGAAATTACAGTTCAAGCTCCTTTAAAAACAGCTCAGGTTAGGGTACTGGCTGCCTGTAGAAGAAACTGCAGGAAGGACTAAAGAGAGCCCAGGATCCAAAGGAATTACAGCTGGGAAAACCTGCCTGCCCCGTGGCACCCTCCACGCTAATTCACAGCAGTGAGTCGAGAACAGCCAGCCGCTCTCACGCAGTGTCATCTATGATCTTGCCGAGCGGAAGAAAGACCATAAATAAGCTGGGTGTGGAAAGGCAGGTCACTAGTTAAGTCCCATGTTTCACAGGAGTGCCCCGGGTTCTTGCAGTTGACTTGTAGCTGCAGTTGGCATGCCTGGGCCAGTCAGCCATAAGTGTTTGTGCCCTTTGTGAGCATCACACAGCAATACACAGTCTCAATACGTGAAGTTCCCCACTCCACCCCACCCAAGTTATACAGGAGGACAGCAGTGACTTCCACCTTCCTGCCAAACCTGGCTACTCTCAAACCTGCCTCTAGAAGCTTTATCCCCCCTCTACCGACCGGCTGTCTGTGCTTGGGTGACACCTATGCGAGGTTGTGGTAGGCAATTGCCCAAAAGCTGTCCATGATGCCACTCCCACTGCTCTGTGTGGCATCCTATCTGCCACCACAGAGCCTGTGCATCTCCATGGTACAAAGCGTTCTGGGATCTACTCCGTACAAACATAAGAGATTTATTCTGCCACCTGGGATGCTTAGACTTGAGGGGAAAGAAGGTGGCGCGTTCTTAAAACAGGTTAGTTAAACGCAAAGCACTCTCGTGTCCCTTCCTAGTCCTGGAAGCTGGAGTTTTCAGTAATCGCTGCAGCGGATTAGACGCTTCAGTAGCTGCATCTCTGTTCTTGACGAGCTATTTAAATAAAGGTGAGTTTAAACCCTCTGCAGCAGCATGGCATAGATACAGCCAGGGTCTGGATCCCTTCCCAATCCACCAGGACGAGGTCAAATCCACCCTCGTTGGACGACTCCTCTCAAAGGAATATGCTTTATGGCTATAGTTACTGTCTAGCTGAAGCTGTGGTACTGCAAGGACAACTCGTCGTCTGGCTGATTGGAACGTCCATGCGGAGGGGGTTTGTATGGAAGCTCCAGTCACTAGATAAAGGTGACTACTGTCTGCAGCTAGCATACGAAACCCTTGTGAGCTCCCTGAGGCTTGGCTGCGCCTGACTCCTCCCTTCCCTGAATATGCACAGCATCGCCCTTCGCGTAGCTGCATGCGGGTAGCCCCTCTGGCCAGCCCCCCTGCCCCGTTGTCCATTGCATAGCCTTTGCATGGTGGCCTAGACAAACCTGGGCTGCCATTCGCTGGCTGACCTCACCACTATCGTGCCGTCCCGTAGCCGAACGGCGGGCAGCAGCCGGTGCCCCCGGCAGCGCTCGGACAGCAGCGTGTTATTGGACTGGTTTGTGTTACAGTCAGAAAGAGGTGTCTCTTGCTGGCCTGCCTTGCCCTCTGTCTCCGAGACGGATTCCTCTTCCGGGTCGCTCTGCTCTTCCTCCCCTGCCGGGTTGCGCTGCAGGGAAGAGGTGCACTCCGCGTCCGACTGGCCCACGCTGCCGGTCGTGCTCAGCTGCCCCTCGCTCACGTCGTCGCAGAATTGAGCCTCGTCCGTGCTTGTCTCGCTTCCTTGCTTCACCAGCCGCTGCCTCGGGGCTCCCTCCTCTGCAGCCGGCAGTTCCGCCCCCTCTTCCAGCTCCGAGTCGGAATCTATCGAGCGGTCGCCAGATTCTGCGGGACACGCATGGCTTTCTATAACCCTCCGGCCCTACTAGCAAGACCCTGGGACACCAGAGCCACGTGCCAGGATGGGGAAGGTTTTTATGTTACCCCTGGTACTGCCACCAGTGGCTCTGGGTCTCTACTGCTCCCCCCTTTCCCCTGCAAAATGGGCACTGCCGGGCTGGGCGGTTTTTCTGCCCTTAGAGAGATCAGCCCCCTGTTGGCCGCAGAGGGTCCCAGTGGCAATTTTCTCTACAGCAGCAAGATCTGCATCCATTCAGCTGCGATGGAAATGGGAGCAGAGCGGCGATTGCTCTGAAGTAAGAATGGATGGGAGGGCTGAGCTGAGACCAACGACTTGTACGTCTACACCGGGCAACTTCACAGCACAGGCCCTGCCCATGAGAGATGCTGATCAACAAGACTGGGGCCTCACGGGCTCCTTCCACTGGCCAGATGCAGCATGATCCCTGCCAGTGTTCCCTGATAGCCAAAGGCCACCTCTTAGGGGTGAAGCTCTGTCATCCTTTGTCCATTGAGTCCTTGGCCTCCCTGATGAGAATGACCCATGGGGCTCAGCCAGCCTCAATAGCAACTTGGACACGTGCCCACTAGGATCATGAAATTCACTGGTGGTAACTTCTGGTCATTCTCAACCTGGGGCCAGTTTGGAGCTAGTAGCTTGGAGGTGAACAACTCTCTGGAGCTACCTTTGCATCGTTCAGAAGAATTGGAACATCGGGGGGAGGGCAGGGCCTGCCTGTGGCTGTCACTCACCTCTGAACGGATCGGCGTTGTTCTCTGAATCCCCCTTCTCCAAGGGCACCTCAAGGTACGGGATGTTGCTGTGTGGAACCAGGGGTTTGTTGTCCTGGGAGGGAAGGTGGAAGAGGAGCAAGGTGAACAAATGGGGTGCGGGAAGGGGCCATTGCAATGCTCTGCTGTTCTCAATCTAAATTAAGGCCCTTTAAAGCCAGATCACAACACTCCCTTACCTTGCTCTTGGCTATAAGGGAAATGGGTCATGAACCTCCATTCAGAGGAACAAAAGCATAACTGGGTCAGTCTGTCTCAGTAGCCAGTATTTTAAAATGGGGGTGATAATCCATCCTTCCTCCCCCTCCTTTTCTGTCTTGTCTGCTGTATGTTTGTACAGCCATGGGGCCTTGATCCTTGCGGGGGCCCTCCTCCAAATACTACGGTCATACCAATAGTAACAACTACCAAGCTTCTGGTAAACGCAATACAGCAGCGTATCCTGACACGAGGGCTATCTGAGAATCTATCCCCAAAGAAGGTAGCTGGCTGAATCCTGGCTGAAATTCTGCTCTCTGGCTTGGCACGAATGACACTTTTGAAAAGTTGTTTGATGCTAGATAGGTAGGAGGCTTCTTTCCTTCCTTGCAGCATGCAGGGCCTGGTCAACTCAGCTCCCTTTGTTCCCTTCTTCTGATGGGGGCCTGCCCTAGGTCAGAGAGACGGCTCCGCTTCCTCTGTGGGGCGCTGGCTGCTTCTCCCTTCCTTTTAAAGCCCGTTCATGCCACACCCTCCTCTCCTGCTCACCCTCGTTCCTCTTGCTGGCACCAAAAGGCCCAGTAGTGCAAGCAGAAATAGAAGGTCTCGTTAGATAAGTGCTCCCCCACCCCAATTCTAGGACTTGTAACACGACTCGGAGGGACTCCCACCTGGCTAGAGTGCCTGGTCCCCTCTTCGGCATCCTCTGTGTGTTTGTCAGAGCTGGTCAGTAGCTGAGCCACCTTGTTCTCGAAAATGGTTGAGTAGAAGATGATGAGGGCCTCAATGATGCGAGCCTGGTGGGGGTAATCGACCAGCGAGGACAGGGAGATGGTGGCCTCGGTGGGCCGGGGGCGCATCAGCGTTGGCCCGAAGACAATGCCCAGGTTGCTCGAGGTCATTTTGTTATCCTGTTCTACTTCCACAATCCTGAAGGAGCCAGGGAGCAGAAAAAGACGTGTTCATGGGAGAACAGGATGGGAAGGGGGACCGGAGTGGAGGGGGAGGAGAGAGAAAGGGACAGATGGAATTCGTACTGCACAGGGGCTGCTCTGCCTGTGGTCCAGGTATCCCACTTCTCCGGGGGGAGTGACAGCATCTGAATGGGAGGAGAGGACCCCCACCCACCCACCCTGCTAGTTCTGGAGAGGACTCCGCTGCCCTCAGACCTAACTTCCATTTTTGGGAGGGAGGCTGCCTGAACCCCCACCCTCCCATTTCAAGGATGGGGGGGTGGCGGGTGTTGCAACATCACTAACAACCCCCTCTTGCAGCTCTCCTCACCCCTCCTCACCTTCTCAGGTGCTGCACGATGTACTGCAGCGTGGCCAAGTTCTCCCGTGGAAGCTCCTTCAGCAGCTCCTTCAACTTTGTCACCAATGTCACCACCATCTTGTCCGTCTCAGCTCCCTTGTCCACCAGCTCGGGACCTCCCTTCCCAGCCTTGGTCTTGGTCTCGCCCCCACCTTGCAGGCTTTCCTTGGCCAGGCCCATGAGTTCATTGTACAGCCGGAAGGGCATGATGGGTTCTGGCAGCTTCAAGAAAGAACAGACGGGGGAGATGAGTCCGTGAAGGCAAATGCACAGACTCAGCGCTCACCAGGGCCAAGGCTGTAAAGCAATTTCAGATAACAGGAGATGCCCCTAGGCTCTAGGGCGGTCCTCTCCTTCCTGAATCTGCTCCCTGTCCTAGCTCACTGTGCTGAGAAAACTCTCGTCCTTTCTTCAGCAAACTTCTATGGCAAGGAAACCTCCCAAACGCTCCTGAGCTACCCACAATGCAGTGAGGGAAGGAAAGGGCCTCTCTCTCTCAGCCGCCCCTGCTTGCTAGGCATTCAGTCATCAGAGACCCGGCTTCACCCCCGTGCCACGTAAATTCAGCCCCATCTTGCTATTTATTCCTGTAAATTACACACTCGTTTATCCCAGAACTTTGGATTTACCGAGCTCCTTCCCTCCCAATGCACTACAGGTCCCGAGCACCACAGCCATGCAGCCACCTCTGGGGTTAAGCAGGCAACCTGCTGCACAATGCTGAGGGGAGACTTTGGCCAAGGATGTTTTTGGGGGCTCGCTAATGGCCCTGGGAAGCAAACACGAACTTGGTTTGCAAACTGCACGGAGCTCAGTTTAGCCACCGTGGAGGCCAGAGGGCGGCGTCAGTGCTGTTGGCATTCAAAAGTCTGTTTCCAGGGAACCTTGATGCTTCAAACCTTTAAGCACCAACCACTGAGCCGCTCCCTCTGGCATGTCTGAGTGATGACATGGAGACTTCCTGTCTCATGAATCATGAAGACTTCCTGTTGCTTTGGCTTGGTTTTCAGGCTGCTCTAACTAGGGACTTGAAAACAGAGTCTAACGTTGATCGGCTTCTCTCTTTCCCCTGCTTGGCTGTCCTGCCTTTCCAAACAGGCGCCAGGTCATGTCCTCAGCCACTGTAATTCAGCATAGTGCCACTGCCTTCAAAGAGGCCCTGCCCGCTTGGAGACTAGGGGAGGGTCTGTCCATAAACCCCTGCCCCTAAGGAGTTAACAGGTGCGAGGTTACCAAACCCACAGTCTAAAGCGAAAGAGACAAGCTGCTTCCCCTTCTGCCTTGCAGCGTCTGTTGTTTGAGGATGTGGGCCGCCCGTTTTAATGGGCTAGTTTCACATGCTGGGGCCTTGGCCAAAGGAGAACTGGGAGAGTCGTCGGTACCAACCACCTTGAACGCCAAGGCATGAACAACAGCCGCTGCACCAGAACTGGCCTTGCGGGGGGTGTGTGTGTGTGTGTGTGTCTGTGTCTGTCTGTCTAATGCTGGGTTCACAGAATGAAGCTTGCAAACTACCCCTGGACCAGGCCCAGCATGAGCAGTGGCCAGGCAAGAATCCCCCCTATTGTGCCCCTTGCCCATACATCCACAACCGCATGCCTTATCTCTGACTCTAGGCATGGGTGAAATCTGTCTCTGTGGTGTGCCCCTGAAGGGGTGAATTGGTGGACTGGCAACTGCCACGGTAGTTTTGCAGTGTGGGCACCTGTCGACCAAGAAATGATCTCATTGCATGCAGGCTGCCAAAGAACCGCTCGATGGACCATCTTCAGCAGTGTTGTCAAGCATTCAAAAATCATGAGTCATCTCGCCCCCAAAATAAAGCAGGAGTGTTTTGTTTGTTTAGCAACTAATAGATTTGGGGGAGTTGTACTTGCCTGTTGGTTTCAGAGTCATTGAGTTCACAAAGGGCGACAAACTTGCTTTTGCTTTAGATGAGATTTTGGGGGAAGTCCTTTCTTTCAGGAGTTGGGACTTTAAGAAAAAAACACCAAAGAGCAGGATAAAATCCCAAAAGTTGGCAATGCTGCTTTAGGTTCCTACTGGCCTGCTTTGAATTTGGATATATGATTTCAATACCTTAGGTCTCTACCATTGGCATGGACCAGCCAGCATACAGAGTTTAACTCTAGTTTGTGGCTGAACTCCTCCTGCCAGAGGTGACCCAGTGGGGCTGGGTATGATCCCCGAAAAGATTTCCTTTGGCGATTCTCCACCTCATGCAGTGCAGAGAGAATCCTGGAGGGTCAGGAACTTGTTACCTGTCGCAGGTAGAGCTTCAGGACGTTGCTGATATCGTGAGGGGAGGCTTGGGACAGCTCCACCAGCTCCTTCCCATTCTCAAATGCCTGGCAAAGCTTCTCCACGCGTGTCTTCACGCCGTTGACTCGATAGATGCCCTGCAAAGGGGGACATGAGGTTCAAAGGAGACCAGGAGGGGTGTTTCACCACTAGCTAACCCAGCACAGTGGGCTTATCACCCCATGCCTGGTTCTGTGGTTAGAAACAACAAATCAAAAGACTGGGACTGTTCATCTTGGAAAGGAGATGACTTGGGGTGGGGGGTAGGATAGAGGTCTGTAAAATCGTGAATGGTTTGGAGAAAGTGAATAAGGAAGTATTATTTACCCCTTTGTATAATACATGAACCAAGGGTCACCCAATGAAATTAATAGACAGCAGGTTTAAAACAAACAAAAGGAAGTACTTCGTCACCCAACGCACAGGCAACCTGTGGAACTCATTGCCAGGGGATGTTGTGAAGGCCAAAAGTATAATGGGGTTCAAAAAAGAATTAGGTAAGTTCATGGAGGATAGGCCCATCAATAGCTATTAGCCAAGATGGACAGGGATGCTGCTGCCACGCTCTGGGTGGCCCTAGCCTCTGACTGCCAGAAGCTGGGAGTGGACGACAGGAGATGGATCATTCAATGATTGCCTGTTTTGCTCATTCCCTCTAAAGCACCTGGCATTGGCCACTGTCAGAAGACAGGACACTCGGCTAGGTGGACCATTGGTGTGACTCAGTATGACTGATCTTATGTTATTCGTAGTTAGTTATATAACAGCCTTTAAACCCAAGTGCTGCTATTTGATGCCTCAGTTTCCCCATCTGTGAACCAGGAGATGTCTTACCCAAGGTTACAGATAATCTTGGCTCTACTACTGACTCTAGTTCCTGGCTCCCAGCTCTCTAGACCTCTCTAGAAGCAGTCTGACGTTTTCACGGCGGGATACAGGCTCTGGGAAAGGAGCTGGAGCTCATGAGCAAACCAGCCATTCCTTGTCCGGGTTACAAGGGCAGTCAGCCACCGCAGGGAGCCCGACACGATTGGGCCGGAGGTCAGAAAGAGGGTGCCTCACCTTGGTTTTCAGAGCCCGCTTCTCGATCTCACAGATGCACTTCTTGATAATGAAGGGGATGCCGTCCGAGCTGTTCTGGGACGTCTGTGTGAAATCCTGGCCAAAGAGCTGCAGCTTCCCTTGGAGTTTCTTGTGGCCGCACTGGATGGCCAGGGTCTCCAGACATTTTTTGTGGCAGGCTAAATAGCACTGGAACCGACAGGAAGATGGTTGGTGGGAGAGAGAGAGAGAGAGAGAGCTCTATGGTGAATAAAGTTTCAACTCACAGAGGCAGCTACCGTATTGTACCATGTCTCCTGCCTGGGAGACATCAGAGCGCCAGTCAGAGCAGATGCACTGCATGCCAGAAGAAGTGCGTAAGAGCTGTGCTGAGAGGAGCAGCGCTCCAACAGCCGGGTGGGTGGGAGATTGCCTGTCTATTGGGATGGACCCGAAGCCATTCCGTAGCCTGAACATGTCCCAAAAAACAAAGAAAACGATCTCTTCCAAACGCAAAGGGAGAGGAGATAGGCAGGGACTTCCCCAGCCCACCGAGCAGCGGGCCAAGGAAGCAGCTGCCCTGTGGAACACGCTGAGAGAGAGATTTCCAGCTGGGCTGTCCCTGGGCCTCCGTTTTTGCAGGTTCATCTTGCACCTGCAGTTAAGGCGTCTTGTACATCAGTACAGCGGGGTCAGAGATTTAAGGGATTGTGCCCCCTTTTTGACCTGAGTGGCTCGTCAAACGTCAGGGCCCTGGGGGTGTTCCAGTTGGAAGCAGAAACTGATGGAGTCTTGTATTTCTGTGATGCCATCTTGTTTAGTGACAAGGAGTGTGCAAAGTCCTGCTTCTCCGAGTGCAGGCGGCACCGTGAACAGAAGGACAGATTCTCAGCTTGCAGCCCCAAGTCTCTTTGGCCAACACCAGACCCAAAAGCCCCAGCTCTAGCTTTTCCCATGGTCACTTTGTGCTCCCAGGCTACTGCATGGCTTTCTTGCTGGTTGCCTCTGCCTCTCTCCCTGTTTTGTGTGTCCTGCCTTCCCCCCCGCAAGCACACGCACCAAACACAAACACTCAGCTAAATCTCTCTGCCCACTCAGTCCAAGCTCTCCGGTGGGTTCACAACCCCCTTTTGTCTGAGGGATGGGGAGAAGGGAGGACACTGCTGATTAACTCCTCCTGCCAGTTATGTTAATTGAAGAGTGTGTTCACATCCAATCTCAAAGAGGTGTGTGATCCACCAGTGTGTCTCAGCATAACAGCATAGGCACCGACTCTGTGGGTGCTCCGGGGCTGGAGCACCCTTGGGAAAAACTGGTGGGTGCTCTGCACCCACCGGCAGCCAAGCTCCCCGTCCCAGCTCACCTCCGCCTCCTCCCCTGAGCGCGCCACATCCCCGCTTCTCCTCCCAGTGCTTCCCGCCACAAAACAGCTGTTTCGCAGCGTAACAAGCTGTGGGAGGGAGGCGGGAGGAGCGGGAAGTTGGAACGCTCAGGGGAGGAGGTGGGGCCGGGGCAGGGATTTGGGGAAGGAGTCCGATAGGGGAAGAGTTGGGGTGGAGACTTTGGGGAAGGGGTTGGAATGGGGGGCAGGGCAGGGACAGGAAGCGGTGGGGGGGGGGTCAAGCACCCACCGGCCCCAGGAGAAGTTGGTGCCTATACATAACAGGACTTACATTGCAGATGCATATTTGCTCCCACCCTTATATGAAGCTGCAGAAAGACAGTCCAGCAGCTGAGACTCTCGTGGAACGAAGATATGTGAGAAGTTAGATGCTGTCACCCAAAACACTTGCAGGTTCAGCTGAGCTCACTTGGTTCCCAGTTCACATCAGTGCAGCTGGGTACCTCTCCAGGCTTCTACTTCATCTACCCCTCCCTTCCCCCAGGCCTGCTTCCCGTCTCTCCCTACCTCCTCGCACTCCGCTCCCTGGAAGTAAACGTAGCTGTTGCATTCCCGGCATTTCGAAGGGGTGCGAAGTTTTCTCAGCCGATGGGTCTGGGCAGCCTTGGATAAACCCACGTTTCGGAATGGGCCCGTCGGAGCCGTCATTTCAGGGGCTATCCCATTGATGCCTGGAGGCAAACCAAGAATAAATCCATCCAAAATCCATGTGACTCAGAGGAGCTGGCACAGGGGATATCGGAGCCCAGGAGCACTTCCAACAGACCAGTCAATCAACTGGCCATGTCCATACTCCAGTCATGTCTCAGATACCCTACAGCCCAAGCTTTAGAGTCAGCTCCTCTAAGTAACCTGGGTCAAATAAACCTGTTCCCACCTTCTTTCTAAGCCCATGATCATCCATAGGGATTTCATGGCCCTGGAGACATATGGAGAACTGTGGTTTCACCATGCGCTGTCTAGGCAGTCCTCACCCATCTCTTCTGTGCTCTCCTATTTCCGGAGATGAGAAGAAAACACCGCCAGTTTGGTTTCTAGCTGATTGATTTAACGCCCAGCAGCACAGATTGCGAGCTAATCTCCAGGGAAGCTTGGCCAAAGTCTCCAGAAGGTAATACGAAAGCACATAATGCGGGGGCCATGGGAGACTTTCCACCAGCAGCCCCTTCCCCTGCCAAGCTGAATTCAATCCTCAAATAACTTGCTTGGAGCTGACATTTTTGGGGAACCTTTCTTCCTTTTCCTGTTTTTGTGTGAGATAACCAGCCATAGAGATCCAAAGCCCCCAACGCCGAGTTAGAGAGTCTGGAAAACGTGCAGCAAGCCTGGGTCAGACACAGCCCAGATCACAGTTCTGAAAGCACCATGGCAGCAAGCACTTAGTCACCAGCTCCCAGCCAACTTGTTTCCCTATCAACTGGAAGACTCGAGCAAATGTACGAAGAGTCCAAGTGACTTCGATTGTTACATACAAGGAAATCCTAGCTCAGTGATTGGCTGAAAGTAGTCATGTGACAAATCAATGTATTTCCGTTGTTTTCCTTCCAAGGTCAACAGTAGTGACAGGTCTAGTATTAAGTTAACCAATCAGATTGCATATGCAAATCTCAGTGACCTGACTGGCTCAATAGTCAGTAATAGTTGATTTCCCCCCTGCCAAATGGAACTCTTCTAGTCACCTTCAGAACGTTAGTTAAAGTGCTAAGAAATCCATGGCAGTGGTGGAGAGATTTCCACATACTGGGGATATGTAGTAAAATTCAGCTCTTAATCTCATTTTTTGGGGAATATCAAGGTTTACAGTTTCTCGTGGGACAATGTCAGCCCCAATCTGCTGTCAGTTAGACTAATGGCACTCCCTGGACTCCAGTTATTCCATAATTGCTCCAGTGTCACTGGGATTAGAACCTGGCCCCTCGTTTTTGCCTCGGTCAGTAGCATTCAGACTATGGCAGTTCCGACATCTGAACAATTCATTCCCAGATAACTTTGCTGAATTCAGCAGAGTTACCCCAGGGATGGATTTGGCCCATTGAAGCAAACACCATCTTAATCTTGTCCTCGGTCAATCTTTTAGTCAAGGTAAGTCACTATCTGCTTAATGTTGTCAAGGTGCCTGGGTACTGAGCCACAGGCATGGTGGAACCCTTCCCCCATCACGTACTCTGTTCAAACGAGGCCGCATTCTCATCCTTCTCATCCAGCTCTTCATTAGAGGACATGGTGCCATTGGAAGACATCCGCTGGAACTTCTGGCTAAATGTACCTACCAAAACACAACCCACAATACGGAGCACGATTAGAGGCTAAACAGTTTCTCTTATGAATATGTGTGTGGCCCACAGCCAAGTCCTGCGCCTACTAGGGGACGATGGCTCCAGAGTAGCTGTGAATTTTCCCCAGAGCTAGCATTCCCAGCCTGTCCCATACGGCGCCTCCTGCTGGGAGGAACTGACGTAGCGGTGACATTCCAGTTCTCCTGTCATTCTACTGAGCCATCTGCCGTCAGAGGCTGGGACCAGAGTAGTAATCTGCAGTATATAGACTTATTTTAAACTAGAAAAATTAAGACACAAATCTCATCTTAGCTCTCATGCCCTGCCCACAGACTGGTCCCATTAGGAGATGTAGACTGGAGTAGCACAGGAGAAAGAAGCAGCCAGCCCTGTATTACACTGCTTCCCATGGGCCAGGTTACTCTACCTGAGGCTGAATCCAGGCTGCCCTCTGTTTCAATGATGGACGTTGGCCAAGACTTATGGACCTGGTGTCCTCTCCCACCTGCAGAAAGAACCACTTGACACGTGAGCTGCTGCTTGCTGGGTCCATGTGAGCAACATAGTTTAATTTAGAACAGCTTTGACACTGGTGGGCTCTCAGGCTGCAGAAAATCCAACTGCCCGTGCTCCGTTTCTTGCTTGCAGGCGCGTTAGGACCAGGGGTGAGTGTTGCAGAGGGCAAGAGGGCAGTCTCAGCACCAGGGTGCAGGGAGAGGGGAATCTGCAGTGGACCCACTTCCAAGCAATGGGCATTAGAAGCAGCAGCAGCATGGACGGACTCTGAGAGGAGGCTCATCTGGGTGGGAAATTAGAGAATAATGAGCCCCTTCATCTTCCATCAGCATTATGGCAATTGAGAGCACTCAGCACCTAGCAGGATTGGGCCTGGGATGGGGTTAGCAAACCCCACACTGGAGAGCAAGGAGTTAAGGCGTTGCTCTGGGCCCAGGCTGCCCCAGCCAGGCACGCCACCCGTGCAGGGCAGGGCTTCAAAAGGGGAGAAGAGCAGCTCTGAAGGGGGCCAGCAATGGAGTGGGGCAGATGGCGGCTCTAAGAGTTGAAGTATTGCCCCGGGGCACCTTTCTGGAGGCCTCATTAAGCCGACCAGAGGAGAACCTGCGACAGAGAGCAGTGACTGGGGGTACAGGACAGAGACTCTGACTGCTGGTGTAGTCAGCAGGGGCCGGGGTAGGAAGAGGTCCAGGGAAGGCTGAGTGTAGCCACCCATCTTTGGGCCCTGGACTGGAGATCGGTGGAAAGGATGAGCCCGGGCTCTCCTACCCGTATCTAGCAGACAGCGACTCCGAGAGGCCTACTGGAGGGACCCTGATTATTCAAAGGCCCAGCCCCCGCTCCCCCCAGGGCAGGAGGGGAGAGCCAGAAACAAGCACCTGACTACTAGGCAGCACTGTGGGGCAGTAGCGCACCGTTTACAGGGCCCTATAGTAGGAAAGGGAGGGAAAATTATACTGAGGAGGGATCTGAAGGACAGCAAAGGTCTCTTTGTTAAACACCCTCAATGGCTTTGATCTCCCCGGCCTGATAAGAAGCTGTAGCTGCCATTGTATTTAGTATATGTATTCTTTACGCCATCCAATCCTAAACCAAACTTTGCACCCCTTGATAATCTGTACGTTATTCCCTGATAACCAGAAACTTCTACGCTTAAACTCTGTACCATTTTCTTTTTATTTTAACATCATCTTAATACAATTCTTAAACCTTAAAGGACTTAGCCGAGTATGCTGGCAAAGATACAAGCACGAGTGCTCTCGGTGCTTCAGGGCACCAGTTTATGAGTGGTTGGGGTCAGGAAGAACAATTGCCACCTAATAGTATCGAAAGAATCATGTGCATCCAGAGCCTTTTCTCTAATGCATCCGGCATGGGCTGCAGTTGGAGACAGGATATGGGACTAGATGGTTGGCAGGGGCTGATGGAGACCCTAGAGTCGGTGGACCAGGGGTCTGTTTGGGAGGGGTAGCTGGAGGGATACCAGGCTGGATGGACCCAGGGTCTGCTTAGCAAATGATGTTCACTTTGGATCCCTGATTCCATTCCTCTGCCCCACACACGGATGGGCTCTCGCAGAGGAATTGTTCTCTGCAGACGGAAGAACTCACTCTGCCCCAGACCGTATTGCTAGAGAATAAAGTGTGGGGGGGAGGCAGCTCTTCATCAGAGGACACGGTGTCTGACCTGCACCCCCAGGCACTGCTCTCCAGGAGCTCACCTCTCCGTTCCACGTTCACGGTCCCACTTTGCTGCTCCCTCGCCGCTGCCCCTCCCTCCGAGACGCCTCCGTCCTTGGAGGGTGCAGCCCCGTCGGCACAACTGAAGTCACTGGCATTAAAGCTGCCTTTCCGTGGCCGGATGCAGGGGGACCTGATGGCCAGAAGGAAGGTGAAAGGGATCATTCGATTGGGTGGAGAGGAAGGGGATGTTCAGCGACAACTCGCCTGCTGCTGCAGTCACCCACTCTGGGACCACACCACCCTGGTATCCTACGTCTCCAACAGCCTTCCTCACCAGTCAGCACCTTCCTTGCCAGCCCGCACCGCACCTTTGGGGAGGGGGTGGGACACTCCAGCAGGTGACGCTGCTGGGGGGAGCAGGGAAGCGCTGGCTATTGGGAGCTCTGCAATCCTCTCTAGCCTGTCCCAGCAGGCGATGCTAAAGGAAGCAGGGCAGGAGTGCTAGCTGCGTGGGGGACTCCCAGATTTTCCCAGGCTAGTCTCTCCCAGCAGGAAGCGCTGTACGGCATGATGCAGGAGCACTGGCATTGAGAGTAGCTCATAGCCCCTCTCCAAGAGGGAGGGTCACAGGCAGCAGAGAAGATTATTGTGAAAGGGGGCCCTCCCTACCAGGCGTTCTGCGACACGTAGGGTTCAAAGTCATACTGGGTCTCGGGTTCGTCTCCCCGCTCCATCTGCTTGACGTGGGAGGCGTACTGCTGCCCGGGGTCGTACAGCTTGCTGCTCTCGCACAAGGTCTGGAAGTGGACGGGCTGGGGCGCTGTCTGTATGTGCATGATCTGGTAGAAGGAGATTGTGGCCTGAAATAGAGAGAGAGACTCAGAGAGGGGTGCAGGGGTATGTGCGACTGTACACGTGGTGTGTGCGGAAGCAGCCCTTTGAGACTCTGCATGCTAGTGCCAGAGAGTCAGAGCTCCGTGTAAGACATGCAGCCGGGACACTGTGTTAGGCAGAGCTCCCTGGGTTACCTCTAGCTTTAAGTCTTGGCAGCGGTATTGGAAAGAACTTTATCTCCGGTCTGCTCCTCCTCACCCTCTCTTCCACAGAGAGAGGAGCAGCCAGCCCAAGTGGGAGCGTAGGTGCTTTTGGCATAACACAGCGAGATCTGGGCTCCTCACAGCAGTGTGTGCAGAAGAGGCTGAGTACGGTCCTATCCCTCAGGCGGCTGCCTCAAGCCAGCGAGCCCTACTCACCGATTTGATGACCTGGTCGCTCTGCTTGATCACCTCGTGGATCTGCCGCAGGACGTTCACCTTGGTGTCCTCCAGCTCCTGCTTCTTTGTGTTGGCATCTGCGATGCAGGTCCGGTATGTGGCCATCGACTCCTCTGCCTGAAAGCACCCGAGAAAGTGTGAGGTGCTAACTGCCCAGCGGCGGGAGGGCAGGGAAGGAAGACAAACCCTCCTTTGCCCCTTGGGTGGCACTTACCCTACAGTCCCTCCTGCCCAGGCAGTTCCGATGAGCATTTAGCACTGACTGCCCTGGAGAATGAAGTCCTTGAGTCACATACCAGGTGCAGCAGCCAGGGCAATGCTGGGGCAAGCACCCCCGGCTGTTCCCCAGGCACTCCTGCACTCATCCTTGGCTTCTATGCTGGGACAGCTGCCAACAAGACCAGCTGGGGAAGTTCTTTCAATGCAGACGCTTGTCTGCTAGGATTCATGGGTTCCAAAGCCAGACCATTGTGATCATCTAGGCTGATTTCCTGTGTAACACCAAGTCATAGCTTTCCCCCCCAAGATAATCCCTAGAGCAGATCTTTTAGAAAAACATTCCGTCTTGATTTAAAAATTCTCAGTGATGGAGAATCCATCACAACCCTTGGTAAGTTGTTCCAATGCTTAATTATCCTCATTGTTAAAAATTTACCCCTTATTTGCAGTCTGAATTTGTCTAGCTTCAACTTCGAGCCATTGAATGATGTTATTCCTTCTCTGCTAGATTGAAGAGCCCCTTACCAAATATTTGTTCTCCATGTAGGTATGTATCGACTGTAACCAAATCACCCCTTAACCTTCGCTTTGTTAAGCTAAATAGACTGAGCTCCTGGAGTATGTCACTATAAGGCAGGTTTTCTAATCCTTTAATCAATCTCACAACTCTTCTCTGAACCCTCTCCAGTTTATCAACATCCTTCTGGAACTGTGGACACCAGAACTGGATACAGCATCTGTGTCAAGTCCCGCCGAACTCATTTCAGTGGCTGTCAGGGGCAGCGAATTCCCAACACAATTGGAGCCAGTGAACTAAAACACCTCGTTACAATAGGAAGGTGATAGCAGATTGGTTCCATGGCACTGCTGTTCAGCCTGGTGAGAGACCCAGGTGGTCCTGGGCTGGTGCAGAGGGTTGGGATCTACCAGAGGCCCTGGTTAGTGAGTGATTCAGCACCAGTCCCTCTGGTCAGGTATGGAGCAGAAACACTGGTAGTCTGGGATGTGCTTCTGGCTGAAAGGATGGTTTGGAGATGTACGGTGTTTGGGACACGAAAGGCTCCGATGGTGTGGAGAGTGCCCACTCAACATCCCAAACAGTGATGTTCTCCTAGCACCTCCCTGACCCTCACCTTATTCCTGGCCTCCTCCTCCAGCCGCCTCTTCTTGTCCAGGGTCTTGGTGGTGGTGTTGCTGGTGTTCTGCTGTTCCTCTTCAGCCTTCACGGTCATATACTTGGCCTTCTCGTGTTCTTCACAGCGCTGCATGTATATCTGCTTGGCCTTGCGCAGGTTGGTCTCAGCCTCTTGCTGCCGGACAAAAAATTGGGACCTTGATCCAAGGTAACTGGTCTAGGGAAAAGTCTGTCTGTCCAAGGAGAATGTTATCCTCCCCCTCCCTAGCCCCAGGGTCTTCTCCTCACTGGCCTGAAAGATTCCCCACTGCAGAATTACGGGATGAAGCTGAGTACTAACCAACTCTGCACACATATGGCTAGGAATGAGCATGGAGGGGAGGAAACTTAGACTGTAAACTCTTTGGGGCAGAGGCTGGCTCTTTGTTATGCATATGTACAGCGCCTAGCACGGTGGGGATCAAATCTAGAACTAGGGCCCCAGGCACTCCCGCAGGATAAATAATAAGGAAACAGTTCTGGGCTCTTATAGTGCAACTGACAGGGGGGTTGGAAGAGCAAAGCTCCTTTCAATGGGAGAGCTGCTTTCCTGCCCCCTGGGAGCACTGGGATGGTGGGGATGATGCGGGGGTGGGGGGGCAGAAGAAGTGTTACAGTCCCTTGGATGCACATTTCTCGCATTGCTCGTCCATCAGGCTCACTGAAGAGGCCATCATAGACCAGTCCCGTGCATGCTTGTTTCTAAAGCCGGCACGAAGAGGGGCAAAGAATCTGACAATATGACTGACAAGATGCGTGGGGTGGGGGGGCTGTCACAGCCCGGATTCAATCACGGCACAACCTATGGCATGCTGCAGCTATTTGTTACCTACCAGCTTCCTCTGGGCCCGGTGCCACTGCTCCTTAATCTCCTTCCTTCGCTTTTCATGTTCAAGGCGTCTCACTCCTAGTGGCTGGAATGGAGGGGGGGGAACAGAATGGTTTATAGTTGAGGCCAGTAGGGGGCGGAATCAGGGGCAGAACAGCTCAGAGGCCTTTTTGACCTGTGCCTACATATGCTCTGCCCTGCTCGGGTCCTCCAAATGCACCAGTTTCCTTTACAGTGGATTGCAGTGCTCAAGGGCTTGCCAGCACCAGACAGCGCCCGCCATAGCACGGGCAGCTCCACACAGCTCTGCCAGGTCACTTGACTCATTCCAGGCTTGCCCTGCCTACCCACTGGTCCTGTTCTAGTAAGCAGACTTTGCTGTGTGTTGCAAAGGCTGAGTCACTGGGCTACAGCATCAAGAGATGTGTGTTCTATCCCTGGCTTGCTCTGTGATATTAGGGAGTCATGTGCCTCAGTTTCCCCATCTGTAAAGTGGGGGTGCTGATACACACTTTCCTTTGTAAGGGGCTTTGTGATCTACAAATGAGAAGTGCTAGAGAAGAGTTGTTATCACTGATCATGCTGAACTAAGGGCGATTCTGTGTTGTGGACAAACACCTCGAAATTAGGTGGATGCTGTCCTGTTCATTTTCACTTTAGGCTGACATAAGCAAACAGAGCTCTCTGGCGGTGAAAGAACCATGCATTACCCTACTGTCCTGGGCACGCAGACCGGACCTAGCAGCTTTCTGCTAGTGGCTAGCGCGTGTAACTTTGTCCATGCCGGGAACAATACACAGACTCTGAAGAGGCCTAAGCTGAGCTGGAGAATGGCGAAAATGAATTGTTTGGTTTAGCTGAACTTAGGGATGGTTGTGAGACCCTTTATCCAAACACCCCAAAGCCCAGGAGTTTGGATACATGATTCTGACTCTGGTGCATCTCCAGTTTGGAGCAGTAACAGGGGGGACGCCAGTAAATATCAAACCCAACCCCTGCCTTAGTTGAGTGAAAGGGAACTCTGAAGATCTGTGCCTGAAAGAGAAACACTGTGGTATAAAGACAGGGACAGGACAGCACTTCTACCACTGCAAAGTCTCTAGAGGGAAGGGGTTATTCTCAGGTGCCCTTTCCAGTAGGAGAGGGCACTTCCTGTTTCAAAGCCAGGAACTCAGGGGCATCAGGTGTTCACTGCAGATCAAACAGCAAAAGCAAATGCAGGGGATCTCTCCAGCCATTTGCACCAAAGCATCCCGTGCAGCTGTGGGTGTGGGCATCTCTCCTACCTGCAGGAAGGTATGGTTCTGCAAGGTGGCAGCCGTTTGCACGACTGTGGCGCCGTACTCCATATCCTGCTCCAGAGCCAGCGAGTAGATCGACAGGAACGGCATGTGTGGCTGGAAAATTACAACACCCCCCGAGAGAGTCACTACCACAGCGAGCACATGGCAGAGAAATGGTCCTCGCCGCGGGGCAGGGGGTGGAGGAGAGTGAGAGGCCCAGACTGTCTGTGTGCTGCCAGCAAAGGCCCCGAGCTAGCTTTTACATATAGATGAATTACGTACTGTCAGCACGGTGCAAAGGGGAAGAAGGGGAAATGTCAGAGGTTCTGTTGAGCTTGAAGTGCGTAACCTCATCCCCAGCAGCTCTCAAACCAGAGTGCCTGTAAAACTCTGCGACATGACTTTATACCATAACCGCTTCCTCCTGGGATTCCTTCTAGCCTGGCTGGTCGATAGCTCACTCTCACCCAGACAGGTCCTATTGTTATGGGACCCAGAGCCTGGGTTCAAGTTGAAGTGAATGGTCGTTACTTGGACCGGGGGGGAGGGAATTGGGCCCCTGGATTTGACACGAGGGAGCAGGGAGTCTCAAAAATGAAGCGCCATACCTAGAAATTTAGGGGTGAGATTTTCAGAAGTGCTTAGCACTGGCCTTTGAATTCCGTGCTCCCCTGACTGCAGTCGGAGCCAAGTTAGACAGTGCAGCGTGCTTCTGAAAAATTACACCCTAGAAGGGCTTAGCTGAACCGGTGAGGCTCTGGAAGTGCAGTGTTTCTGTCATGAGCAGGGAGGTTTCCAGTGCTTGCTTCTGGTGTAAGTAAGGCCCAGAGGTATGCAGGAACCCGACACAAGGGGTGTGCTTACATAGGAGCTCTGACCTACCTCCTGAGTGATCGTTTGCTTACAGCTGTTCACCATCTTCTGCAGTCCTTTGGCAAATTCCATCTCTGCAAGGGAAAGGAAGGAAGTGAAGATGGACTTAGAAGGCCTTGCCCTGCTGATTTTGTGTTTCATCACACGCACACACACACACACAAACAAACCCCCTTTGCCTTTTTCTATCAAGGTAGTAATTCTTTGCATGCACATAGATCTACTTCATCCATAGATCTTAAAGTGCTCTACACAGGAAGGCAGGTATCATTTTACAGCGGGCCAGACTGAGGCAGAGACTTGCCCAAGATAATATAGAGTCAGTGGCAAATTCTGGAATGGAATTCAAGTCCTGACTCCCAGGCCTGTGCTCGGTCCATTAGGCCATAAATGACTCTCTCGGTCCCCAACCCATTTCTGGATCAAGGGGTCCCTTCAACCTCAAGCCCGTAATAAATACTACGAGAAGGGGAGCTGGGAGTAGCACTGTGGCCCATTACGATGCCGCCTTCAGGAATTCAGCATCTTGGGAAGCAGACTCTGTCCTCTCGCCACTCACCCAGAGTGGTCCTCTTCTCCAGGTAGTAGAAGAGGTCCTTCATGTACTTGGAGATGTTTTTGGCATACTGGAGAGCAACTTCCACGCCGCCCTCACACCGCTGGAGCATGATGTCCACCTCTTCTGCAGACGGACGGACTGTGACAGAGGGACACGGCGAAAGATGGGGGAGAAGGAGGAGATATAGAATTAGCCAGGCAATTAAGCTATGGCCAAGCACTCTCATCCACTGACTTACACACCCAAAATTGTCTTGGGGTTTCCAGGAGTCCTGCAGGGATCAAAGAGGCAGAGCTCCACCACGGACTGGAACCAAGGAGCAGAACTGACCTCCTGAGCCACTGCAGGCTTCCCCCATGTCACCCTCCCCCATGGCATCAGATACAGACTTCCTGAGCTTTCCTTTAAAGCCCTTCATGACCCTGCCACACCCTACTCATCCACTCTCGTGTCTCATGACACCTGTTGCCTGCCAACGACACCAGCTTCCGTCGCCTGTTTGTCTGTTTCTTCCACTCGCCAGAGCCATCCCGTGAAGTGCTCTCCCCAAACGAGCCTGTCAAGCCGTTACCCTGCCCTTCTTCAACCCCCTTTCCAAAGCCCACTTGTGCTGCCATGCCGGGATTGAACTTCCAGCTGATCGTGGCTAGGCAGGGGGCATAGTAAGGGTTACCGATACGTTTCTAGCATTTATAAGCAAATTGCGCATGTAGTCAGCCGATAGAAAAGTGGGTTCTTGTTACTTCTGCCCTTTCCCGCCTCGCTCCACTCCCTCTGTCACACCAACTTTTGTTGTCTGGTCTGGTCTGTAAGCTCTTCGGGGCAGGGATGCTCTCTTATGTGTTCATGCGGCGCCCCACGGAACGGTTGGGGCCGTTGGGTGCTATTGCAGCAGTAGCGAAAATGATGAGGCTCTCTCGTCTCGGAGGAGACGTTGGCTGGACGGGCATTGCACCCGCTGGACGGTTTGCAGGAACGCTGCCTGCCTGAACTTGCCCACCACCTGCTGGCTCCGAGACTCAGAGAAATGCCACGAGCTGCACATTTCATGGCAAGTGTTTGTTACCAGCCCCTTTGTGCCCTCGGCTGTCTGGTGGGCCTGGAGAATGCAGTTTTAACTGCTTTGGTGCTGCCTTTAGTGCTGGGTTCAGGGGGCAAGAATACACCTGCAGTGAAGCCTCATGTACTTGTCACTTGCGCCCCGCAATCCTGTGGAACGCTGGCATTCAGCACCACTGCAAGCCAGGGACTTGCACCGGCACGTTTCTCCGTGAACCTCAATAATGGAGAGGGAACGTCATGTCCTCTGAGCCACTCCGCTCGTCCTGCTGCCCAGACTTCCCTGCACTCAGCAGGATTTATTCTGCACCCAGCCACTGGAGATGATGAAACATCACTCACCTGGATCAAATTTTTCCATGCCGGCTGGCATGCCGTCTGTGCCCATCCCTCCGTAGAGGTTCTCCATCGACTGTTGGGGTGAGGAGGCAAAAGATCTCGTTAGAGAGTGAGAAGTCGGTGCAACGAGTGAAGACGGGAGCAGGCTGCCATGGGGGTTTTTCAGAAGCCAGGAGATGGATATAGAAACCTGGGGCTCCTGGTGGCTCTCTATGTTCACTGAGGCCCAGAAAAAGGAGCAAACTCTTTTGATCTGCCAAGTGCAGCCCTGGGGTTGTACGTGAAGGGCCTCAGGGGACATGGGAGTATCTGTGATTAAGTGACCTGCTGAAGGTCACACAGCAAATCAGCAGCAGAGCCAAGAATAGACACCAAGAGCCCTGATTCTCAGGCTTCCACTCTTTGGTCTACAAGATCATCCAGTGACCTAGCTGAAGTCCTTCTCAGGGGCCTGTCACCTCTCTAGCTAAGCATCCTGTGCCCTTTTGATCTCTCCTTGTCTGCATGAATGGCAGTAGGTACAGGGCCAAGCAGACAAGGCCTGTGTGGTGTTCCCTGCACAGCTCTGTCAGTGCCCTCTAGGCTAAGCTGGGACAGCCAGGCTCTGGGTTGGTTGCCTCTACTTGTTCTTAAACAGAGACTGTGTGTAGCTGCTTCTCCCTGTGCCGAGCAGGGCCTGTTCAGGGCTTCTGAACGGCGGGGTGCCAGAAGCAAAAGCAAACGCCAGCGATCTCCCGCCTCCGGTCCACTTAGGAGCAGGCTGACCCAGATGTGCATGAACGAAACTGGTGTCACTCACCTGATTCTGGTCGCTGGGAGGTATCGAGAGCAGGGTGCTGCTGTCCACCTCTCCCATGAGGAATTCAGACACGCTGGAAGAAGGGGCAGGAGGACATGGATGGTCAGCACGGTTAGAGTTATTAACACGAGAACAGCAAGTAGGACCTTCCATACCACTTCAGAGTGCAGGTCCCTGGAGTCTGCCAGGGGCCAGGCCCCAGGGCCTGATCCAGCTCAGTGGGAGCCTTCCTCTTCGCGTCAGTGGGGATTGGATCAGCCCCCAAATGATTTCGCCCCTACAGTTTAGATGAAGGCGAAGCGGTGGCAGGAGGAGACCGGAGGTATCTTAATAGCCCCGCCCAGGTGGTTGTCTGAACCAGACCTCCTGGTCTCAATAGCAATGTGAGTATAATGGATGTAGATGATACAAGGAACAGACCAGGACGTCCAGCCAGGGTCCACCAGGGACCTTGTGACTCTGCAGGGAGTGGGGGAGGGGTTGCACACCCAAAACTTGGTCTTTCACCATTGCCAGTAAAAGCTGCCCCTTGTCAAGGTGTGAGTGTGCAAAGTGACAGGGCGGAGCGGCATGTTCTGTCTGGGGTGGGGACAGTCGAGGTTGCAGGGGAGGGGTACGTCCTCCAGACCGCCGATGGCTGAGGTTCGCTTACGTGCTACTGAAGGAGACTGCGATGGTCTCCAGAGCCTTCTCGAACTCCCGCTTGTCCGTCTCATTGCTGGACTCGTAGTGGAAACCTGGAAATGAAAGAGAAGCAAAAGCCCTTTTGTGACTGACACCTACTGAGCAGCCATTTGCTGGTGGTGGTCCCAGACCTGCTCCGACGTAGGGAGAGAGGGCTGAGCCTTGCAGCCCATCCAGTCTCTGCTCTCAGGCTCAGCTGCCCCTCTTAGACAATTCTCATGTACCTCTGTCCTTGGTAACTAGGGCGCGTCTACACTGCAAAAAAAAACCCCGCGGCAGCAAGTCTCAGAACCCAGTTCAGTGGACTAAGGCTCCTGCTATGGAATGTAGACATCCCCACTCGGGCTGGAGCCTGGACTGAGACCTCCCCCCTCTCCAGATTTCAGAGCCCAGGCAAAAACCCAAGCAGGAATGTCTATCTTTGGCCCCATAGCACAAGTCCTGTGAGCCCGAGACAGTTGACCCGGGCTCTGAGACTGGCTGCTGCAGGGTTTTTTTCAGTGTAGACGTACCCTAGGTGCCACCAACAAAACAGTCTGGCTCTATGAACCCAGCTTCTCTATGCTAATTGCCACAGTAAGTTTCTAAGGCACTAGCAGGGCAGCTTTTGAAACAGACCTAGAGACCCTGGGGGCAGAGCCCTGCAATACATATAATCACGTCTCTTAGAGTTGGGAAAGACCTGCCTAGGTTTCATCTGGTCCAGCACCCTGGGGAGGGTTAGCTCTGGATTGTTCCCATGGAATATTCTCCAGGGCTTTGTCCAGTCCAGTTTTAATTTCCCCAGTGATGGGGCTTTAACCATTTCCCTTGGGAGGTTGTTCCCTGTTCAACATTAGCAAAAGTTTCCTCATACTTGGTCTGTATTTCCCCTAAGGTCAGTTGCAACCCATCACTCCCAGCTACCCCGGGGCCACCATAACAGATAAGATGAATCTGTGTTACTGGTGTGCATTTCTTGCCCTAGGGCTTCAGAGCCTTCTGCTTTGAGACGGAAAAGGCTGATTAAAGAACCCCTCTAATCCCAGACTGTGAGCGAGCAGCTTGTACTGCTGCAGAGCTGCCAGGTGGTGGAGTCACCCCGGCAGCGTGAGCCGTCACCCCAAGCTCTGAATCCTCCAGATCCCAAAGAAAAGGAGAATTTTAGTCTCATCTAGTTCAAGTCCAGGGATTCTGAATAGGTCAGATGCAGAATCATTCTGGGTCTGCTCCTGCATGAATCTAGTGTAGAATCGCTATAGGTTTTAACATGAAATGGTAAAAAGAGAATGGGCCCAATTCTGTATTCCCTGCACCCTGGGCTCGGCTCTCCATTGCCCTACCCCTGGTGCAAAGTAGGTGTGAAATGTTCATTCTGATTAGGTTGCATATTACAGCCACGTTGATGCAAAACTAAAGCCTCTCCCAGGGTAAAAGACCAGAATCTGTCTCACAACCTCGTCGCTCATCAAGGTCAACTCTCTGCACGGCTCAGAGGAACCCTCATTTTTAAACACACCTCACATCAGCGCTTGCCACGACTGCCGTGCCACAGAGCCCGGCCCATGCTGAGGCCCTGACAGGCAATCACTGAGCAAGCCAATCAGCAGATCTCGTTCCACCCTGCTATGGAGGAACTTCCCGTCCCTTGTGGTTACTGTTTGGTGTCCAGGAAATGAAGGCAGTGACGCAAAATGTTGTGCTTGTGTGCGGTTAAACCCGCCGTCCCTTCCCCCACTGCTGTTGTAACACTGAGCTCTCGGAAGCCTTTTCACGGGCAAACTCGACAGAACCGCATCTCACAAACCCTGTGGTGCCGTCTATCTGTGGGAGATAGTGGCCGCGCTGGCCAATGGTGATTCGGGTCTAAGATTTTTATTGCCGTCACACATAGAAGGCCCAGTCACGAATCTGAGCTCCATTGCGCTAGACACTGCGCACCTTGTAAAACAGACTGCCCCCGCCCCAAAGTCCTGACAATCTAAGGCCTGGATCCAAAGACTCTCAGTGACCTCAGCGGGCTTTGGGTCAGCCCTAAGTACCCCTCATGTCATCTGAACACACGGTTTCTCTCCTACTAGCTGGAAAATAGGCCAGCTTGGGCTTATGGTTTTCAGCCTGGCCACCAGTTTTGCAGACACAAGTTTGCACCGCCAGTGAGGAGCCAGTGCTGATGTTCAGTGTTTAGAAATCCTCCTGGATCACAGCCACAGTTGTGTAGAGACGCCCCCAAATACCAGCCCTTTGCACCAGCCATTAGTTGAGCAGGCACAATAGTGCCCAAGAATCTGCAGGCCATTTTTGAAAATCAGGCCTATCAAACATCGCCAAGAATAACAGCGCGGCTGGGAACTGCTTTCCCGGGGTCCCACTCATCAGAACCCCGGGCGTGTATTTCCACCCTAGTCAATGGCATGCTTTTCTAACCGCCTCTGAAGAAGAAATTTGCTGTTCTCCTATCACCTTGGCTCAGATCAACATGTGAGATCAGTTTAATAGCTGATTCATGCATTGCCTTAGCTGCGTGAACAATACCTGTCAGGTTTGGAAAGGCACAAACGGCAGCCAGGCACCAAACCCTCAGCGACATTCCAGGGGGCTCCAAAATAATAATAAAAATAGGGGCTGGGCCCTAGGCTGCAATCTATGGCTTGGATCATCTCCCTCTCCCACGCTTTGAGTAGGCAGGGGGCCTGATTCTGATCTCACTTCTTATTGTTTTATTTCCGTTGCTGTAGGGCCTTGGAGCCCGAGTCACGGACCAGGACCCAAGTGTGCTGGTCGCTGCACAAACGCAGAACAAAGAACTGGCCCAGAGAGCTGACACTCCCACCGGCTTTACATGAGGAACTTCATTCAATTCAACAGCACGGCTCTCGATCCACACCAATGTAAGTGAGAGGCAATCAGGCCTCTGCAGAGCCCTGAGTACCCAGTGTTTATTATTGATTGGGACGGGGTCTGTACGAAACCTCTGGATCCAAACATCCTCAGTCTCTGGGAAAGTTCAGACGCAGAGCCCAGCGTTGTACCGTGGGCTCATTGTGGGAGTGGGACTCTCCGCTGCCTGTGGATGTCACTTACACTGGCATGAGGTAAGAGGCCAGCGTGCATGAGTGGAGAATTCTGACCTGGTGGCATTTCACACCTGCTTCGGCTAGGTGTAAATGATGACACAAGACTCAGGGCAGTGGAGAATCGAGTCCTATGGCTGGTGCCCTCTTTTAGGCTTCACAGGTGTAAATCTGGAGTGAGTGCATGAGAACATAAGAGTGGGTCAGGCCAAAGGTCCATCGAGCCCAGTGTCCTGTCTTCCGACAGTGGCCAATGCCAGGTGCCCCAGAGGGAATGAACAGAACAGGTAATCATCAAGTGATCCATCCCCTGTCACTCTTTAATCAATGGGATTACACCGATGTGAAAGTGGTGGAAGGGAGAGGCAAATCAGAGCCCGTCTCCTGCCTTTGCAGGGGGATAGACCTGGTGACCTAGTAGGTCTTGTCCATCTCCAATTACTGTGGTTCTCCTGCACCAGCCTCGAGGACATCCCCCAGCACACACAGCTTTCATGGCCAACCAGCAGTGATTTTGTCCCAGTGGAAGAGAGCTGGGAACTTAGACCCCGATATCAGTCAGGGCAGGGGAGCCAGGGGTGGCTTTCCGACAGACAAGAACTCACCACAAATATTGCACCTCTGTCCCAGCCCTGAAGCAGAACTGAGAGTTCCAGGAAACACATCATGGCCTGACTCCTGAGCACCTCTCACCATGTGGTGTCCAAGGGGAAAATATGAGTGAAAGGGCCAAACCTCCCATTGGAGTCAAGGTCCAAGTTCCCACTGATTTCACCGGGGCCTGGGTTTGGCCCTAGGTCCCTGTCACCCCCAGTGATGAATGTTACAAGACTCTCCCCCTGAGTCAGTTTCTCAGAGTGATGTGGTCATGGCAGGGTGAGGCTGAGGGTGTTAGCCAGGCCGGGGCTGGTTTTACAGCTCAGAAAGCAGCCCTCCCTCTCCCATGCCCTGGTTTGTTGGTTGGAAGGTTTCCCACTGGCATCATTCACTTGGGCTTGTCTGACGCCCTGTCTGGAGAAAGGGCAGCTGCTTTGTAAAGGCTTTGGTGTGAATGGTCTCCCCCAGCTGTGACCCAGCACCCTCAGGCCGGGCTCTCTCTAATCCCAGGAAATTAAATGCTAGATTTTGGCTAATCCATGCTGCACTTCCTGCGGATCTGAGACAGCTGGCTCCTGCCTGGTGCAGGCACGATGTGTCAGACGAAGGGCCACACTTGTCTCTGGTGTAATTCCACTGACTGCACTGGGGTCATGTGCTGAATTTGGCCCAGTGAACGATTCATGCTAGTGACCCACAGAGGCTTTTGTGTCTGTCCATGAAGGTCTGCACCCGTGGGCATAAAGAGGGTTAGGGCGTGAGCAAGCGAGCGGAACGTGGACTGAAAATCACAGCAATGTTCCCGGTGGGGAGGGGAGGGAGAACAACCAGACTGCGGGATCCTTTCCCCTCTGAGAGTTTGCTCACTGGAGTCATTTTAAAGTGGACTACACCGAGCCCTGGAGAACAGGCTGTAGGGAACAAGCCTGCTCTGGCAGAAAGACCCTAGTGCCGGGGCTGGGTCGACAGCCCTGGTGACTGAAGAACTGTCTCTACCCCCCTGGGCAGCAGCCACACTAGCTTCCTGGACACTGTTCCCCATCAGTGTGCCTGACCCCCGCAGGATCCCCCCGGATGCAGAAGGGAGCTCAGTCTCCATAGCCCATTCAGTCCTCAGCCTTTGTCTGCCGCATGTGCAAGCAAGGGGTAGGCTAGCGCTGGTTGTGATTGTGGTTTGGATGCAAAGGACATCTGCAAACCAAGGACTGGGCTGAGGCCTCACCGCGGAGTCCTTGCAGCCCTGACCCCAGCCCCAAAGAGCCTTTCCTTCGGGTCAGCTTCCATCTGCCTCCAGCCCAGGCTGGCTGTGAACAGGGTCAGCGTCTGTGAGTCCGCGCCAATTGCTGGGCATGGGTGGGGCGAGTGGGGAGGGAGGCAGTGAAGGGTGAGCAGAATTGCCGAGCCTTTGAGGTGGCACCTGCGCTGTGCTCATGACCCAGCAGGAGACAGGTGCTGTGGACTGACCTTTGACCCTGGATATTAGGGTTCCTGCAGCTGTCAAGGTCTCCAAGGTGTTGAGCAGTGGGTACTTGTTGATGACCTGCCGGAGAACCCGCAGGGCTTCCCCCAGGCACTCGTGGGCTAGCGGCCGGTGAGACTCCAAGGGATCTGCAACAGAGAGGGGTCAAAGCGGTCGTTACAGCCCTTCAGTCTCCGCTACGCAGGCTGGTTCTGTAAAGTCAACTTTGTGCTGGCGAAGGGCGCTCTGGAGGACAGGAGCACCAGGTGATGGCAAGGCGAGCTCCCACACACAGACAGTTCCCCTGGCCCATGTGCCTCAGCCTGACCCACACCATCCTCTGCTACTGCAGTCCTGCCCCCCCCCCGACTCTGCCATGCACCTCAATCCTAGCCCTGCTATTCCAGTCCTGCCCCCCGACTCTGCCACGCACCTCAATCCTAGCCCTGCTATTCCAGTCCTGCCCCCCCGACTCTGCCACGCACCTCAATCCTAGCCCTGCTATTCCAGTCCTGCCCCCCCGACTCTGCCACGCACCTCAATCCTAGCCCTGCTATTCCAGTCCTGCCCCCCCGACTCTGCCATGCACCTCCATCCTAGCCCTGCTATTCCAGTCCTGTTCCCCCACCTATACTAACACCCCAGAACCCTGACTGGCAGCCCCTGCACCCATTGTCACAGTGCGGAGTTACTTCTAAGCAGGCATTTCCAGTTGTGCAGTGGTTTTATGAGAGCAAGAGAGGCTGAAACCTACCAAACTCATGTCACTGATGAGCAGCCCTATCGGAACTGAAGTCTAATGCAGTCCACCCAGCTCATCTTGATCAGTCTGTTCAGGGGGTGAGAGGGCAGGGGGAAAGCCCCATTTCCTGGCTGATTAATCCCATGGGACCTTTGGAAGGAGCCAGATGTACTCTGTGCTCACGGGCCTGGTGCCTGCTGGCGCTCTGGAGTGCTCTGTGTCACATCATTGCCTCCAGTCTCTCTACTGGTGGCTTCCCCACCAGTGTCTCCAGCCTGCCCAGCGTATCCCTGCCCAGGAAGCCCCTGCTGGTGTCTCTGGCCTGCCCGTATCTTCTCCCAGCCTCCACCCTCTCTTGGACTGCTCAGCAGCTGTCAGTCCCCCCAAGACAGGAATCAGTGCAGGCTCCTGTTCCACAAGGGGGTTCCTCTGTGCTGATGGGATGGTACCAATATCCCCCCTGTTAGGGAAGGCTGCCTAGACTGTCCCGGCCAACACCTCTCACTCCCTGTTGGAATGGGCACATTCATACTCAACTAGGGTGACCATATAGCCCAAAGGCTGGGGCTGGTGTCGCTGCTCACCTGAGCCCTGCCACCCCACCCCACCCCGCCACGTGGGGCTGGCATCACTGCCCCTCTGCTCCCCGCACGTTCCTTTGCACCCCTCTTTCTTGACAAAAGTGGGCATTTGTCCCGTTTGCTCTTGCCAACTGATCAAGTCAGCAAGAGCCAACGGGACAAACACTCACTTTTGCCCAAAAAGTCGGGACAGCCGGGACAGGGCTAAGAAAAGGGACTGTCCCGGCCAAAACAGGACATAAGATCCCTATGCTCAACAGACGAATGCCGCTTCAGATGGCATCCTTCTCTAGCGGCCAGCAGCAACGAACATGGGTGCGTGGGATTGTGAGTCTCCCTCATTACATACCAACCCATTATTGCCTCCCTAGGCCATTTATTCCGGTGGTTAAGCACTGGAATAAATGGCCTAGGAAGGTTGTGGAATCTCCATCACTGGAGCTTTTTAAGAGCAGGTTGGACAACACCTGTCAGGGATGGTCTAGATAATTCTTAGTCCTGCCATGAGTGCAGGGGACTGGACTAGATGACCTCTCAAGGTTCCTTCCATTTCTGTGATTCTATATAGAGCCCCCGGCAACTGATCTCCGAGCCCATTAAAACCCACCCCTTCAGCTTCCTGTTCCTGCCTCAGTTTGCTCACCCACCTTCCCTCCTCCCTGAGAACTGTCCTTCCCAAGGCAGACCCTCCGCATCCCAGCCCTGGCTGGGTTTAAAGGCCTGAGGCCAGAGCAGCATCCTAAGGAGCCTTGTCCGTCTGGTAACGCTCAGCGGCTGGCTATCTTGGGGGGGAATGTGTGTGTCGGGGGGGGGGAAGCTTAGTTGGGGTGTTGGGATGAGATGAATAAAGAGCCTTCAGAGTAACACTGAGAATTCCGGGAGGGACGAACCCTCTAGCTTCTTGCACAGTGGGCCTGTGGATTAGTGGCTGACGCATGGGACTGGGGCAGGGCTCAGACATTAGGATGATGGGGGGCCTGCAAAAAATCAGCGTAGCCCTACTGACTTCAATGAAGCTGCACCGAGTTGCACCAGCTGAGGATGTGCACCAGCGGGCACCCGGCCCCTGAATTCTGGCACTGACTCTCTGGGTAACCTTGAGCACGTCACTTAACTGCTCCATGCCTCAGTTTCCCCATCTGGAAAAGTGGGAACAATACTTACTTTTGGACAATGATATAAGACCTCTGGATGAAAAGCATGGGAGGCGCATAAAGCATTGGTCTTCGGCCTGACTGCTAGGCGGTCCCTGCTGGGGTCTGGAACACTCCCTCGCCAGGCTGGTTCAGCCTCACACTGCACTAGAGTGCAATGCCTGGTAGCAGCATTGTGGCCTAGTGGGTAGAGCACTGGACAGGGGCACAGGCGACCTGGGTTCTTGTCCCAGCGCTACCACTGGCCGGCTGACTGACTGTGGGCAGGTCACATCCCCTCCCTGTGCCTCAGTTTCAAATAGTTTCAGGACACTGACTTGCTTTGGGACCTGTAGATGAAAAGTGCTATCATGCAGCTATTATTCCATGCATGGGCTAACTGCATTGCCAGCCACTAGCAGCCTCTGAACCTGTTCCCAGCCCCTCAGGCGATGTGGTGGGAAAGCAGAGGCAAAGTGATGAGATGAAATGGACCCAAGGGAAAGTTCAGGTGAATGTCACAAAAATAGACTCCAAACAAGTGGATCTGCCCCCTCAGGAAAGTGTTGGGAACCCTCCATTGCTTGGGGTACTCTGAGCCACCCCAGCCCAGGAGAATGGACCAGAGGGAACAGCCCTGTAGTGGTAGGTAGAGATGGAGAATGTCTTGTCTGTCTCCATCAGTGGTTCACTGTATCCCAAGACACCTGAGCACAGATCCCTGCCAGGAGGGAGGGTCTGGCAGACACAACCAGTGTCTGTGGATCTGACCCTCTGCCGCCCTGCGCAGTCATTTACACCTGTGCAAAGCGGACGTTAAATGCTCCCAGTCTGGCATTGGCCATCCACTTTGCCGTGATGTTTTTACAACCCAGGTGCAGGACAACAGAGCATCAGGCCCTGGGAGTTTATGTCTGGCTGTGGTGTGACTGGGACAGCAGGAGGGAGATGGGAGGAGTTTGACCCCAGTGATTTTTCCTCGGTGGCGGGTTTCCCTTGAAAGCAGTTTGAGAATTTCCTCCTCATTTCCTTTCCTTTCATTCCCTGCCCGGATGTGAACTCCCTGCCACGCAGCCTGGAGGGACCCAGTGGCTTCTTGTTGCCTCCTCCCTGCTCAGCCAAATTTCCATTATTGCTATAATTTAGGATAATTGCTGGGTGGATTTTTTCAGCCACCCATCGGAGATGCAGCAAATAAGCAGGCTGCTCTCCGTACATGCACCCCAGCTCACTCTTTGAGCACGGGAACTGGCTCCAGGGTCCTTGGGAAGTTTGTTTACTGGCAAGAAAGGAAGTTGGATATTGGGAGTTTCCCCAGGAAACCAGCCCCTTCTGCGACTCTCCAGATAAAGCTGCCAACCAGCATCCCTTGTTTCTGCCCCCTCAGCCCTGTGATCGCAGACTGAGAAGGTGCAGTAGAATTCTGCCCTTGGGGCGCCGGAAGCTATCAGCATGTCCAGGTGAAAACATATACATTTCTTTTCCTTCAGGTGCCAGGCACAGAGGTGTAGCATGAGTGACACAAAGCCAGTTCTCTTCCCAGCTCTGACAGGGGAATGTGATCTGATCTAGTGGTTAGAGCAGTGGACCCGGACTTAGAAATCCTGGGTTCCATTCTCTGCTTTGGAATGGAGTTTGATCAATTAGAGCAGCAGGGAATGGGAGTCAGGATTCCTGGGTTCCTTCCCTAGTTCCGCAACTAAAAGACCTTGAGCATGTCACTGTCCCTTCTCCGTGCCTCAGTTTCCCCATCTGTAACACAGGATTATTCATGCTTTCCTACCTCTGAGATCCCTGAATGAAAGGGGATATGTGAGCAGTATTGTTACTGTTATCAGCCTGCTCTCTGCATTGAGATTTTGCTCTGTTACATCAGTGTAAATCCAAAGGAACTCCACTGACCTCACTCCGGTTTATACAGGTGAACTGAGAGCAGACTTTGTCCCCGGTGAGAACATGTGCCTATGCGGGGCTCTCTACGAGCTGCATTGCCATGGGCACGGGGCGGCTGCATTTCCCCTGAATGAGCAGCGCTGCTAGGAGGTCGGGAAGCAGGCCTTAAATAAGGGGGGTGGAAGGAAAGGAAGGGGTGTGAGGTCTAGACTGGCTGATCCCTTTAATCCAATCCTGGATGCTAGGAGATGGGGTGACCTCAGCACTGACAAGCCCAGGGACTAAGCCCAGCGTCTGGGACTCTGGGACTGGATGGCGCAGCCTTCTTTGGAGAGAAATCCACAAGAGCAGGAAGGGAGAGAGGGAGCCTCGTGTAAAAGTGATGGCTGTGAGTGGGCAAACCCTCCGTCCCAGCCCCCTATCTCAGTGTCAGGGTGGAAGGGATTTCCTATGCATTCTCTGTCTCCTCTTACATTTCCAGGCTATGTCCGGAATGGAAAGCAGAGAGGCCAGAGGGGCTGGGAAGGGCCGTGTTGGGCTGGGGACAGGGACAGGACTGGGATCTGTGTCACAGCTGAGCAGGGATGGACAAAGAGATGTAATGGGAGGGCTGGATCCACCAAAATGGTGCGATCCCCTAAAACCATTGCTGCATCCCTTCATGCACACCCAGATCCTGCCTCAGCATCATCAGTCTTCCTCCAGAACCCGCACGGAGTCCCCCTGAGCCCAGTCTCTCTCCCTTCCTTCACCCCCTCTCATGGGTGTAGAGCTGGTTGAAAATCTCCTGACGGAACATGTTGCCGTTTTGTTTAAATCAAACGTTTCGGCTGGAATGCGTCAATTTCGACTTAATTTCATTGCCTGGGATGGGGGAATCAAAATGAAACATTCTGACATTTTCATTTTGAAATGGGTTTTCATTGAGGAGTTTATATTAGATTATTAAAAAAACCTAAACGTCAAAATCCAACCAAAACAGCTCAATTGACGCAAATCAATTGGGGCGGGGGGGGAGATTTCGTTTTGCAGGAAATTTTGAAATGTCCTTCTGTTTCAGAACAATTTCCCCTCCCCACGAAAATGTTGGCATTTCTTGCAGAATGGAAATCCCAGTTTCTAACTCTGCAAAAAGAAAAGGAGTACTTGGGGCACCTTAGAGACTAACCAATTTATTTGAGCATAAGCTTTCGTGAGCTACAGCTCACTTCATCGGATGCAGTATACATCCGATGAAGTGAGCTGTAGCTCACGAAAGCTTATGCTCAAATAAATTGGTTAGTCTCTAAGGTGCCACAAGTCCTCCTTTTCTTTTTGCGAATACAGACTAACACGGCTGTTACTCTGTAACTCTGCAAAGGCTACTTGACCTTCGCCTTCCATCCCCCATCCCCGCTCCCCCAGACCGATAACCTAACAAGTCAGATTCACAGCTCGTATAAACGGGTGTAGCTCCATGGAGTTTGGCCCATGGATTTTTTTTCTCCCACTGACCCAATGCAGAACCGGGCTCCCACTCCAACCACCGTGCCAGGATCCAAGTGCCATAAGCACCCTTATTCAGTTGTGACCAGGGCTGGCTGAGCAGGGGATGCAAGGTGAGCCACACTTCAAGGTGGACTTTCATCTGGAAATGGGGTCCAAAATCAAACCTTGGTGAGAGAGACCTGGGCCCAAGGTTCCTCCCCACTCCTTTCAGAATTGAATCTGGGTCACCGCGCCCCCTCCCTGTGGAGACTCCCGCCCCATGTTACACACTGGGGCCTCGCGATGGTGTTTTCCACTGGAACAGGGACCGCGTCAACATGTTTGCATGGCTGGCAGTGAAAAAACAAGTCATCATGTGACCCCCAGCTGGGCCCCACCCTAGCCAGGGGTGCGGGAAATATACAGTTTCCTTTGTCTCCTACAGAGAGAGAAGGCTCTTAAAGGGATAGGGCAGAGACTGCAGGGCCACTTCCCACTCCCAGCCTGGCCTCCTGGTAAAGAAGAGAGCCGCTTTCAGCGGCCCTTTGGGAACCCAGGTTCGTTCCCAGGGGCGAATGGGGCTCGGGGAGAGGCCAGGCATGTGCCCAGTGCCACTCCAAGGGCTTTATCTGGGTGCCACCAGCCATCGCTGGCGCCGCAGTAAACAGGAAAGGCAGGCAGATGAAAATAGCTTGCAGGCAGGAAGTCATGTTATCCTGTCCCAGATCCCCCTCCCCTGCTCAGCCTCTTACCCCTCTTCCTCGCCTTGCATGGCAGCTGCCGCTGCTCAGCTCCAGGGCCAAAAGGAAAGGCTGGAGCAAAGCAGTTGCAGGGCCACCGTGGGGAGGTCGGACCCGGATCCCCCCAGGGCGCTGCAGGGCCTGGCTTTCTGCTCTCCCACTCTGGGTGACTCCACCACCTCCCAGCATGCCGCTGCCCGATCCATAGGGGACCCCCTCGTCTGGGGAATCACCCCCGTGTACAGCCTTTTCCTCCTGGGAGCTCCCCGCCCCCACATAGCCAAGCATCTTTGGAGGCAGGTGTCCAATCAGTGCCACGGACTTGCCAGTGGGGGGGAGCACTCTCACCCCCCTTCCCTTCCCTTCCCTTTGCCCATTGCCACTCTCAACGGCAGGTGCTGCCTGACCCTGCCTGCTGCTTTTCTAGCCTATTTGCTCTCTGCTCCCTCCCCCCTTCTCCTCTTCACAGCTGCCTCAGACACCGCTCTGCCCCCTCCCCCACTCTGCTGGGACCAGCCTGCCTTTGTCCCTTCCACCCCAGAGGTGGCTGCATCCACTGAGGAGTGACATGGTCTCTGGAGATCAGATGAGCAATTAGAAGTTTTGGCTCACGCTGGCTGGGGCTAGATTATGCCCCCACCCATAATCTATGGAGGCGAAATGACCAGTACAATTGCCAGCAGAATCAGTGCAGCTGGCTAGGGAGAGCAGCTGAGGGGCATTCCCAGGATATTAAAAATCACACATCCCAGGGCCCCTGGCTATGCTCCACTGCTGGGCCACAGTTCCTCCCGCCCAATCCCCCCGGCGGAGCTTGAATCACATGACACGCCTGAGCGCAGCGGGTTCAGTGGAGTGGGGGTCATTCACCCCAGGCAGGGATGAGACTCCATTGATTTCAGTGGGGCTGGGCTCATTGACATCAGCTGAGGAGCTGGGAGTTCTCTGTGCGGGATGAGTCCAGGATACCTTCCTAGTTAGCACTATGCAGTGGGGGTTCGTTGAGCCAACCATGAGCCCCAGAAGGTAGGTCAGCGTCACCCCCGTTTTGCTGCAAGTGTTTCTGATTCTCCTTGCCCCAGCTTTCTGGCCAGCTCAGTGGAATTGCTCCTGGTTTACGCTTACGTCTGTGAGAGGAGAATCAGGCCCGGTGGGGTTGTTTCACGTTCCCACCAGTGTGAGGGAGCAGAGAAGTCTGCTCTGAGAACATCTGACGGCCCCTTTGCACAGGGCTACATGATGACACAAAGTGCAGAGGAGAATGGCAGCTGCTGGCTCCCAGCCTGCATTGCTAGAACACCACCTCTCTCGGCGTGGGGTGGAGACTAGGATTTTGTCCCTAGCTCGGTGTGATCAGTTTGTAACTTTTGCCAAGTGCTTTGGGATCTCCCAAGTCTGGAACAGGGATACTATTACATAGCACTTGGATAACCCTTTCCATTTCCAGTCTGTTAAGGTCATTAATCCTCCAACATGCATGGGAAGTAGGTAAGTGAGTAATATTACTGAGGAAACTAAGGCACAGAGCAGGAAAATGGCATGTTCAGGGGCTCAGTGTCAGAGCCAGGATTAGAATGCCAGAGCTCCTGCTTCCCGGCAGTCCCCTGCACAGATCCACTCTCTGACACCACTGGCATGCCTGTGTGGGATTGCCCAGGCTCGAGGGGGAGAGGCAGGCTGCCTGGCACTGAGGAGGCGAGATCTCATTGGGATTATTTCTGTGACGTTATCCCCTGTGAGCACAGGGACTCCCGGAGGGTTTGATGCCCATGCACTGCAAACAGCCTGTCCTCTCCCACCCTGCAGAATCTTCTTCCTCAATCCCCAGCACTCTGGAGGGTGAATCAAGCTCAAGCATCTGGGAGGGGGGTCCAGCGTTTCCAGCACGCCAGCCACCGGCAGCCATGACCCGTGTGTGTGATTCATAGCTGGGTGACTGGCGCAGGGAGCAGCAGAGCACAAGACCAGTGCTGACGTCAGATCCAGGAGGCCAGAGCATGGCATGGATCAGCCCCAATGCATGCACAAGGCCACCAAACCCATGGGCCAGTTTCTATGGGATGGGTAAGTGCTGGCTGCAGGGTCCTGTTGCCAAAGGCAAATCAGCCAGTGTCCCCTCTGCCAGCCCCCCGTGCAAACAGGGCGATGCCCTGATTTTCAAAGCCTTCTCTGATTTTGAGGGCCTGTTCTATGGGGCACATTCTCAGTCCTGGGCCTTATTGTCTGAGGGGCTTAGCGCCAACTGAGGTCACTGGGTGCTGCCAGGGCCCAGCACCTCTGGGAAATCTGTCCCAGGGTGGCTCAAAATTAGGCCCCCCAAAATGGAAGCATCCAGAAATCAGAGGCTGTGGCTGAAAATCCGAGGCTCCTGGCTATTTCTCTGCCCTAGGCTGCCTTCTGCTGGCCTGCCTGGACACAAGGGTCCCTTTCAGAGCCGGGGAGCCCCTTGGGGCCTTCCATTCTATCCCACCTTACTCTGCCCCATTCATTACCAGACACGATGGAAACCCCTGTCCAGGTCTTTACATTCCACAAGTCCCCTTGGGAGCAGGAGGGCCCAGGTGGTCATGGGCACTTACCGTCTCTGAGGACCACGTCTCTCAGCTTCTCCAAACCCTCGGCAAACCGGGCCACGTCGGCCAGGAGCTGCGAGATGTCCTCCACATCAATGAAAGTCCCCTCCCCGCTGTCGATGGGGCTGTAAGAGGCAGGGGTCTTCTGTCCCTTGGTGATGCCCCGGGTGCCCGCAGGGGACAGAGGGAAGCCAGCAGCGCTGGCATGCCGGCTCAGGCTGGTGGGGCGCTTGAGTGTGCCCACTGTGCTGGGGCTACTGCTGAGCTTGGAGCTGGACATGGACAGGTCCACCAGGCTGGAACTCGGCGCTTCCAGGCAGTCCTTCCGGGGCAGCTCCTGATGGGACAAGAACATGCGTGAGCATGTAATGGGCAAGAGGGAAGGGGCTTCCAACCCTCCCAGAGCCAGTGGGGAGGAACCAGCCCCACAGGGGTTGCCAAGGCTGTCCTCACACTTATGAACCTTCATCTTAATTAGGGGAGGGAGTGCAAGGGTGAGAGCAGGGGACAGGGAGTCAGGACTTTTGGGTTCTAGCTCCACTCTAGAAGAGGAGTGGGGTCTAGTGGGTAAGGCAAACGGGAGGGCTGGGCAACAGGACTCCTGGGTTCTATCCCTAGCCCTGAGATTGGACTATGGGTAGTTGTTACAGAAGGGCACTGGGAGTCAGGACTTCCTAGCTCTGCTGCTGACTATTTTTGTGACCTCGAGTAAGTCACTTAAAAAAAAAAACTCTCTGTGCCTCAGTTTCCCCATTTAGGAACTTTTTACAAGGATGCGATGAGATTTAATGGGTTAATGGGCCAGATTCTGATTCCAGGAACCCTGGTGTAACTCGTGCACTGAAACCGGAGGGGTTACTCTGCATTTTCACCAGGGTAAATGAGATCATGGTCTTATCATCAATTAACAGCTACAGAGTTTGCATTTTGTAACAAGAAAAGGCTTAAGGAATTGAAGGAACATTTCCTCCAGCAATTGAGGGACAGTCTCCGAAGATGAAGACAGTGAGTGACTCAGCTGGGGAGAGGAAAATGACTGAATTGCGAATAAAAGTTGGCAGGTTTAAATGATTCACCTCTCAGAGCTATAAGAGCTGCATTCTTTGCCCTGTGTGTGGAAGTCCCGGTGACACCAGTAAGAATTCAGGTCAACAGTGCGGGTAGACCCCCCTGAGACCACAAAATGACTGAACAAAGATGAATTACAATTTCGATACAACAAAATGATTGCAAAATTCTTGGAACAAGACAGTCTTGATCCCACTAACACTAATACCGGGCTACTCAGACCTTCAGGAGCCAAACCAGCGATCAACGTTACCCGAAAGAGCCACAGGAGTGTGAATTCAGTGTTCCGTTGTCTATCGAACTATTCCTATTTAGATAGTATGGCAGGGGAAATATTTATAGATATTATTCTCACAGAAAATAAGTTAACTTAATTGGTTAATAACATCATCAAAGCATCCTGATTGGTTAATAATTAAATCTCGCTGTGTTTGAATATTGCTTGCTGCACAGAGCTGCAGGAGACACATTCAAGAGCCGCACGCAGCTCGTAAGCCATGCTCTGAGTATCACTGGCTGAACAAGCTGGGAAAGCCCTGCTAGAGCACAGCTCCCAGCTGCTTCTGATCCAGCCCTCCCAGCAGGAGGCGCTGTAGGAAGCATTTGTAGAAACACTGGCTATAATTTAGGGATGCTCGCAGGTCACTGTCTGTCCCAGCATCTCCCTTCTGGAGGGGCTGCCCAGACTGGGATGAGGTTCCCAAGAGTTCTCGATTTATAGAGTGCCACTAGGCCAGACCCTGAGGTACTGATCCACTTGCGGCCTTGATCCACTGCTCTGTACCACACAGCGACAGCCAGGCACGGAGCTTTATAAGCTCAGCCCCTGCACCACTGGAAACACCCACAGGAACTCAAGAAGCAAAGTCCCACAGGGGTGAAAATACAATATGGCCTTCACAGTCTCAGTTGCCTAAGACCTTCCCCCAAGACTTTCAACACGTAACCAGCCCTTGCTGCTGGACCTTTCACAAGCATCAGTCATCAACTCGGAAACCACAGACTTTTCTCTCTGATCACTGAGCTGGGTTCTTCCATGTCCCTGCTGGCTGCCTGGCTTATATCAAAAGGAGGACTTGTGGCACCTTAGAGACTAACCAATTTATTTGAGCATAAGTTTTCGTGAGCTACAGCTCACTTCATCGGATGCATACTGTGGAAAATACAGAAGATGTATTTATACACACAGACCATGAAAAAACATCTGTATTTTCCACAGTATGCATCCGATGAAGTGAGCTGTAGCTCATGAAAGCTTATGCTCAAATAAATTAGTTAGTCTCTAAGGTGCCACAAGTACTCCTTTTCTTTTTGCGAATACAGACTAACACGGCTGTTACTCTGAAACCTGGCTTAGATCAGTTACTGGTCATCTCTCCTCCACTGTCTCTTCTGGTGTCTCTCTCTGCACCGGGGCTCCTTTTGCCATGTGGAATTACAGTATTGAGCACCCTATACCACTTTATATTATACTGGGTTGTCCTCTACCAGGTGGGTTGACAGTAGGTCATTGTATGTCACACGGGGTTCCATGGGACGCCCAGTGCCAACGTCGACATAGAGCAGGTTATTCTGTTCATGGATTTGGAGTACTTTCCTCCACCTTGGCTTTGGGTCTGGCCTAGGAACCGGAGTATGTGACACTGTATTGTAATCATGCACAAATGCCATTAAAGAGCATGGCTGGTGCAAACTGGCCAAAGCCAGGAGATAATGGAGAAGCCGAGAGTTCAGACTATGTTCTCCAACTCCCGGGCACAACTGGGTGTGCAAGAGGACAGACATTGCCTCCAGGCTAGAGTGTTCCCCGTAGGTGATTTGCCATGATTTCACACTGTGATGAAGACACCATGCTGCGATGTAACGCGATGTGGCATTGTTGTGACACAGTGTCACCACGTGATGGTTCAACATCCTGATCCCCACGGGAGCTTTTCCATTCCCAACTCAAAGAAGATTTGTTGGCTTCCCACAGGGGATTTCAGATCAAATGCAGGACAACTCAGTTCTAATGTGTGTAGGTGCTGGAGGAAGAGCTTGTGATGGGCCAGAGACAACTTTGAGTTCTTCCTATGCAGTCCCATTGACTTCCAGGGAATCTAGTACGTGTAAATGGAGAATTTGGCTTGATACGTTTCCCTTACATCTTTTATCTGGCATTTCCTATTCTACAGGTTTTGCATATGAAATACCCCGTCAGTGTGTCTGTACTGGGAAGACACCTGGTCTTTCAAAGCCAGTGACAGAAGGCTGTAATAAACATAGAAGCCATAGGAGGGCATCGCTGTGGACTGGAGACCCATGAGCCATTCCCTGCCAACCATGTCTGGTTTGTGGGTAGAGTTGCATCAGAAACCATGGCTGATAACAAAAACAGTTTCAATTACAGAAAGGAAAGGACCAGCCAGCCTAGCTGAGCAGCCAGCAACGGCGGATGTCTTCTCTCTGGCCAAAGGCGCATTATTTAGCACAACACAAAAGGAAAGCAGGAGTTACCTAGGAGAGCCCCATGAGACCACTATATGATCAAGGATCTTCTAGAGCCACCCATAAGGGACAGCATGGCTCAGGGACTTGGTGGCGTCTTCCACCTCTAAGCCAGTGATTCAGATCCATGCCACTTTCAGTAGTTCCTATCAGACGGCTGTTCGGCAGCCTGGGCGTGAAATGGGTCAGGTGGGTCTCAGCCCAGTTCTCAGCAAGCGTGACAAAACCCACCCCAGCTGGTAGCGACTGGGCCTCGTGGTGGCAGTGTCAGCCACGAGCCCAGGAACTGGATGAGCCTGCGGGCTGTCCTCCCCTCTCCCCTAGAGATGGTCCCTCCAGGGCAGGGCTGTGGGGAAGCTTCTGCTGCCTTTGCTCTGGCTGCTCGGTGGATAAATAGGGCCCTTCTCTCTCAAACCCTGGCACCGACCTTCGCACGAGGCTCAATTAGAGACAAAAAATGAGAAATGAACCCCCAGGAGGCTGGCGGGGACTGTGAGTTCCAAGATCCCAGAAGGATAAACGACAGGCAAACTGAGCCAAGAGGAATCTCCAGACCCCTGCGAACCCCTATCCAGGAGCGAGACATGATAACACCAGGCAGCCCCCTCTGGTGTTACAAGCTACTGGCTCCATGGGCTTTGGCAACTGCAGGGTGATACGTTCCCTGTCTGGTGGCAGCTTTATTATGCCTCACAGGCTTGGCTAGGAGGCCGGAGGGGTTCTAGTTGAAATCATGGGGCTGGATTCCACCTGTTTCCCTGTTGCCCCCTGGGTGGAGTTGCATGGACAGAAGCAGAAGGCAGAATTTGACCCTGGGTTCCCACCTACCTTCAGCCACACCTTTGGTTTGTAGGAGAGGGAGTCCAGGGCATGCTCATGTGAGCCGTGTTTCTTTGCCATTCTCCTGAGCTCAACAGAGTACGGGCTGTAGCTGTTCTTCCCAGTTGTGTGTTTGCTCAGCATCCTCTGATCTTACACACAAGGGGCCTATGGGCTGGACCCATCCACAAACCCCCAAGAACTGGCCCAGAAAGAAGGATGGGGAAGGAGGAGCAAACAGAGCCACTGCCTTTTAAGAAGCTGCTGGACAGTTTTCGACGGCTTTGGGACCCACCCCATTCCTTCTTCAGAGAATCTGTATTTTAAATTGAGTCTCTTTCTAAGGAGGGGCTGAGGTGGGTCAGGGTGTGTGTCTCAACCACAGTTGTTTCCAAAGCCGCAGGAAGATGAAGCTGGGAGCTTCCCTTTTTGCCTGCTTTGGAACCCCGTGTAGCTTGTTTAAAAAACATCCACACGCTCCTGTCCGTCCCCCTTTGCTCCCTCCTTCCAGAGCTGACCCTAGCTCGCAGGAGGAAGCTGACCCCAGATAGCCCCCCCCAAACTCTGATTTCTGTTCTCTGTAGCATAAATAAAGATGAGCTCCTGTCTTCCTCCTTCTCCGGCTTTGATCTCATTCCCTCATTGATCTCATGCTGCAAAGTTGCCTTCCATAGACGCGAATGCCAAATCCTTTCTCCCATTAATAATCATTTCCCTCGCTTCGTTCCCCAACGCTGCTGCTGCTGCTGCTTAATTTCTTTCATCCCCCACCCCCCTTAATCATATCTTCTCTCCTTTTCAAAGCCAGCTTCCATACAGATAAACTATTGCCTAAGGTATCTTCCCCCCCCACCCCCTCCTCCCACCACTGCCCTAAAAGTTGGTAATTTTCAGAGCCACCCTCCCTCCCATTGCATCTAGCCTTTCACATTTGCATTGAGCAGAGGGAAGAGGATGCAGCGTTACTTACAGATGGGGTTTGCGGTATGGGGCTTCCTGCCCTGGTCTTCTTAGATATGGAGGGAGTTTTCATTAACTCGCGTTTCTTCCTTGAAAACATCTTTCCCAAAGGTAGAGCAAGATCTTTCTTGCGTCCCACCCCAGGCGATCCCCAGTCTCTTCGCTCCCCGCTGGGGTTCACTTTCTCTTTCTCTCTGTTTCCATCCACCACGGCTTGATTCCTGGCCTGGCGTAGATGCCCCTGTGTAGCTGCAGCCTGCCCAGCTCAGGCTCAACTCCCTTAGCAGTTCAACCACATTAGCTCCCCGCTTAACTGTCAGGGCTGAGGCATGTGATACTGACTTATTTCCTGATTGGCGTGTCAGGCTAACCTGCAGACACTTCACAGGGCAAGGCAAATGTGCAGAGAGAGAGACAACAGCAGCTTGATTCCTCTTTTCTTGTTTTGTTTTTAGAGGTTTGACTTTTGTTTTTTTTAAGTGGGGAGGGGAAAAATGGGTTGTGACCGCTGTTTGTAGGGGGGCCGGATTTCTCTCTTTGAGATGAGTTTTCCCCTGGGGGTTTAATTAGCCCCGTTTTCCAGATAGGAACTGAAGCCAGGAGAGATTAGAGGGGAAATTTCCAAAGACACCAAGGAGAATTACGCCCCAACTCCTGCTCAGTTTCAGTGGGAGACAGGCACCAAATCACCCTTTGTGCTTTTGAACATCCCCCTATTTATTATACTTACCTGGCCCCTAGTGCCAGAGCGCTTTACAAGCTTTATTTGTATAATGTATTTATTCCCCCCCTCCCCCCCCCGATTTTACAGATGGGAACTCAGGCCCAGAGAGATGAAGTGACTTGTCCAAGGTCACAGAGGACATCAGTGGCAGAGGAGGGAATCAAACCTTGGGGCAGGGACTGTCTTTTTGTTCTGTGCTTGTCCAGTGCCTAGAACAGGGGGGTCCTGGTTCACAACTACGGCTCCTAGGTGCTACAGTAACACAAACCAATATTAATCACGCCCCTGCAGCCCAGCCCAGTGCCTCAACCACAATACCACCCCCCCGCCCCTCTCGTTTCCTAGAAGCAACATGGTTTGTGGCGCCCAAGACATTAGATTATCTTACAAAATCTTTGTCTAACTGCACCTGCTGAGTGGCTGAGTGAGGGCCTCACTTTGTGAGCAGGTCCTGAGAGGTCCTGCCTGGCCACCCTGCGCATGCCGACAGGTACGATTAGCCTGTGAAACTCCATTGCTGCACCGTGAAGCCAACAGTTCAGCGATATGAAAAGAGGGATTAGAGCCACTGGTACGGGAAATCTAGGGTTACAATAGTAAATGTTAGAAATAACCGAGAGGGGGATATAAACCCTCATGCTTCGTGGCATAAGGAAATTCTGACTGTGGTCACTCAGCAGATAAGTCCCCGGGCAGGTTATCCTGCAGCAGCAGGGTTCTTGCACCTTCCTCTAAAGCATCTTGGTACTTGCCGCTATCAGAGGTAGGAGGCAGAGCCAACCTAGTCTGACAGTTTCCTGGGTCCATTCTTGCTGACAGCAAAGCGGAGAGAGGGCAAGCCACACCTTGCAAGATCGGGCCCAATTAACCCATTCTGTGGCCCCTGGAGGGGAGACAGGTAATTAAGGATTAGAGCCAGTGTGGGGAGAACCAAACTTGTAGGGCACGAGAGAGCGAAGACCTAGGAGAGAGGTAGCTGGGGATTTCTGCTCTCTGGGAAAGGAACCGCAGAGGGGCCTACAGGAAGGAGCTTGTGCCCTGGGACAGTCCTGAAGGGTGAGGCAGCTGGGGACAAGGCCACTCCTAAAGCAGGCCTGGGAGAGGAGATTGCAGGGAAGAAGCCCTGAGGGTCAGGGAAGAAGACCTTGGCAGATCATTGGAGAGGGATGAAGTGTCTGTGGAGGATTGAGCCTGGAAGAGTTGGAGTTTGGACGTTGTTCCCCCAGAAGGCGTGGGACTTTTCGTGTGACCCGGCTGGAGAGCCAGGTCACCGCACAGACCGCCAGAGGAGGAGGGAGAGGCAGAGGGGCTGCAACACTGGGTCTTGCAAGAAGGAGGTGCTCTGGATAGTGAGGCTATAGGGTGACTACTGGGAAAGGAAGGATCAGCTGGTATGCATGCGTGTTTCATGTTGCTAGCTCTGTCCCTGCCCCGATGAGGTATGGCTGGGTTGTGGGTTTGAGTCTCAGTTCCTCCATTCCTGTGCTTGGGGCAGGGCTGCAGGGTGTTTTTAAGGTGGCTTTCAGCCATCTCTGCACTCCCTGAGTTCTGGGGTTGTTCAAGGCACTTCTTGGCTCCTGGTGCATGCTAGAGCAGCCTCAGGGCTGTTGTCCTTATGCTCTGCTTCCCATGCCCCCCTGGACCCTGGCAATGCTCTGTGGCTGCAAACATCCACTCTATCTGCTGGAAGCAGAGGTGGTACAGGGCCCTTATTCCTGTTCTTCAGCAGCCACGGTGCAAGGAGGCCCCCAGCACAAGGAGTATTCTTGGGGGCCCTTTCCACCCACTTTAAGCCCCTGCCCTCGTGTAACTGAGAACTGGTCCCGGTCAGTGCAGTTTAAGGGCTTGATCCTCGAGTTATCAGGCAAACTGCCCACTGCAGTCGGTTGCCTGAGTAGGGACTGAAGGATTGGGCCGCATGGCTGAAAGCCTCTAGTTGCATGGAGCAAGATGAGGAGTCTGCCTGTGGCTGGGGATTTGCCTGTGGAGTGGTGCTAGGCTGGGTGTCTGCTGCAGTTAAAAGTGGTCTCACGGGAGACCAAAGTGCCAAATTTGAGCAGCTCGGCATTATTAACCCGCAGATGGCCGGGCTAGCCTGGGCCGGTCTCTTTAGGTCAGAAGTTCTCAAACTGGGGGGCACACAATGTATTCGGAGGGGTGGCATGAGAAGCTTTAGGAGGGGGGAAAAAAACATACTGCACACATTTTATCCAGGCAATGAATGGCTGGCGAAGGCGATTCCTCCAGACAGATCAGGTCCTTGGGTGGCGCTGGGTGTTTGACTGCCGGTGGCTCTGTGATTGTGACGGATTTCTGTGATGCTTGCCGAGCACGGTACGAAGTCTTTGCCATCGGTACGTGACTCCATTGGCTACGACACCGTGTGCACGTCTCTCTGAGCGTCGCCCGCCATCGCAGTTTTGCTTTTGCGCTTAGGACAATGGCGGGTTGGTGTGTTTGAATCAATGCCAGGCTGTTTGTAAGATTGCGTGAGGGTTGCACGTTGCTATGCTTGTGTGGCAGGGGTGTGTGGGTGTGTGTGTGGTTGCATAAACTACTGCAGACACAAAGAACGGGAGGGAGGGGGGTGATCAAAAAAGTTTAAGAACCGCTCCTCTCGGTGAACTCTGCTGCCGCCCGTTGGCGAGAAGGGGCGGTGAAACCATGGAAAACGGTGCATTCCTGGACGTTGTTCAGGCCTTGGGGTTCCCCTCTGAGCGCCAGAGAAGTTAGTGACTCTCTCTCCAGAACTGCTGGCTTTGGGTTTAACACTTTAGCCTCTTCTCAGTTTCAATTTCTGACCAGGAAGGAAAACTTTTTCTTGACTCTTGGTATTTGTATGATGGTAGCACCTAGAGGCCCCGACGGTAGGGTGACCAGATGCCCCGATTTTACAGGGACAGTCCCGAGATCTGGGGCTTTGTCTTATATAGGCGCCTATTGCTCCCCATCCCGATTTTTCACACTTGCTGTCTGGTCACCCTACAGAATGGGTGCCAGGCTGTACAGACACAAAGTAAGAGACAGCCCCGGCCCCAAAGTGCTTACCATCTAAATGGCCAAACGGCTGGGTGAGGAAACAGGTGCAGAGAAGGGAAGTGACTTCACCCAGCAGGTCAATGGCCAAGCTAGAAATCTATAGCTCCCCTTCCAGCGCCATATCTGCTAGGCCGCCCTGCTTCTCCTTTCCCACCTTCTTTTCTTTCTCCTTTCTCTTGCTTCCTCTCTCTCTTCTATTCCTGTCTCACATGTTTGGTTCTCTAGGTGTTTATATGGGAGCCACCCCCATGGTATCTGACAGAATTTCTCTCCCACATTACGCAAGAACTCTGGCCAAACTCCCCTTCCCCACCCGCCAAAGGGGGCATATTTTAGTGAGGGACTTATTTTTACCTTGTAAAATGGTCACCCTCTCTCTTTACTTAAAGGGGGGGGGGGGCTTGACGCTCATTTATACCAGCCTCTGTGACCCACCTCCCCGAGAGCCTCTCCTGCCGGCACAGCGCTGTCTGCAAGCGGGGCCCTGGAACAGTTGGTATAGCGGGGGGTGCTGAGAGCCATTGAACCGAACTGTAGAGCTTGTATCTGATGGAAACCACTTCAAGCCAGGGGGTGCAGCAGCACCCCCCGCACCCCTAGTTCCAGCAGCTATGTCTGGGGTAGGTCGGGCTGTGGATTACATTACACGACATGACTCGGGGTGTGGATTTCAGCCCTGAGTGATGTAATTACACCAGTACGGGTCTGTGGTGTAGACCAGGCCTCAGCATGCCCTGGGTGTCGAGGACCTGGTGATGTTGAGACAAGACCGTGGATTATATACGTCCAAATGTGGCCTAGGGTCGGGAGCCCAGACAAGAGCAGGGGGAGCGCTGACTGGTGCCGGTGCTGTGGTCAGAGGCCGGGCAATCTCCAGCAGCTGGGTTCTCTGAAATCCCGTCACGAGGGGTCGCTGTTGGAGCACTTTAGACTCATGGAAAGGGACTGAGGTTGTTTTCTCTCCTGCGCAGGGACCGAGCCCTCTCTGCAGGTTCGATGGACACATGGTCCTTGTATGATGCTGCTCTGGATGAGGGGGTTCTCCATGGCTCTCTCCCCCTCTACAGGCTTCCTCTGTCCTTGGGGACAGCCCGGCGACAGGGGCCATATAAGTCCTTGAATAGCTGGGCTATCCCCATTTTACAGCTGGGGAAGCTGCCACACCGATATGACGTGACTTACCCTGGCTCGCACAGCAAATCAGCAGCACAGCCAGGACTTGGATCCATGTCCCCTGAGCGCTGATCCCCGCTGTAACCACTAGGCCAGCCTTCCTCTCGACATCTCGCTCTGCTCTCTGCCTCCCACTGTTCAGAGCTGGCAGCTGGGTCCTTTCGAAGAACAGGAATTAGCAGGGAAGAACAAATCTCTCGAGCTAGAGCAGTCGGGGACGGGGCATCTTTTCGTTCCGTGTCTCTACAGCGCCCAGCATGATGGGGTCGTGCTCCGTGACTGGGGATCCCAGGTGCTCCTGCAGTACACATAATAATGGGTCAAACCGGAAAGAAGAGAAGGACTGAAAGTAATGGACTCACAGGCTCAGATTCTGTTCTGTGTCCCTGTTCAACTCCTGTAGCAGAGAACCAAGTGTGGCCAGTTGTATGGACGCTGCTGACAGAAGTGGGTGCCAAGGGGAAGGGGGACTCAGCAAATCTTGAATAACTGGTAATCTCTGGGGAGGTAACTGCAAGTGACTACGGTTCTCTCCAGAGACATCAATGAAACCCCTGCAGCCAAGCGCCCCCGCCCTTGTGGGATGTCTGGAGCTGGCATGGGATTTGAAATGTGCAATTTGGACTGCTGTGCTCGGCTAATTAATTATTTGAATTAATTATTTCTGTAGTGCCAACCATGTGCCAAGGGCTTAGTTTCATGGTGCTGGCACAGAAGGAAGATGGCAGGAGAGCAGCAATCCAGTCCTTCCTCCCTCCCCCCACTGCCCGGCGGAGAGGAAACGCCAACATCTTCAAAAGCTGACTCTACCTGAGGCTGCCTTAATTTTGGGGAGTCCAGTTCGAGACTTCACCGGCCTCGGTTTTTTCAGAGGCATTGAGCTCTTGGGGCCAGAGGTACAAAAGAGCTCGGGGCTGGATTTTCAAGTACTCGCTACCCATAATTACAGCCCTTGGTGTTCCTGGAGCTGCAGGGTCTCAGCACCTCTGGAAACCAAGCTAAAGGTGTCTCAGACTGGGCCCCCCAAGATCCCTGGCTGAAGAGGGTGAGCGCCCACTGACATTCCTCTGGGGGCCATAGATCCTGCTCCCGATGAGTCCAGTGGGAGCATGAGGAAAGGCCCAATGTTGCATTTTTGGCCCATTTCCCCTGCTGGTTGTGTGGGTCCCTCACACAGGAACAGCGGGGGAGAGCGGGGGGACCTAAGTATTGCCAACCCCAGTTTAAAAAAAATCACAAGTGTCGTCATCCCCCCACAAAAGATCATGAGATTGGCTTAAAAAGCATCAATTGTTTCCAAATAATAAACATCAGGGTCCTTTCTATTTGCCTTCTGGCATGGGAGCCTTTAGGAGTCACATTTTCAAGCTTTCCTCCATAAATACGAGGACTAAAAACTTATTCTCCCCCCCCCTTTCTTTTTTGAGGAAAGTTGAGATTGTCATGTACTCACAGGACTCCAGCAGCTGGAGCTTTTTTTTTTTGCTTTTTTTTTTTAAATCCAGCACCAGATACAGTGAGGGATGGCACCATTGGAAATGTTATTTAATAAATTAATAAAATGCGGTGGCAAACCCCAGTGAAATTGGCAAGGGAGGGGTGGGTGTAGGACCTGAGATTGCATCCAACCCTCTTTGAAACTGACTAGATTTCCAGCTGAGGGCACCAGCACCCATTTAATCAGATCAGTGGATCAGTCCCAAACTGCCGCTCCAGGGAGGCTGACAGCCTGGGTCACACATGCTGGGAGTGGAACAGCGTGAGGTTAATCAGCACTGGATGTCATCTCCTGGGAGAGGCACATGTGACTGTGTATCACCAGGAGGAGTGAGCCTGCTGGCTGGGTGGCTCTGTTTGTATCCCTGCCTGTAAATCACAATGTCCCTTGGAATTTTCCAAGGGTGGAGGGGAGAAGTCTGGGGTTTTTCTAGCAATGACTTTTGCCTCCCCTGGGAGCACAGAATACGTATTCCCACTCAGGCACTGGCTTGAACTTGGTTCCTTATTCCTAGTTCCTTAATCATAGTTCTCAGGTGCATATCTGTAGCCAACCAGGCCATGGGTGGTCAGGCTTAGTGGTTGAAATGAGAGTTTGGCCTGCCAGTTAGAGCTGGGTCCAGGGCGGGCCGAGTCCAGGAATGAGCCGAGGGTCAGTACTGGAGGGACAGAAGCCGAATGAATGCCAGAACCAGAAGGTGAACCAGATGTGGAGCTGAGGATTGAATCCAGAAATCAGAATCCGGAGTGGAATGGGGGCTGGAGCCAGAGCAGGTTCAGAAACGAAGCTGGAGCGGGGACTGGAAACAGAGCAGGAGCAGAGCAAGTTCAGCTACAGGCAGGGTACACATTGAGCAGCCACTGATTGGGGTGTCAGGCTTATGAGTAGGGCTGCTAAACCAGCAGCCAGTCAGGGGATGCGGCTACTCTCAGTCCCAAGTTGAGTGCAGGAGAGCTCGCTTCTTGTCTACCAGCCAGGTTAGTCGGGGAGCCTGGCAGGAGCTGGGCCCAGCTGCTTTGGCCCCTGACAACATTCAAAGACCGAATAACGTTTAATCAATGTAAGGTTAAATTTTTAGAAATTCACCATATTTAATGTGATTGAATTTTAGAACAATAGTTATCCGGGTCATCCCGCTTGCCCAGTAGCACCCTACCCGTCTGCTGGAATTTCCCCGGTATTCCAAGATTGATTACAGATTAACACTGGCGGGCTGGAAGAGCTCCTCAACTGATTCTTTTAGGACTCCTGGGTGCTTCACCTTCTGAAAAGACCCTGTTTGCTCCTCTAGTTCCTCAATGTGGGGTGAAGGGGAGAGAGGCTGGTGACATGGGCCACCACTTTTCACAAAGAAATGCTTTGGGTCAGGGAGTGATGTGCCCCAGCTCCTTCAGAAGAGTCTGGTGGTTGTAGTGTCCTGTCACTTACAGTCCAAGAAGCGTTTTGTCACCTACGACCAGCCGAAACCCAGCTTCATCCTTAGTCAAGCGCCATTTGTGGAATGGAAGTGGGGCGGGTGTGTGGCATGTGCCATGCTTAGGGGCAAAGCATCAGGTAGGGGGCGATGTGGCCCTGCTCCTTCGGAACCGTCTTGACGCCGCCGGGATGTGTCAACGGGGGTGACCCAACAAGCATTGTGTCACGTAGTCAGTCAAAACCCAGTTCCTTATTCAAGCCCCATTTGCTAAACAGAAGTGACAAGGAAGTGAGAGAGAATGAGAGAGCAGACGCATGGCAAATGCTAGTCCTGTGGCTCCAGGCACCACTGGGAAGCGCTCGGATGCCACCGTGATGAGCGCAGTAAAAAGACCTGTACAGAACGGAACTGCAAGTGGCAACATATTGCTTAGAAACTCAGCTTTGACTCAGGAAGTTACACAACCCGGCTGCGCCAGAACCAAGCGGCTGCTAGGACGGCTCACGTGGGCTGACCCAAGAAGCAGTTTGTCACTGACAGCCAGTCAGTGTCCAGTTCCTTATTGGAATAATTAGTAAAGAAATCATTATTTACTCATATAAATTGTTCTAAAATTCAATCCCATTTAGAAACGTCACCGAAATAAAAGTGTAATCGTACGGGGATGAATATTATTAAAACCATTGGCCTTTGAAGAGGGAATCAATTTCTGCCTTGTGGCACATGCCAGGTCTGCTCTTTGGGCCAGATCCTCAAATGAAGTAAATCAGTGCAGCTCCATTGAATTTAATGCGACCAGATCCCCAGCCGGCATTAAATCAGTACAATTCCACTGAGCTCAGTGGGCCAGATAATTAGCCCGTGTAATCAGCATAGCTCCAGAGAAGTCAATGAGGCTGCACTGATTTATACCAGATGAGAATCTAACCCTGGCGTTGTTCCTTGTTACGGCTTCACCAGTACAACTGACTGACACAGACATGCTGCACTCACGTTAACCGTGACTTGCGATGGTGCAGTGCCGGAGCGGGCACGGTTTACACTGGTGTAATGATTCTACACGGGGGCTTTGCACCAGTACAAAGAGGTTCAGCGTAGACAAGATCACTCGCACGAGGGGCCGCGAGAACACACAGAGATAGGCACGAGGAGAGTCTTGGCAGGGAAGAAGGAAACATTATCTCGGGTTCTGAAAAAGCCATGAAGATTTCTGAGCGTTAGGGTGATGTGTGTCTCCTGCCGTGCAAATATCCTTGTTCCCAGTCCTGTGCTCGGTCCATCAGATCCAGCTGTCACACTCTGAGCCCTTCTGGAGATCTCTCGCTTAGCCCCGGCTTATGATGAGCCCTGATCTGTCTCATAAAACAATCAGATGCTGCTGCTGGTTCTCCTTCCCATAACCTGGGTTTGTGAACTGAAATCCATCCCTTGCCCAGCAATCCAGACGTGCTGCCTGCATGGCGGTACGGTGTAACCCAGTGGTTCTCAGGGCACATTTTTTGGTGGCCTCAGCGTGTGGCCACCAACTCTTGCTGGTGGCCGCTCTCACGCTTTTTCCTAAATTACTTGATTAGCTTTAGGAAAACCAAATAAATATGCACATAGACACGTCCAAATCATTGTCATTTATTTATTGCTAGCTAGCAGGTCTGTTGTGAAAAGTGATATTAACAAACATACAAGTATCACTTTTCACAGCAGACTTACTCAGCCCTGGCAAGCCTGGGGACAAATTAAGCCCTAGATGGAGGGTTGGGGGAGGCAGTGGGGGCCCGGGGAGATGGGCATGGGGATGCTGCTGCCCCGCCACCCCCAGGGCTGATGCCCAAAGCCTGAGCCCCACCGCCCCTGGGATGGTGGGGAACTCACTGGCTGCCTGTTCCTCCAGCATTGTGCCCCAGGTGTCTCCGGAGAGGGGCAGGGCCCAACCCCTGTTGCTGTATGGGGATGGATAGATAGATACATAGATAGAGGGGGTATATGGGGATGGATAGATAGATAGAGGGGGTGTATGGGGATAGATTAGATTGGATTAGATCAGATGGGTGTATGGGGATAGATTAGATTAAATTAGATCAGATGGGGTGTATGGGGATAGATTAGATTAGATCAGATGGGGTGTATGGGGATAGATTAACTGAGTAAGGCCATGGTAAGATCAGGTCTGTTGAGAAATGGTGCTACCTACCCACATTGTTCTGTCACCCGGACCGCCCATGCCGCACCCTCATTATGATACACTCCTTGATACATGCCTGGGTGACACCCGCTTACTCCTGAGAACAGCGATCTTAATTTTTCCACTGAATGCATCCGATGAAGTGAGCTGTAGCTCACGAAAGCTTATGCTCAAATAAATTGGTTCGTCTCTAAGGTGCCACGAGTCCTCCTTTTCTTTTTGCGAATACAGACTAACACGGTGGCTCCTCTGAAACCCATCTTAATTCTGTCGCCCTGCGAAAGTGACACATAAATGGTCGTGTGTGGTTGGGACCTGATTGACACTGGGAGCCTCTGGGGGCTGGGCTGGGGTTTGTCCAGCGCAGTGGAAAGAACAGGAGGACTTGTGGCACCTTAGCGACTAACAGCCCACTTCATCGGATGCATGGAATGGAACATATAGTAAGATATATATATATACATACAGATAAATTGGAGGTTACCATACAAACTGTGAGAGGCTAATTAGTTAAGATGAGCTATTATCAGCAGGAGAAAAAAACTTTTGTCGTGATGATCCAGATGGCCCATTTAGACAGTTGACAAGAAGGCGTGAGGGTAGGTAACTTACGGAAATAGATTCAGTCTGTGTAATGACCCAGCCACTCCCAGTCTCTGTTCAGACCCAAGTTAATGGTATCTAGTTTGCAGATTAATTCAAGCTCAGCAGTGTCTCGTTGGAGGTGTTCAGCGGAGACAGAATAATAAAGGGGGGGGATGGATGGGATGCAGCCGACACCCCCAGCTTCCAGTAGAAAGGTCACCTTTTCCCGCCATTGGAAGCAACTTTCTGTCCAGCCTGCTGGGAGCAGAAGGAAGCCTCACCCAGCCCTGCCCAGAGGATTTTCTAACCCGAATGAGCTCACTGCCCTGGTATGCCTGGGAAGGCAATCAGCATCCTGGGGCATACCCCATCCTCAGCTTGGGCTCCTTCCCGCCCCCCCGGCTGGTAATAGCTCACCTCACCTGATCACTCCCCTTACAGTGTGTAGGGTCACACCCATTGTTTCATGTTCTCTGTGTATATAAATCTCCCCACTGTGTTTTCCACTGAATGCCTCCGATGAAGTGAGCTGTAGCTCACGAAAGCTTATGCTCAAATAAATTGGTTAGTCTCTAAGGTGCCACAAGTCCTTCTGTTCTTTCTGTGGATGAATTAGGACAGCCCCCTGTGTGTGGGGAGAAAGGGGGTGAATAGCGGCGTCCATCACTGCAGCATGCCCAGCCCTATAGTGTGTGTGAGGGAGGGGGCAGGGGGTTGAGTGTACACAGGAGGGCTGGCGGGCTCGTAGGGATCATTGTGTGTTTGAAGGGGTCGGGTACGCCCAGGTGTCTGGGTGAGGTGCCCAGAGCATCTGACATAAGCAATGATTAATTTGAGCCAGGGCTGAGAGCCCCGGCACCCCTAGGCTTGGCAGTTCATAGTCCCGGCACATCTGGGCTCGCCTGAGCCCGGGCACCTCTTCGTTACACACTTAAGCGCTGGACATAAGGGATTGTGAACGCACGTGTGTGTGAGTGTGTGTGAGTGAGTGTGGTGGGCGTGGCATGGGTTGGCTGTACTCTAGGATGGATGGGTCTGAGTGTGTGTGGGGGGGTTGTTTCTGGGGTGAGTGTAACATTTGGTGTGTCTGGGGAGATGGGTGGGCTGTGCGTCAGTGCTGGGGGGGCGTGTGAAGGGGAGGGTGTATGTGGGTAAGGAGGGTTGTGTGTCAGGGCTGGGTGTCTGGTATGTGAAGCAGGGTGTGTGTGTGTGTGTTTCAGCGACTGTGGGGCGCGGGGGGGGGGTGGATCAACCCCCCCAAACCTGTGGGAAATCCCATCCCTGGGATCTGCCCCCGCCAGAGAGCCCAGCGCTCCGTCTCTCACACTTGCCGAGCTCTCAGGCTGACAAAGTCTCCGGGGACGGAGCCGGCGCTGGAAGGGGGGCGCAGCCCCCAGCTCTGACCCCGGGGGTCACTGGGGGGACACACACAGGAAACTCCCCATCCTGCAGGAATTCGGAGCTTTCCTGCCCTTATAAGGCTATTTTAACTCCCCTCCAATCAGCGGGAGGAGGCGGTGCCCTGCTCGGCCAAAACCTCCGGAGCACAGCGAGGGAGGCTCCCGTGCGCGCCGCGGCCCCCGGACCTGGCGCCGAGCAGCCCCCGGAGCGCAGCATGAGCGGCTCGCAGTTCAACAAGGGCCCGTCCTACGGCCTGTCCGCGGAGGTCAAGAGCAGGGTGAGGCTGGCGGCTGGCCGGAAAAGTTTGTAGCGGGGCTGTGATGTGACTGGGAGCGGGGCCCCGGTGCGCCCTGGGGAGCTGCCCGGTGCGCCCTGGGGAGCTGCCCGGTGCGCCCTGGGGTGCAGGCGAGCGCTAGACTCCCCAGTTCGGGTCTCTCCCAGCTGTGTCCTTCGCGCGCAGCCGGCGCCCTGGCCCGGTCCCAGCTGCTGGCACTGGGGAAATCTGCCCCCAATCTCCTCTTCCGCTCTCCCTGCCTCAGCCCGGGCTGGGAGCTCCCTTTCTGGGCTCAGCAGCGGCGTGTGGCCTCTGGGGTCAGAGAAGGCCCGCACCTCCCCCTGCCCCCAACGTTAGGAGGGGAGCAGGAGGTCTCCCTGCCACTGGTCCCAGGAGCCTGTTCCAGGCTCCATCTGGCGGCAGTTTCTCCTGGGCTGGCCCGGCTCCTTGGGTCCAGGTGTGCTTGGTGCAAGGACAGGTTCTGTCCTGGTGCAGTTGTGTGCACGTTTAGCACCCCCCAAAACCTTGCCTGGCTTTGTCCAAGGGGCAGTGCTTAATTCGTGCCAGGGCTTAGCCCTGACACCTCTGGGCTTGCTGCATCAGTTATGAAAGCAAAAAAATTACTTGTGTCCCAGCTGCTCTCTCGCTACCAATTAAGCACTGCTAACAGGGCCTGTAAAGTGGCTTTGAGGGGTGTGGCCAAGGGGGAGTCAAATGTATCTCTGCATCCAGGCGCCCTGAGGTTCTGGGGGGATGCCCATTTCCACAAAGGGATGGTGGTGGGAATGTGGGAGGAAGCAGCTGGGCGTAGCCTGCTCCTCTGGGCTGAGCTGGGTAGGCTGGGGGCATCGCCTTACAGTCCTCTGTCTGCCACAACAAGCCTGAGAGCATCCATTTCCCCCTTTTCATCTGATCCTGACCAGAAGCCATGTTACTTAGCTGAATATCTTAGTCCTGGTGGGCTTATTGAGCACATTATAACTTTAAACTCCTCTCCCCCTTTGTTACTGCTAACATCTGAACTCTGGCCCCATTCAGTCTATCTTGCATTTTGCTACCCTTGGACCAAGTTAAAACTGGTCACTTTCACTTTTGTTTCTAGTCAGTTTCCCGCTCTATTTCTCTGTCCCAGTTTGACTTCTAAACTAGTCAGGGAAATCCTGACATGCAAACTCTCTTCTCTTTTACCCAAAAAAGCCCCCTCTCTCTTGCTATAAAATCTACATTTCTGGGCTGAACTGACTCTCCCTCTGAACCAGGAGTGGTCTCAGCTGGTTCTGTAGCTGGCTGTGATGCTGAGGGCCCTGGGGAACATAGGGTAACTCCAGATTTTGGGTGACAGTGGTTAAATCCTTCTGTTAGGAGAAATGTACCAGAGCACAGACTAAACCCTCTGAGAAGGGAGGCTATTAGGCAAGGGCGTGCAGGTGTGTGCAGTAAACAAGCCATGGGACTGAGGCTTGATGGAAAGACTCGTGTCTTTCTATAATAGCAAACTCCTCTCAGGGTAAGGTGTGGGGACAATATGGTGCAGTTTCTTGGCTGCCAGTTTGTGTAATCCTAATCCTTAACCCTGTAATTTACAGATTGGATTGCTCGTGTTCTGAGTGTAATTAAAATCTAAAATACTAGCTATGTTCCAGGGAAGGCTTTTTTTTCATTATTATTATTACACCTTACGATGTTTGTTCCACAAGATTTTCTTACCCCTGGCTTGACCTAGTTCTCTATTTCCTTGGCAATTTGGCCTCCATTTGTCAATGTGTTGCTATAGTCCCTGAGAAACACACCTGACCTAAATAATGATGTAATAAACTAAGTGTCTAGGGCCCATCTTTGCTCCTATGCTACCTGCAACTTCCAGAAGTGTTTCAGGAGGCCTTCCCTGACAAATCACTTGGTGCCGAGGAAAAGGATCCTCCCCTTCCCCAAGTTAAACTGACAAGGAAGGGAATGTGGGCTAGTGGTTAGAGCATGGATCTGGGAGTGGGGATTCCTGGCTTCTGTTCCCTGCTGTGATGCTGACTCAAGGCATAGCCTTGGCCTGGTGTCACCCCGTGCCTCACTTTCTTCAGGAAAATGGGGATGACTTTGGGCCACCTCTCAAAGTCTAAATTAAATGTTTGTGGAGCACTGGGAGATCAGTGGCTGGCGGGTGGGATCAGTGGCTGTTGGCATCTTACCTACATTGTGCCTGTCTGTGGCAGGGATGGTCCTATCTGCACAGTGCCTACTACTGGGGATCCTTGATGGAGGTTCTGAAGTGCTACTGGAATAAAATACAAGCAGTTTATGCAACTTCTGGCGGAAGTGGGAATTGTTAGCCCATTACAATATGCAGCAACAACCAGTGAGCAACTGATACCACCTTCTAGTCTAGCCCTAAGGGGCCTTCCTCGTTTACAGTGACGTCAAGGAAGTTTCCCACTGGTGCCTGCATAGACAGGCTGCCGGCGGCATTTATGCAGCTGTCTCATCCAGACCGGTTTGTATGGGGGTTAGAGTGTGCTGTGGCTAACCCACAAAACTAGTGCTCCCCATTGGTGAAGCTGTGGAGAGTCAGATTTCACTCGGGTTTCAGGGGAGCAGCCGCAGCCGTGTTAGTCTGTATTCGCAAAAAGAACAGGAGGACTTGTGGCACCTTAGAGACTAACCAATTTATTTGAGCATAAGCTTTCGTGAGCTCCAGCTCACTTCAAACGTCCAGTGCAGATGCAGCTACCAGAGCTGCCTTCTGTGAAGGTGTGAATTTCTGGTATCTCCCCATCTAGTTCAGATTGATTCTGTCACTTGTGACACCCTCTCTGCTCCCAGCAAGGGCTCCTGTGTGGAGGGGGAGAGAGGCTGAAAGGGACTGGAATCTTTCCCTTCTCGGTCTGCTCCCGCTGCAGCTGCGATGTGGCATGTTTCCTCTGCACCCGTCATCTGGGACCAGCTTGCTCAATTTGCTAATGTGACACTGCCGAGGGCTCTCTGGGAGCAGGTTCCTGTGTGCAGATCTGGAATACAGTAGCTGAGTCAGAGCTAGGTGTGCTCGGTGCTGAATATGCAGGTGCCTCTTCTCTCTGCAGCCGTCCACGGTCTCTGTTCGTAAACGCCTCTCGCTAAACCTTATGGCCCAATCCTGATGTGGTGTTGCACGAGATGGAGGCAATGCGATGGCTGAACACTAAGTAACCTACAAATGTGGGCACATCATGGGTGTCCTCTCTAAACGCAGCTGAGTGAGGATTTTTTTTATAGCCAGTGGGACAGGCTAGCATCAAGCTAGCGGCTTAATTCTTATCAACCATGTGACCTGTTTTATAACCCCCATAAAAGCAGGACAGATATCTGCAGTGGCTATGTAGTACCGAGATCTAGAAGAGAACCCACCACAAGGCTCTGTCCTAACCCGGATGAGAGATCACTAAAGCATGTCCGCTTAGACCCAATTTTGACTCAACCCTTTGTCTAGTCAGCAGAGCCCAAGGGACGGCAGTTTCTGCTCTAGGTTGCTTAAGGGGACGATGCTATAAAGGGAGGGAAGGGGAACTCCATAGGTGTGTCTGACATACCCCTCCCCTTCCCCGCTTTGTATTGGGAGCAGTAACCCTGTTGAAGAACAGAAAAGTGAAGCCAGCCTGCATGCCTGATGCTGCAGAACAGCCATTCTGTGCAAAGTCACCTATTCCTCTGGGGTGGGGTGGGGGGGGTCAGGGAGAAAGGACTGGGAGTCAACTTAAACATGCACTCTTCTTCTCCCCCCCCCCTCTCCCCCCTGACACTGCAGCAGTGCCTAGGCCTTGCCGAAGCTGAAAAGATGCACTGGTGTTACTAGGTCCAAGTCCGTGGCGCCAACCCCTAAAAGTAGATGCCCTTGAACCTGCTAAATCCTTGCTTAGGTCAGTTCAGTCGGCTACACCCTCAAGGGAGTTGGCACCCACAGTAGTTTAACATTCTGGATTTGCACCATGGATTTTGATCTAGTTAAATCAGTACAACTTTTCTAAGGGTAGAAGTCCTTGGAGAATGGAATCTGTGGAATTTGCTTTTGGGGCCAGCTTGTCTGTCTCCTCCTCTTCTCTCTTTCCCCCCCCTCCCCCCCCACCCCATTAGCTCCCTCAGTCCCTGGGTCAAATCAGTCTGTCACCTAACCAGATTCACAGCAGAGTCTAGGGGGAAGAATTCAGACTTTGCAGCATTAACTGCAGAATGTTGACATGCTCCCTCCTGCACAAATCAGAACAGTTCCCCTGGCCTTGCAAGCTGGTGCAGAAACGACTTGGGGAGGTGATAATGTCGGCCTGAGAGGGGAACATGTCATATTTGTCCCTCTCCATGGGAAGCTTTCTCTTGCTGGGCTGGGTTGTTAGTGCCAATATGAATTAACATCTCTCGCCTTCAGAGGGTCCTATCCAAATTGTCAGCGTTGCTCACTTTGGATTCTGCGGTTAGGGGGTTGGATGATCAAGACCTTGCCTGTTCTGTCTGTCGGTTCCTGGAATTGTGGCTGCTCCTGATTAGATCAGTGGGGAAAGGGCGGCTTTCTAAAGTACCATGGAGTCGATCTTTAAAGCTTCTACTGGATCAGGGCCCTGTTGTGCAAACCGTCCTTGCCCCAAGGAGCTTAGAGCATGATAAATACTGGGGGATGGCACAGGACAAGGGAATGGTGTCTGCTCCAATAGGTCTGTAGTAGCTAAACAGCTGACTTCCCAGCCCCATGGGTAGCCCCAGCTGATGAAACCCAGAGCAGTGCAGTCCCGGAACTGAAGCAAGGATTAGATGTTCTCATTTGCCATGTGGGCGTGTGCAGTCACACTGGAGAGGCTACGTTGCTTTGGCTTATTTAAACCTTCATGTTTCAGGGCACAGACCAACCACTAACTGATGAGGGTTAGGAAGTAACTTCCCCAAGTAACTTTCTTCCACTTGGGGGCTGCCCCTCTGTCTGAAGCAGCTGGTGCTGGGTGAGAAGGATCCCAGCCTGGTCCTCTGTGTTGTCTTGTGTTCTGATTTGCCCTGGGGCCCTGTGAAATCCAGCAGACTTGTTCAGATTCCTCCATCAGACGAGCTCCCATCCAGAGGCCAGTGCAAGGCCCTGGATCTTGAGTGGGTTTGGGAGTGGATCAGCTCTACATGCCAGAGTAGCTGCACCAAGAGCCAGGGTGGGGATTAGTGCTAGATTCTCCCGTACCACTGGGGCTAGGATCTCCAGTGCCTCTTGTGTGTGTTGAGCAAGTGCCCTCCCCTTGCATTGCTGCTGTCAACAGGTCTCCCCTTCCCCCTTGCACCCCAGTCCCCTTCACCGGTTGAAAAGGGAATGAAGTTGTGAAATCGGAGCTGAGCGTTTCACGGCAGGGTGTTCAGCAGCCCTCGCTCGTGGGCTGGGCGGCTAGTGACCTCGCAGCAGTGCAGTGCTCTGAATCCGGTGGGGATTTGGATCTTCCATGGGCTTCTCCAGAACCTAAACTCTCCCTTTTCTCCATGGGTGCTGCTTCCTGCCTGTGGGGAGCTGGGAGTCTGCAGTTGATCCAATGTGTTCATACCCTTCTACCCTCTGGTATAGTGCATTATCTCCCCCCACTTTATAAACAGGGAAACTGAGGTGGCGTGAAGTGACTTGCCCAAGGGTTGCAGCAGGAGTCGTCAGAGCTGAGATTGGGAGCGAGATCCTCCTATCTCCCGCAGTACGCGTGGGCCGCCAGAGGGCTCTCTCCAGCGACCGGGAACCAGACTCCCAGGAGAGCTCTGCTCTCCTCATGAGGCTTATGGCCCCCAATGTGGACAGAGCCAAGCTCTCTTGGAATTGGGCCCTCTTGTAGGTGTGACTCTCTCTGGCAAATCTGGCCCTTCTTCTCCTGGCCCCTGCATCTCCATCACCAAGCTTGACCCCTTGTGAGCTCAACCTGCCAAGTCCTCAGCAGCGGGTAGAGAGGCCCAGATGGGAGTACAGATGAACTGGGCTGTGGGGCTGCCTTGGCTGGAAACCACGTGCCAAAGGCTGTGAGTAGGGCCCTACCAAATTCGTGGCCATGAAAAACCCGTCACGGACCATGAAATCTGGTCTTGTGTGCTTTTACTCTATACTATGCAGATTTCATGGGGGAGACCAGCATTTCTCAAATGGGGTTTCTGACCCAAAAGGGAATTGCAAGGGGGTCGCAGTATTTCCACCCTTACTTCTGCGCTGCCTTCAGAGCTGGGCGGCCGGAGATCGGCAGCTGTTGGCTGGGCACCCAGCTCTGAAGGCAGCATCTCCCCACCAGCAGCAGCCCAGAAGTAAGGGTGGCAGTACTGCCCCCCCCCCACAATAACCTTGTGACCCTCCCAGAACTCCTTTTTGGGTCAGGACCTCTGAAATTTCACAGTGTTGTAATTATAGATTTAAATCGCTTAAAATCATGAAAGTAACCTTTTTTTAAAATCCTATGACCGTGAAATTGGTAGGGCCCAGCTGTGTTCTGTGCTCCGTGCTCAGTCTCTCTTGGTTCATCAAGGGGTTTGTCCTTGTCCCTGCCAGAAGACTCTAGTCAATGAACTTGTAGGGCTCTCAGGGAGCTGGGCTTGGAATAGAGGGGAGCTGGGCTAAGATGCCTGTCCTTGCCCTGCACAAGTTGAGGCTGATCTCACCCTTCCTTATCTCCAGCTCTGCAGACTACTGGGGTTTGTTGAACATGAAAGTCTAGTTTCGAGCTGGGATGAAAAGTGGTGTTTAAGCTGTGTGCAGTCAGAGCGCCACTGGCAAGCAGTCAGCTCTGGGGTGGAGGACTACAAGCAACCCCCAAAGCCAGAGGAGGGGAACTTTCTCCAAGGAGACTGTCAAGTCCAGGGGACCTTCCCCCAGGCAGAGGGGACACTCTGCTTTGCATGGCTGGGAGACACCCACGCTCTAAACTGCATCGTGCTGGTCTTGGAAGTGCTGAATTGATCTTGTTGGGATTTTGACCTTGTAGTTTCAGGGAACTGACTGGCGTTGTAAGTATCTAATGTGACACAGTAGTTAAATGTCATGCACCCACTAGTGGCTGGCTCCTCTAAAAAGATAAGAGCCTACTACTGCTGCCATCTAATCAAGCTTCACCCTTAGCTGAAGAGGTAGAGGCCCATGGTTCTAGTGTCAAAGGTTCTCGGTTTAATGACTCCACTACGTGGAGGGTGGTTATACTTAGCCCTCTACAAACGAGCAGCCGCCTTCTGCCTGGTACATATGCAGCCTTAAACCCTGCTCCAGAAGCAGCCAGCAGCTCCTCCAGCACCTGTCTCTGACAGGTGCTCTTGGGCCCGAGCCCTTAACAGAGGCTGCTTAGTAGCAGCTGGGAGAGGGTGTCTGACATGCTGATGACTCTCCTCTGGCAGCAGGGGCCTGCTGTCTCCTTCACTTCTTTAAAGCTGCTTGCAGCTGGGACAGCTGGCCTTGATTTAAACAAGGTACTTTGCGTTCTTGGGATATTCATGGTGCCCAAGGAATCTGCTGAGACACATTCCTGGGCTGCAGGGAGGGGAAGTCTGGTCCTGACCCCAAGGGCGGTGGTTTGGGCTGCAGCGCTGAGGCCTCTATGAGCCCTTGATCTGTCCAGCTCCAGCACTCCCCTTGAAGGATCCCCAGGGCTTCCTCTCCCCTGGGAGGCAGGTGTTAGAGATGGGGGGCAGGGGGGGTGTCAGGCTGTACCCACTAAACACAGCATCCTTTCCAATGCTGGCTATAGACCCCAGGAGTCCCATCTCCCTCCTTCACCTCCATCCAAGTCAAGTCTGAGCGTGGACCCCTGAACAAAGCTGACTGGGGACACGAATCAGTCCTGCTGCTCCCTTTCCTGTGACTTTCCCTGAGTGACTCTCTTCCTGGGCCTGTGCACCTTAGCTGTGGGGTGGGGGAGCGTGCTGGGACTTGGGTGAAGAGGGCAGAATCTTGCCCAGCTTCCCGTTGCCGGTCATGCCAGAGCACCAAGATCCTGGATCGTCTATTGCAGCGATGGCACTTCAGGAGAAATTCTGGGGTGTGGGGAGCAAGCTATGTGATTATATTATAACCTGCAAAGTCAGGGAGGACTGGAAGATACAGACCTATAAAAAATTTGGGGGCAAAGCAAGATATTGCTGGGGAGGGGAGGGGAGGGGGGATGGCGAGACAATTGCCCCATAGCAAATGACACCCTGATCTGTAGGCTCAGGTTTTATTGACAGTGGCCTTTTCTGGGATGGGGTGGAAGCAAATGAGGATTGAGAGACTGTAGGAGACTCTTATCTGTGTCCCCTGTGTCCGTGGCGGGCAGATACAGCTAGCCTCTCGCGTGCTGGTGTGGGGTGACCTTAATCCACAGCATTAAAGGTCACCCGCGGAAGAGGGTAGGTCGTATCTGGGCACACTCCTTGCTGCTTCAGAAAGGCATGAGGAGTTCCCTGTCGTTTTGCTGGGTCTCTTACCGTACGAATGCAGTCCCATCTTGCTGTGAGGCTGCTGGGGACTGCAGCGCTTTCCTGGGCCTTGAATCAGAGGGCTCGAGTCTTTAACAAAGAGCGCCCTTCTCCCCAGCGGGTGCAGTCACTTGAGTTAAATGAGTCTTACAGATTAATGTGCATTTAAAAGCTGCCTGCCCTCCCCAAGTGTGTTGTTCCTACTCCATCTCTGTACCAGTTCTCCAGCCATTCCGTCTCCTGAAGAGACAGGACCTGAATTTCTACTGTTAAAATAAAACAAGCTGGAAAACCAGTTGACTTTTTTAAACAAAAGCCAAACTTTTCCAGACCGGCTGCACAAGGCAAAGGCTGAACTAAATGCAATAAAGCAATTGCACGAGATGAAGATGCTCTAAGTTGTGCTGGCTCACTCAGGATGTCAATCATGCCAGCAGCCTGGTGTCTTAACCTCAAGGCCTCGTCCTCCTCGCTAGCTTCTATCTTGTAATGATCACTCTGTGCTTTTTATAGCCGCTTTGTCTGCAGCCTTCCAAGGCAGGGCACTGCGGGGGTCAGTCGTGTCTCTGTGATGGGGAAGGAGGGACGAGCCAATAAGCGCAGCAGGGGATTTTGGGAGACAGACTGCAACTGGCCAGCCTGGGATTTGGGCAGGAAGAGTAGAACGTTTCCCCTCTTCTCCTGAGAAGCGACAGGTGATGTCTAGTGACCTCGTTGTCAGAGGCTATACCGTTTCTTGTCTGGTAGCTGGGTGGGGAAGAGCGTGACGTGATGCCGTCGCACCTGACCCAAGCTTCCGAAAACGTCCAGTGGGAACCAGCCCAGAGCTGCCTTGGCTGGGTTCGCTCGCGTGCGGAGGGGGATTTTAGAGCTTAGAGTAAAGACCAGCCTCTTCCTCATGTGTCAAAACCCAGCAAACAAGGAAGTTATTAAACTCCCCATGCACATAAATGCTGCTGGATCTGCCCCGGCTGGCTGCTGAAGGACCACCAGGGCTCGTACTGATCTCTTCGTTGCTGAGCTCCTGCTCCGCCTGGCTTTCCTGTGCATCAGGAAGTGGTAGCTGACGGAGTATCTTGGTGCCATCCAGACAGCCCCTTCCTGGTGCTGGGCCCTGTTTCCAGCCTGCTTAGCTTCAGCACGTTGGGCTCCTAGGGGGTCTAGCGGCAAAATGCCTGGCAGTGATTTGGGGGTTTGTTTTCTCTTGCCACCATTAAGGCTCCCTCCGGGGAGCTGTGTCCTGACAAGTCTTTCCAGTGGCCATGCTAATGTGACATTGACCTGCACTGATGATCTCCTCCCCACGCTCCTGTTGGCCTGTGTCTTACTGGGGGACCTGCTGCTACACACTGGGGTAGAGTGAAGCTGGGCCCCTTTACATTAGCTAGGCTGCTGCAAAGGGGCTGTGGGGTTAAGGTAACGCAGGACTCACCAGTGCCAGCCAGCGGAGTGTGGGGGTGCTGGTGCCAGGCTGAGGAATAGCCGTTGGCCAGCTTCCCATTGTGCACATGCTGGGCAGTGCCAAGGTATTGATTCCACGCTGACCAGCCCTGGGCACAGAGGGGATGGGTCAGTATCTGGGAGTGAGTGGGCACGGCTGGGGCAGACACGCCCCCTGTTTATATGGGCTCTGCTGGGGAGCAGACTAGAGGACCACTGAAGCAGGGGTGCAACTTAAGGCTGCTTTAGCCTGCGCTGGGGGACTGCATTAGCTTTGCATGCTACCCCCACCCTTTCTGTGGGGGAGCTACACATCTGGGTCAGACTGGGTGGCCCCGGTATTGTCCTGTCTCCTTTCAGCTTTCCCAGAGGTCTCTGATCATGGAGTCTCACTTGTTTTCTTTCTCTTTTCTCTCTCCCCCATGGTCGTGTGTCCTAGCAGCCCTTACTGAAAGGTGCTGCCCGCTACCCATGTGCAGCGAGCAGGAATGCGGCCTTGTGGCTGAGCTCACCAGGAAGTGGGCAGTGGGTGGAGGGGTGGCTAGCCCAGGGGACCCAGCGAGGAGCTGCCTGACTCTTCCATTCTCTGCTCTCCTCCCAGCTTGCCCAGAAGTACGACCCCCAGAAGGAGGCTGAGCTGAGGATATGGATCGAGAGCATCACCGGGAAGGAGATCGGCCCCGATTTCCAGCTGGGGCTGAAGGATGGAGTGATCCTCTGCGAGTGAGTCTGTGAGGGCCCGGGGGGTCCTGGGTCTGCATTGGCCGGGGGGAGCTGATGGAGCAGCAGGCTGTGAGTGCTGACCTCTCCTTGCCATCCAGGGGAAGAGCTCCATGTCCTTCCATCTTGCTGGCCAGTTGCACCCATCCTGCATTATGGGGCCACAGCAGGAGCTGCAGACCGGCTTGGAGGCTTAAAGCCAGCGGTGCCACTTCAGAAAAACGATGGAGATGTGCAAAGTTGTGCCAGCATATTGGACCTGATGCAGGCTCTAATACACGGCAAAGGCAGAGCGGGAGGGAAGCGGAGGATATAATGGGGCATGCAGAGCTGTGACCAGCCTGGGTGAGGCGTTAACTGCTCCTCTTGCCCCATAGCAAATGATACCAGCACTTAAAGCACCAGTTTAGCCCTGGCTCAGTGGTTGCCTGTGATGTCTCTGCAAAAGTCCTGAGCTTGGAGCTAGACTCCCAGTCTTGGCCTAGGATGCAGGAGGGTTGGCTGGCCTCTGGGCGGAGGCGTTGGCTGGACTAGGGCCAGGCAAGCGCTTGTGCTCTGGGATTGGCTGGCGAATGCAATGGCAGAGGGTCCTGCTCCTGGCTGTGAGATGTCACTTAGTAGAAGTGCCCAAGGGGATACCAGAGCTAATTTAAAAGGGAATTGACTTGAGGAGCATTGGAGCCCCTGGCCTGGGTGTCGAGGGCCTAGGGAGGAGCAGGGTCACATCTGGAGTAACCCTAAGCACATACTGGCAATTCAGTAAGTGCTGGAGACCCAGTGTCATGAATAGTGAATGCTTTGCCTTCTTCTAGCGTCTCTCCAAGGGTCTCCAAAAGCAGATTGTAGATATTCATAATAGTCTGGGCAGCTGCAAACAGCAGGAGAGGAAAATCCAGTTCCAGGAAAGCATCTGAAAGATGGGAATGTTCCAGGGTTCAGATCTGCCTCTGCAAAGAAATGCAGCAGAGCCTGGCCATTCCCAGGGCCTGGAGCAAGAGGGACTGTTCCAGGATTTCTTCTGAAGCAGCCTTTGTTGGTTAGCAGACAGGGTGTCCAAGGGGAGAATGGCTTATTATCCATTTATTGGCCTCTAATGGCTCTCTGTCTTGGTTCTGTGATTGGGGGTGGGTGGAATCGGAGATCCTGGTAACAATCTTGTTGCTGAAAGTGTCTGAAGCTCAAAATAGAGGGAGAAAATACATAACAAGGATATTGCGTTAGTCTCTAACCACACATGCCAGGGCCGTGCATTCTCAGTGGTGGTAATGCTCCTGATGTATGTGTAAGTGAAATTAGGGCTGACTTCTCTCTGGGGGACGGATATGTCAGGAACATGATGATGATCCTGCTAGGGGAAACCAGGTGGAAATTACCTTCCCAGGGCCATGTGGCGCAACCTGCTAGCTCAGGGGGAACTTGCATTTTGCCATTCCAAACTCCCTTGCCACTTTATCATGCTGAGGGTGTTCACGTCGCTGCTTTCCTATGCAAGGCCAGCACGGCCTGGAGCTGCTGTGGGGACCATAATATCCGTGCCTCCTTAAGTGTGAGTTTAAATCTTAACATTGAATTAATGTTCTGTGTTCTGCGTGCGTCCTGTGCCTAGAACAATGACCCATGCCAGAGACGCCGAGCGACTCCCACAATAAATAGTGTGGCTAGCCTGAATCTTAGAGACTTGGGGTTTTAATATTGCATTGACTGTGGCTTTGAAGTGTAGACGCAGCCCATGTCGGCATCACTGTCCTGGTGGAGCCTGCTAGTGTAGATGCAGCATACGCCACAAGGAGGGGTCCTGCTGGGATAGGAGGATCACCATTCTGAACAGTGTTGGCCTCTGTTGCTGTCTATGCTGGGGCTTTGTCATCATCATCACTATCATTGGGGGTGGGGTACCTTTTTAATTATTTTTATTTATTTTATTTTTCACACGCCTGACTGACGTGGCTACACTGGGGTAAGTTGTTTGTGTGGTTTTTTTTGTATGTGTAGCCCAAGCCTGAGGCAGTGTGGCCTAGTGGCTAGAGACTGAGACTGAGGAGACCTGGGTTCCATTCCCGGTTCTACCAGTGACCTGCTGGGTGACCTAGGGCAAGTCAATTTTTTCTCTGCCTCCATTTCACAGGTGGGGAATGATCCTGCCCCCCTCTTGTGACGTGCTTTGTGAGCGGATGAGAAGCGCTGTATGCGAGTCTAGGGATGATCATTTCTTCTGCTGTTTAGCTTTGTGGACGCCCTTATCTCTGGTGGCTGCTTGTTTGTTTAAAAGCAGCCGAACAAGAACCTCCTAAGAGATGCTTGTGCAACTCCACTGTGGTTGGAAATGTGCTTCCACACCGGGTGGTTGGCGTCCGCTCTTACGGCTCTTTCTCGCTCTCTCCAGGCTCATGAACAAGCTGCAGCCAGGCTCCGTGAGGAAGATCAACCGCTCGGCTCAGACCTGGCATCAGGTACGTGCTGGCTGCTCCCTTCACAGTGAGGGTGGCCTGGCTGATCGCTAGCCACCCTGGGAGCTCCTTCTCAAATGCTGCCTCCCGGGGTCCTTCCCTGGCCCCCTTTTGGCTGCGGCCTGTGTCTTTATCGGTCTCTCTTCCCTGCCAGCTGGAGAACCTCTCCAACTTCATCAAGGCCATGGTTCAGTACGGCATGAACCCCGTCGACCTCTTTGAAGCCAACGACTTCTTCGAGGCCGGGAACATGACCCAGGTGCAGGTGTGCCTGCTGGCTCTGGCGGGCATGGTGAGTACCGCTGTGAGGCTGACTTGTCATTGCCCTGGTCGTCTCGGCTGATGCACCGGAACTATGAAAGGCACCCTCCCCCACCCTGGTAGACCCTTGGTGTGGTGGCCTGTCATATGGAGGCAGGGGGAGCCAGAGGTTGGAGGGGGGCACAGCCAGGGCAGATCTGCACCCTGGTAATTCTGTGCCCCTGCAAAGCTCTGTAGTGGCTGTTGAAGCAGGAACGTGAGTCAGGTTAATTCTTGGGGCTGCAGTAGCCTGCACCAGCTGCTTTACCTCTGACCCTGACTGTGCAGGGGTGGACCCAGCCTGGTGTCTAACTGGATCTGTCCCATATGGCTTGTGGGCAGGAGTGGTCATTCCTTCTCCTAGCCCACCCAGCTCCCATGGGTTTGGGGTGAGGGTGGCTGGGGGGGATGGGTCGCAAGCACCCTAGGGTGCCAAAGGAAGTGGCTACAGTGAGGCCTCCTGACAGTAGAACTGCAGCTCTTCCCTCCTCCAAAATGCCCCGGCTTTAAAGCCAAAGCCAGGCTCAAACTTCCCCGTGGGGCTCTTGTTCTCTGGGTGGTGGGAAGAAGTGATCTCACCCCAGCACATGGAGCCAGCTGCAGCCGGGAGCCTTCCCAGCGAGCTCGGGGTCGGGGGAGGAAGCAGCTCTGTTAAGCTTGGGAAGCCTCCGTAACCAAAGGCAGGCTGGTTTGTGGGAAGGCTGTAGGGGGAGTGGCGGCTTGGCCACCCTGGGGCTGGAGATGTCGCTCATGGCCCAGACCATGAGGCGCCAGGTCTCTGAGGTGTGTGCTCATTGCTTTGCAAGTGGCCCTTCTGGGCTGGGGCGGCTAGTGAAAGGTGTTGCCTTGTGGTGACTGGATTTTTATACCCTGCATGGATGAAGGATAAAGCTAGTAGAAAGTAGGTCAGTGGCTGCCTTAGGATAAACACACAATGGATGTGGTCTCATGGCTCCTCTGACCAGGGTGAAGGTGTCAGTCCTGGTGTCCTGGCTAAGTGCTCATTTGGGTAACTACATTTTGCCTCCTTAAATTACTACGCTAGCCCCGGCAGGCTCATTAATGCCGCATCTAGCGCATGTGCACTGGAAGTCACCGTGTCTGGCCTGCAGAGGCCACCATCGAACTCCTAGATGTGAAGGCCAGACGGGACCACATTTCATCTGACCTCCTGCATGTTGCAGGCCACAGAATCTCTCCCACCAATTCCAGTCGTAGGCCCATAACCTCTGGCTGGGCCTACTGAGGTCCTCTACCATTAGAGAATCCCCCATTTACTCTAGTTCACACCAGCAAGTGACCAGCGTCTGAGCTGTGCTGCAGCATGGAGTCCTTACGCTCTGTCCCACGCTGTCTCTGCGCCGCTTGCAAATCTGCCACGTTCCACCCCATAAGCAGCTGCATTTCTGCGGTGGATAAAGGATCTCTGCTTCATGGCTATAGCTTGCAGAACTGTAAAACACCTTGCGCCCTGTCAAAGGTGCTGTGCAGGAAGTGAACAAATAGCCATCTCCGTATGGGATATAAAACCTCCTGCATCTCTAACCTGGCAGTTCCTGGGGTTGAGTCTGTATGTTGACTGACTGCAACGTTAGGTTGTAGTACCCTCTTCTATGCAGGGACAGAACTCGGCGGTTCTAACACTCCTTCTCTCCCCCGCCCGGCCCTTCTCTCTGCTGCAGGCAAAGACCAAGGGGATACAAAGCGACGTGGACATCGGGGTGAAATACTCAGAGAAACAACAGAGGAACTTTGACGATGCAAAAATGAAGGCCGGCCAGTGTGTCATTGGGCTTCAGGTGAGCTGGCTGCTGTGTCCTTCCCATTAGGGCAGGGGTGGGCTAGGCAGGGCCACAGGGTAGGAAGGCATGTCTCATCCCTTTAATACCTGAATTCACTGCCATTGCATATGGCTGATGGTCAAAAGACTTAATAGCCTGGATGTTCTCTTGTTACAGGCTGGATGTGAAACATCCAGCACAAAGTAGAATTGCCCCGTGCCCTTCATCTCCTTCACTGCCTGGATTGTCACTGCTGTCCTGGCTTTCTTGGCATGTCCATTCTCTTGCCCTGGGGGGCTGGGGTGTGAATCTAACAGGTACTCTGGTCTGAAGGGCTGTAGTACAGACTCCCTCCTCCCCACCAACAGAGGTTTGGACCTGGAGGGTTGCCCTTGCAGGGAATTGGAGATGGGAAGTTCTATCCGGGGACAGTTGTGAAATCCATAATACAAGAACACTGGAAAGCATGCTCTTGGAGGCAGGGTGAGAATCCCCGCCCTTGGGAGTCCTCGTACTTACCCCTCTAAATAAGGAAGGTCAGGAGGCTGCCTTTGAGCCATGAGTCGTTGTGCTTAGTATGGGAGTGGGGGAGAGGAGACTTATTTGAGGCGGGGGGAGCCTGCTTCAGACTCGGTTGGGCTGTAACTTTAGTTCTCTGTGTAACTCTGCCCACAGATGGGCACAAACAAGTGTGCCAGCCAGTCTGGCATGACAGCCTACGGCACCAGGAGACATCTCTATGATCCCAAAAACCAGATCCTGGCCCCCATGGACCATTCCACCATCAGCCTTCAGATGGGCACCAACAAGTGTGCTAGCCAGGTAAGCAAGCAGTCATGGACCTGGTGAACCATCTGTGGGGAGGTAAAAAGGGCCAGTTGAGTGACTGGAGTCTCTTCAGCACAGAACATCTGGGTTTAAGGGTGGTATTAAAGGGGGTAGATGCCTGACTGGGCAGCTGGGTGAAATCCAGGAAAGCACCAGAGGTGCCTACTTGATGAAATCTGTGCCTCCTCAGACTGCTGGAGAGCTGGTCTTGTGGTTAGGGCACTGGACCAGGATGTGGATTTGGATTCCTGGCCCTGCCACAGACTCCCTGTGTGACCTTGCCCAAGTTCCTTAATCTCTGCGTCCATTTCTGCACCTCTAAAACAGAAGCTGTACACTCCCTCCTGCCCCCCATCACCACGCAGTCTAGGTAGATCAGCTATTTGGGTAGGGTTTTGCTATGTTCTGTAGCCCCTCATGCAGTGGGGGCCCAATCCCCAATGCGGGTTTCCAGCTGCCACTGTTACCACAACTAATCTGGTCTCTCAGGTGGGCATGACGGCTCCTGGCACGAGGAGACACATCTACGACACCAAAATGGGCACCGAGAAGTGCGACAACACCTCCATGTCCCTCCAGATGGGCTCCAACCAGGGAGCCAATCAGAGCGGCCAGATCTTTGGCCTGGGCCGACAGATCTACGATCCCAAGTACTGTCCCCAGGGCAACACTGGTGACGTGGCCAACGCAGTGTATGACCAGAGCACAGACCCACCCGAGTACCACTACTACCGAGAAGAGGAGGGCTACTAAGCCTTGGGCCCTGCCTGGCCACAAGGCGGCCGCCTCCCCAGGCCAGCTCATGTTCGGATCTCTGTTGCCGGCAACACTCCAGTATCTATAGCCTCTTTTTGTACCTTTTTTTAAACAAATCTTTTTTTCCTGAGCAGACGAAAATCCCATGATCCTAGAAGAGAGAGTTAGTGGCTTCTTAAAATCCTGGGCCATCTCTTACCTTTGGGGGTGCAGCCTGTCGCTTGCAACTTGCAGAATGCAAACAAGGCAGGCCTTTAAATGCTGATGGAGTCCACTTCTAGTCATCCAGGGAGAGAGACGCCAGCAAAACACTGGGGCTACGTGTGTTTCGTGGTGGGGGGGGGGAGCGGAGTGGGGAACTTGCTCGCAAACAGGATGCAACCTTCTAGCATTGCAGTCCTCTATGTTGCAAGGATGCTGCTTATTCTTCATGCTCTGACGTGATTCCTGTAACGCTATTGTAGTTAGCATCAAACACCGCAGGCCTTCCCAAATGACTCCTGGTTACGTTAGTGAGGTCACGAAATCTCAAAGGGAATTAGAGGTGGATTCTAGCACACTGGCTCTGGTAAAGCCTTTGCCAGCTCTTTCTGCTTCTGGAGATCTTGCTCAAGGGCCAAGGAATTCTGTTTTTGTGCCTTTTTATGATGCCACAAGTGAAGCTCTAAAAGGCTCGTGCTCTCTTTTAATGTGTGTGTATATACTTTTAAAGTGAGGCAAGGACAGTAAAGTACCTTGGCGACATCCTAGGGACCAAATGTTTAACTTAATATCTAAAATACTCTTTATTTTGTGGCTCACCTCTCTCCCCTTCCCTCTGCCTCCCCCCTTGGAAGGGAAGAGGGAAGGAAGAATCTTATTACCTGATCCTGTCGTTGCTGGTGCTCAGGCAGACTGCTGCGTCTGCACAGCCAGCTGCGGGATGCTTGGTTGTGTAGGCATTGCCCTGGTAGGACAGTGGATCCTTACAAATGTTAGATGCTTTTGTATGTTTGGCTCCCCCTTAATTTAAACCATCAGGAATATTTTTTTTTTTAAAGTTGCATTTGTATGTGGCCTCCTGATCAGTGTGTCAACTTGGGCATTCCTCAGCCATACTGTGTTCTATAGGGATGGGGTGGGGAACAACACTGCACTGCTGGTAAATTACAAGTCCTTAAGAACTGGATGGGATCTCGGCCACAGCTGTGTCTTAGAGGTCAGAGACTTCCTTCTGCGTATGGATAACCTAAATACTGCACAGTCCTTCCCAGGTGCTACTGTCCTTGTAAAGGTAGCTTAGAACTTTTTTTGAATAAAATGTGAAACTGTAATATTTGAATATAGGCAATAAAAGCTTTCAGATAAGACTTGAGCTGTTGTGACTTTATTTTTTTAAAAGTATATAACACATAGGCCTGGCTCCATTGCAGAAGTACGGAGTTACTTGTTTCTCACTTGGCACGGTCGCTGGGATGGGCCTCGGATTCCAAAGGCAGCGTGTGTGGTCTTTTGTTTTTGTTTTCCCCTCCCCTTAAGTATTGAAATAAGACATTCATTTTGGTCACTGGCTGCCTCTCAATAGCTGCCCTAAGACTCAAATATTTTAAGTTAGTCTCCCTGGTCCATTCTTGACACTCCAAATTAGAGTGAGATGCCTTATTGGATGGTATCTTTAAGGGAACTCCTGTATTGCGAAGAGAGATTTCCCCATTGGTCAGTTTACATTCCATTTCTCATGGTCCACTAAACCTGATGCTAGAAGATAACTAAACCCAACACCTGCAGCTCAGTTATATACCTGAACTCATGGGAATTCCTTAACTCAATACCATCTGAGGTGGGGATCTTGCTAGGCTGGGCTGCATCAGGACTTGTCTCTCCCATCCAGTGCTTTCCTGCTGTTATCTCAGTAGGTGGTGCTCTTCCCTTAATGCTGAAGATGTCTAGAAATAAACTACCCTTCACCTAACCCGGAAGCCAATTCTTCAGCCCTGTGAATCAAAGTGAAGACTCACTGTCCAAGCTGAAATGCCAAAAGCAACCAGCACAAACAGTGATCAGTGAATTCAGTAGTGCCAAGTACTCAAACTAGGAGTCTGGCCTCAACATCAGGTTTTTACTGAATGTTGGGTTTTTTTATTTGCTTTTTTTGTGGTTTGCGCTTGTAGGGAGTTAACTTTTTTATGTTTAAATCTACAGCCATGAGATTAGAAACTCTCCTAAAAAAGAGAGGTGATACTCTCACGTGTAACTGCCTGACTCAAAGAGCTGGAGCTTCAAGAAACTTTAAATCTTGCAAGTCTGGCAATAAAGTAACGGGCGCACGCAGGAGTTAGGTTTTAAAATTTTCTTCTGGAAGGTAATGATGTATAATAATGCCCCTCTTGACCAGTTGGGTTCCACACTTGAAGTAGTTCTGTAGCTCATTGGTTGAGATTTGGTGAACTGTTTCAGGTGGAGAGTTTGTCTAACAGGCATGGCTATGTGATTGGTTGGCATTACCTATGGGATAACCATGTGGCCATGCCATCTTTGCCCTTGCCCTGCTGTCCTACAGCTATATTGTCCCTGAATTAACTTATTTAAAGTAATCAGCTGAGTCTTTTCTACAGGAAGTGGTGCTAAGCTGCTTGGCTTTGCTCTCCAAGGTAACTGAGGTGCATGTGAGCAGTAGCCTTCAGGCCTGATTCTGTCCTGCATTTTGCACAGCCCCTGTCCAGAGCTGGTGTGAAATGCTACCCGGTCAGAACAGTGTGACATTCCTTCTGATGTAAATAACGAGATTGGGCTCCTGAGAGGTGAGATTAGCACAGGTCTAGGAATAAAGCAGTATCCCTTTAAATCGGCTGTGTGTACATGTGTTCCTGTATATCAGGTCTAGAACTAAAAGCATAAATAAACTGCGGTTAGTTTTAATCTGAAATGAGGTTTTTAGTTGTTGCAGTGCTTGCCACCCTCACTGCTTCCTGGGGCAGGCGGGTCTCGGCTTGCACGACTGCCTTTTGCAGTAGAAAGTCCTGTGCTTTCAGTAACTGGCTTGCTGTAGTGGAGGAGGAGAGGTGTGGGGTTTTCTGAGAGTGGAAGCCTCCAGCGTGGGGCACCATGAAAGCCCTACAACTGCCACACTCCCCGGGCACTGGTGGAGTTTTGCTTGTGTGAACTCAGAGTCTCTGAACACTTGGCCTCACGTGGGGAGGGGGCTGCACACAAGCCTGGGTGGAGTGAGGGGGGGCTGAGCTCTGCAGCATCCCAGCTAGGCATAACTCAGCCCTTGCTTAGGGCCCTGAGCAGGGGCCCCCTATTCATTAGTAGGAGGTGTTGTGGGGGGAGGCCTCCCCCCAAATATTCCTTCTGGGCAGCCCTGGAGCTCTGCTTGGGGAAGGGGGCTCTGCAAAAGGCCGGAGCCCCCGCTCTGGATTTGACTGGCCGCGTGTGGGGTGGGAAGGGGCAGTTCAAATCCAGCCTGCGCTGTCTGCAGCCAGCTCTGGGGGCTTCGCTCCTTTCATCCTTCTGAGCAGCAACGGGCCCTTTAAGAAAGTGTGTGACGTCACCCGACCGGCACGGCCCCCCTCCCCTCGGGCCGCTCGCGGCGGCTTTGGAGCCGCGGGGGCGGGGGCGGGGCTGGCGGAGCGCTGAGCCTGCCCCAGCCGCCGGCCGGCGCGGGAGAGAGAGGCTGGGGGCTTCCCTTAAAGGGGCCGCGCTGGCTATGGAGTGAGCAGGTACGGGGGGGGGGGAGAGTACAGCTAGGGAAGGGGGGGCAGTGGGGCTCGGGGAGGGGGCAGGATTCTAGAGCTAGGGAAAGGGGGGCAGTGGGGCTCGGGGGGGTGGGGTTCTAGAGCTAGGGAAGGGGGGGCAGTGGGGCTCGGGGGGTGGGGTTCTAGAGCTAGGGAAAGGGGGGGTGGGACTTGGGGAGGGGGCAGTGGGGCTCTGGAAGGGGGGGTTCTAGAGACAGGTGGGGTCCTGGGGGTCCCAGTGCGGCAGGACCCATCTCAGGCCAACAGAGGTCACAGAGGGAGTTGCAGGTGGGCCGAGGGGTAGCAGCTGCTGGCTCTGTCGCTGCGACTTTTGCATCCTGGGCAAGGCTTCTCCTGATCCCTGTCCTGACCCCACGGCAGAAGGCAGCATCTCTTTCCCGCGTCAGGGGGAGCAGAGAGCCTGCAACCCACCCTCTCCCAAGTGCTCCCCCCTGTTTCCCCCTCTCTCATTTGGGGTGCGATTGCTTCCTTCCTTCCTAGCCTCTGCAGTGCCAGGGCTTGGACGCTAGCCAGCGGCATCCTGGAGTCTTTGAAGGCCTGGGCTTGCAATCCCCGATCCTCTGGGGGGCTCAGCTGAACTTGGATATGCAGCTGTGGTGGAATTGAAGCCAGTTCTCAGCAGACATCTCAGGGAATCAGCTCGCTGCATCCCAGGGTTTCTAAAATCCCTGGAGTCACTTCCAGCGTATGCAGGGAAGGAGGTCGCAGTGGATGGCTGGCTTTTATCTGGCACTAGTTTATCTGGGTAAAGCTGGAGGAGCGGTGAATGAAGATCATACCGCTGCCAGCGTGCAAGAGAAACCTAATGAAAAGACACTGGAGAACCCAGGGAGTGGGGAATGCTGGTTCATTACTATTCCATGGAAAGCTGCTCCCCGCATGCTGGGGCCCTGGGTCTCCGTTGCCTGCGCTTTGTGCAGGTGTTTACACCAGTGCAAATGGGACCGAATGGGAACGGTCGTGGGTTTGCCCTGGGGTCAGTGGCAGCGGGAGGTGCAGGGTGACCGAGCCAGCCCCGCTTTGGGGGTTCTGATTACATCAGGGTAGCTGCGCCAGTGATGCTCCAGTGCTTTGCCGTGTAATCGGCACTTCTGGGGGGCAGCGTGTACAGACCTGATCAGAGCTTTCTTGGCTAGGTTTTTAGTCATCGGGAAGAAATAACCCATTTGTATGAAAATCCTGCGTGGAGCATCCTGTACTCCTGGGCTTTTCTCTGAGCCTGATTGTGAAAGAGAGTTTTTCCTCCTGTCTAAATATAAATAGTTGCAGGTTGATTTCAGGGTAGTTACGGTCCCCTTGGTGGTTGGCGTGGAGAGATTTGTGCATCAGAGGCAGCCCATCCTAGCATAGTTCCTGTTACTACTGTTTTGACATTTGGGTTGGTTCAAATGCTCTCACGGTTCTGGTTTCAGAGTAGCAGCCGTGTTAGTCTGTATCCACAGAAAGAAAAGGAGCACTTGAGGCACCTTAGAGACTAACCAATTTATTTGTTAGTCTCTAAGGTGCCACAAGTGCTCCTTTTCTTTCATGACACTTCAGTTTTTTCCCATGGCTACCATTTTGATAACCTCCTACTTGAAAAGTGACTTGATTTTTCATTTGTTTTTGGCATGCAGGTGTCAGGGTAGGTATTTTGTAGGGTAGGTTGATATAAAGTATTTGCATGTGAGCGTCAGGCTAATGACCAAGGAGCAAACCATCAATACAGCATATCAAGGGCTTATGTCAACTTGCCTGGGAATTGCAGTGTTGCCAACTCTTGTGATAACTGGTGTTTTAATTAAAGTCCCAGACATGGAATCCTGTGGTTATATGAAAAGATGAAAAAAAAATTTTAAGTAAGTTTCTACTCATGGCTGCAGAGAAAAGCTTGAAAATGTGACCAAAGTACAGCTTACAGGCTCAGAAAACAGAAGACAAATGAAAAGAACCCAATGTTTATATTTATATCTACATCTATATCCTGATTTTTAAAGCAATTCTGAGAGTTATTTGGGCCTGCCTCATGGCTGTTGAACATTTGGGGCTAGCAATGCTAGAAACTGGAGACCTGGGCTGTGTTTCCCAGCTCTGCCACCGATCTGCTGGATGACCTTGGGCAAATCACATTCCCCTCCCATCCTTTGTCCGTCTCGTCTGTTTAGACTGTGAGCTCCTTGGGGTAGAGAGGGGACTGCCTCTTACTGTGTTTGCAGCACCTGGCACTGTGGGGTCCTGACCTCAGTTGGTATTGCTGGGCATTATTGGACTATAAAGAATAATAAAGTAATGGATTGTGTTTAAATGGCCTTGTATATTTTACTGCTGTGTGATGTGTAAAGTGGGCCTGAAAGCTTTTTCTCTCTTAACATTCTGCTAGTTTTTAACCTTGGAAATATCAGGTGTTGAAATCAAGCAAACCAGCACCCCATCATTTCCTTCCTTGCTACAGCATGAGTGGTGTAGAACTGGCCTGCATGGGCTCAGGAGATCAGTACGGGTCACTCAGAACAGCTGTATTTGCTGGGCTTTTCAGCACTGAATGACACTGTGTATTGGTCTGACCGTTGCGATTCACGAGGGCCCTAAGTAACATCAAGGCCCTGGTGGATGGATCAGCCTGATTCCTAGTGGGGGTGGCCATGGGTGTGTGTATGTCAGAGAATTCTTTCCCTCCAAGCCCCATCGCCTGAGGGCTCACCTGTGTGCTGCATGATGCATGGCATCCTGGTGGACAGGGCATTGGAATGGGAGTCCAGTCCCCTGGCCTCCATCGTCTGCTCTGCTGTTCCCTCATTGTGCTCCTTGGCCAAATCAGTTCCCCTCTCGGCCTCAGTTTCCCCATCTGTAAAATGAGGGGATGGGGAAGGTGGGAGTGCAAGCCCGATTGGAGCGCCCTGGACAGGGAAATCCTTCAGCCTGGCCCCTGCCTTAGTGCTGCTGATGTCAGGCTCTGCAATGTGCTTAGGATTTCCTGGCAACATCATAATCCTGCCTTGCTGTGGGACCTGCTTATCCCCGTGGGCAAGGGGGAGCAGCAGACTAAGCCCCAGCAGCAGGGCACTACGGGTTGCCTGCCCTGTTGCTCAGCATGGGGAGCACTGGCTGAAAGCGAATTCTGACCCCATCCCTAAAGCTAGCAATGGGGAGCTGCTCGGAACCGAGAGGTGGGGGGAAAAAGCTTGACTGTGAAACCAGCCGTCACTTGGATACTGACCAGGCTCCGGCTTTGCCCATGTAGCGATTCGAGTTGGATGGACGTGTTGACATTTTTCTGGTGGGGGAGGAGAGAGGTGAGTTTGCAGCTGCTTTGGTTACAAAACCCTTGTGGTGTTGAAACTGACTGGCCCTGGTGTGAAATGAACCAGATCCAGTCACAGGGACCGCAAGGGTCATCTCGTCTAACCCCTGTTCCCTTGCTTTAACCTGGAGATGGGAATCCTTCAAATATTCAGAAAGGAGTTGGTTTTCTTTTATGGCTTTGTGTAAATGACTGTGTGTCCTGGTCAAATTCAGCTACAAATTCTGCCTGTCCCCTGGCCCTCTAAGAAATCCCTCTTACAGTTTTAATGTAATGCTGCACTTGACTTCCTGATCTTAACTGTTGTTGTGATGTGCTGACTTCCACCCCAGAAGTGACTACGTTTTAATGGTGGATGAAATTATCACTCTGCACAAAATGCCTTGGTTTACTTTCCAAGGTGCTTGGAGATAGCATTACGGAGCATAGTCTGAGAGAGATCTTTAGGGATGCAAGATGCTATAGATAATGTAGGGCAGGGGCTGTGTTTTTGTTCTGTTTGTTGTACAGTGCCTATCACAAGGGGCTCCCGGTCCAGGTACTACAATAATATAAATAATAATCATGAAAATATTATGAAGGGCTTGCTCCTGACGCCATTGACGTCAATGGGCATCTTTTCATTGATTTCAGTGAGAAATTAAATGTCCAATAGTTGGGGTTTTTAATACACTTCTGTGGAATGTCATTGGTTCATTTTATTCCCCCACAAAGCGCAGGGGGCAGGGTGAGTTGCGAACCGAATAAACTTTTCTGCTGACTCAGCTGGAATAATCTCCGAGAAAATCAGCTCAGCGGACTGAGTCTGTCTGCACCGACTGGGAGCTTTGTGCGTCTAAGAGGTGTTACGGGCTGGCGCGTCCGCAGTTGTTTCTCGTTGGGCCAGTTTTGAAAGAGTTCACCTTGCTGGGTGTTCAGGAGAGACGGAACAGCCCAAGGAGCTTGAACGTCCCTCTTAGCCACTAGCTCTGGTTCCTCCGGGTCAGGGTTGAGATGAGGGGGCTGCATGTGTGGGGGCAGGATTTGGAAGCTGGTTTGTGCCTACACAGAGTCTCCTCTGTCTAACCTCTCGGCAATGAAGCTGAGCAGCATCAGACGTGAGAGCAGCATCAGCAGAGATGAAACCAGCCTGGGTTTGTGCCGATGATTTGCCTTCACTAGCCCTTGGACTTCCAGCTACGTGCTGTCAGGGTATTTCTATCCCTGTGATATAACGCCACAGCCTGGCTAGGCCCACACTAAGCATGGTCCCTGGACAGTTGCTTCAGGACTGGGTATGTTCAGCTGGTTTAGCAGAGGGATGATCCCGTTTTAAGGCTTCCCAGCTGAGATCGGCTCTGCAGCGAGGATCCTTGGGCTGTGGGACGGGATTTGCCGATGTTCTGGGGGGAGGGCTAGCTCTGTCTGTTCTCTCTGGCTTCCTGTCCGAGTTACTGTGTTGCCTTTGAAAGTTGCAGGGCTGTTGTCAGCTGGGGTGTGGGGGAGGGTGCCTGGGAAATGCTTGTTGCTGAGACCAGGGCAGGTTCTAGAGCCCTGTCCAGGGCACCCGGCTCTGTGACCCTGGGGCAGTGCACTTGGCCTGGTTGGCACAACCCAGCTGTGATCTTTGCTTGCTTAGTGTTGGGGCGTCCATTCCTGGCTGGCCGCCCTTTGTCCCTGTGTCGGCCTGGGCCAGTCTGAAGATCATGCAGTAGCTTGCGAGGGTCCAGGCACCGAACCATCTTGCCTGTGGACGGTGGCGTTTGCAGATTCAAAACTCTCTCTTCAAGAAGCCCTGCCTTCACCAGCTGCGTCAGCCCTGCAGGGGACGGAGACCTGCTGAGCCCGCTGCTTATTGTGTAAAACCTTGCTGGGCTCCCGGTTATCTTCCTTCCCCTGTCCTGTTGGTCTGCTTCAGCGCCTGGGGCATCTCGGCACAACCCTGGACAGCGAGCTCTCTGGGGCAGGGCCTGTCTCTGGAGTCCTGTCTGTGCAGCGCCTAGCGCAGCGTGGCTTGATCGGGGCTGCGGGCCATATTGTGAAACGGACACTAATGTAACCCTGATAGAGGAGCAGATCAGCTGGGGCCATTTCCTCCCATCTCTTTTCAGCTTAGAGCCCTGCTCCAGTCCAGCCGGGGCCAAGCTGCAAATCCCCAGGCTGCCAGGGCCAGCCGGGTGCATATGGAGCGTGGGAGGCTTGACCCCTGCAGAGCCTTGTGATTGGCTGCAGAGATGCCTCAGCTTTGGGCTCCCTGCGGAGATAGATCCTCCCTATGTTACAATTCCTGCCCTGTGTTGGGTGGTGGGGGCCATGTCACTGGGCGCCTGATAGCCCCGAAACCTTGCCCCGCCCCGCCCCGTCTTGCTGCTGAGCTGATGCTTCGTTTGCTTTAAAGTCATTCTTTTAAAACCGGCTGGTTCTTTTCTCCCTTGGCTGGGCGTGCGGTCTCCCAGCTGCTCACGTCCCCAGGTGCAGCGGTGGGGTGTGTGTGTCAGGGAATGGGGGGATCAGGTCTGGTGGCCAGCCGGGTGCTCCCGCCCTGGGCACCTCCTGGAAGGCCCTGAAGGAGTTGCAGGAGAGTAGAGCTGGCGCTGTCTGTTCTGCTGGGCTGCGAACAGAGTCACTCCGGGGAGGGTGGGAGCCTGGCGTGCCAGGGCCCGTGGGCAGGGTTCCCACGCCAGAGGGTCATGTTACCAATTAGCTTCCAGGCCCCTTTGTTACTTAATGGTGACTTGGAGTCTCTGAGCTGTTGCCCCGGCAACCTCCTCCCCTCTGTAAAAGACACAACCTTTGTTCTCCAAAGTTCCCATACAAGTTCGATGTGCCCTGGGGGCCGGGGTGGGAGAGCGGGGGCCAGAGATCCGGCTGTGGGTAGACAGAGCTGGGTCATGGCAGCAGGGGGAGAGCAGGATGATGGAGCTGGCTCAGGCAGATTAGACCCGGGGTGCCTCTAAGCAATCCCCGCAGCCAGCGTTCCTGCTCCAGTCTCTGCAGCGCCCCCTGCTGGGACTGAAACGGGCGCCTGTTCTCCCCAGCGCCCCCTGTTGGTAGAGCTGGGGAGTGGGTTACCCAGGAGCTCCCTCCTCTGCCAGCGTTCCCTGCAGCGCCCCCTGCTGGGAGGGCCTGGGACTGGGTTACCCAGGAGCTCCCTCCTCTGCCAGCGCTCCCGCCCCATGCCCTACAGCGCCCCCTGCTGGAAGAGCCGGGGAGTGGGTTACCCAGGAGTTCCCTCCACTGACAGCAGTCCTGCCCCATACCCTACAGTGCCCCCTGCTGGGAGAGGCTACTGCTGTCCAAAGTTTTTACTGTTCCCCATAGTTCCTCCTGCAGGGAGAGGATGGGGCAGGTGTGGCGATAAATGCCTCAGTGACTCTTGTTGGCCCAGAAGCACCTTACTTTGCGTTTAAGTCGATTCTCCACTGATTTTTGTTCCCCAGCATTGACAAGAGAGCCGGCAGCGTTAGCATGGTGGGGGCAGCCCTGCCTCCATCTGCACCATGGGGTTTGGGACCCAGCTGGGGCTGCTGCTGTGGAAGAACTTCACCTATCGGCGCAGGCAGAAGGTGAGTCGGCTCAGAAGCAATTTGCAGCCAGGGACCAGAGCCCTAAATCCCACTGGGCACAAGCTGCAGGTTGAAAGGGGGAAGCTCGTCCTCTCAAGAGCAGCCCCAGGTGGAGATTGGTGGGACTGAGCCACCGTTTATGGGGCCCGAGTGAGCTTAGATGGAAAACAGCTGGGTTCCTCCCCTTCATTTCCAAGGGGATCCCTCTTCTCCTCCCGCCATCAGCCTTCCTCCTCTCATTGCCCTTCTAACTGCACACACCCCTTCCCATCACTGTTCCCTCTAAGCTGTGCACGTGTGTGCATGCACACAGATCCTAAACCCCGCGCACACGGCGAAACACCATGCGCACAAAAATTTGCACAGAAGCATAAAAATTTGCACAGAAGAAATTTTTTGTGCACACGGCCTGTCAAAAATTATAGGGAACATTGCTCCCCATCTCCTAAACTTCCCTGGATCCAGAGGAGGGAAGCTGCCTTCTAATATCACAGCAGCTCCTGGACTTACCCATGTGAGCAGGGTGGCCGGGGCCCAGGTGCCTGGGTGGGTCTGATGGTGGGGGTGAGATATCGGGGGGCGGGGGGAAGGGCTCACCACCCATCCTAAAGAGCCATCCATCCGGGCAAGATCCATGAGAGGAGAGATGGGAACCCGCCTCCCCTTGTGCTCAGGACGATCCCCAAGTTGTTCACTCCACATCCGTGTGGCTCACTGTGGAGGGGGCTGACCAGGCTGGTCCCCTCTGCTCCCGCTGCTGCCCCTGCGGGTTCCATGTGAATCGTACGACCGCTCCAGGCCCAGCTCTGTCTTTCTCCAGATCCAACTCACCATTGAGCTTCTGTGGCCCCTCTTCCTCTTCTTCATCTTGATCTCGGTGCGGCAGTCGCACCCGCCTTTCGAGCAGCGTCAATGTAAGTGCCGCCCCCTGCCCTCTGAGGTGGAGACCCAGCTGGCGAACCGAGTCAGTCCAAACCAGTTTCAAACCAGTTCTCGTAATGCCCTTCCCCGATCCTTGGCTGCCTGTGGCCCAGCACCAGGGTTAGGGGAGGGGCTTCTCTGTGCACCAGGGGATGAAATTCACCCTGTGCCAAGGATTGGGTGGTCTGCCCCGCAGTGGGCATCTCACAGTTTAGCACGACAAGCAGGGCCTGTTCTGAAGAGGACCTAGATTGAGAGGGGGCTTCTGTGGCTGCGGCGAGGGGGTGGGTTTGCAGAGCAGCACGGAGGAGACGTATGCATCTGCGGTCTTAGCAGTGTCCAGTGCTGTTGGCTTTTTGCTTTCCTGGGTGCTAACGTCTGCCCCAGACAGGCGGGGAGAGGAGATGCCAGGGTCTCTGCCCAGCAGCCCTTATGTAGAACCACAGCTGACATTCAAGTTGCATCTGACATTCTTCTGCGGCCTTCTAGCTCCTTCTGGGCTCTCTCCCTCTCTCTACAGGTCACTTCCCCAACAAGGCCTTGCCCTCGGCTGGGACGCTGTCATGGATTCAGGGCATGATCTGTAACGTGAACAATCCCTGCTTCCAGTACCCGACGGCCGGTGAGACGCCCGGCGTGGTGGGGAACTTCAACCAGTCCATGTGAGTCGCTGTCTCACCTGCTGCCTGCTCTGGCTTCTGGCGTTACGCCGGCGGGAGTACGGGCGGCTGCCTTGGTTTGTTGCCAGGCGATCTGTTGCTACGCGCGGCGTGGCCTTGATATACCCCCACGCGATGGGAGCTGGCCCCCCATCGCACCCATGCTGGTTGGGTTGGGAACCTGGGGCCACCCACGCTTTGCTCACCTGAGACATCCCCTCTCCCCGCCCGCCCCCCAACTGGCAACTTGTCGCCAGCCCAAGGGATACTGCCCATTCACTGTAGACAATTCTAGCTGCCCTTCCCCGAACGCCTGGAGAGATTGCAGCCATGCAGTGCTCCACCTTGAGCCAAGCGCAGGTGTATCCTGTGGAAACTACAGCTCCCAGCATGCAATGCTCCTTATTCTTTCAAGCATATGGAAGTGGGGTCCATAATTCCCAGCATACAATGCTGCTGCTGCTTTCAAGCAGGTGGAGGTGCAGCTGGAGGTGAGGATAACTCCCAGCATGCAGTGCTTCTGGAGGAGAGTACTCTTTTGCCTGGAGGAGGCATGCTGGGACATGTAGTCTTTTTGGACCACACACTTGGCTCAAAAGGGAGCATGGTGTGGGGGTCTCCAGCCTGCATTTGGGCAGGGGAGCGAACTCACAGCCTGCACAGGCTGCCTCCCCTGTCCCAGGTAGATTCCTAGCTCTTCCCAGAGGCGTGAAGGGAGCAGTCCCTTCTCAGAGGGGAGCAGATGCTAAGTGATGACTTCGTCTCAGTTCCTTGTCTCTCTGTCCCTGCAGCATCTCTCGTCTGTTTGCTGATGCCCAGAGGGTGCTGCTCCATGCCAACAGCAAGCAGACCCTGAGCAGCTTTGGCCAGCTCCTGCCTGCCCTGCGCCGGCTCTGGGGGAGCGGAGCTCCATGGATGGGTAAGGCCTCCAGCCAGGACTGCAAGGAGGGGTTGATCCGATATTCTGCTGGGACACCCAGGCATTTTAACTTTGATCCAGGCCCGATGGGGGACTGTGCTGCAAAACTTGAAGTGAATCAGTCCCCCCCGCCCCCCCCCCTTTTAGGTTTACACCAACAGGGCTCCTCTCACAGCACCCTGCAGGATCAGGCCCTGTAGGTATGTCTTCACTGCAAAGGTGACTCGGGCGATTGGCATGTGGATGTTATAGCAGCTACACTCAATTGTGTCCACACTGGGGCTGCACTTAGTGGTGTATGTTGCGAGGACTTCTGGGGGCATAACTCCTGGTTCCTGGCACTGCAGTTAGCTGAATGACTCTGGTTCTTTGCCAGTGAATTTCCCAACCTCATTGCTGCTGCTTTCTCATTCCCGTTGCCCCTCTCCTGGCTTGGCCTCACCCCCGCCCTTCTCTCCATGTGTCCCCCAGCCAGGCCGGTCAAGGACTACCTGAAAGAGGGCGAGACCTTTTCCCGCTTCCTCCAGACCAACGCCTCCCTTCCCCCTGCCCTGGCGGAGGAGCTGCTGGGAGCTCGGTTGGACCTGCGCATCGTGAGTAGGGCTGATCCCGGGGTCCATGATAGGGGCAAGGGGCTAAGAACCCTACCCTCCTGTCTGTGGGTGTGTTGCAGGGCCAGGTCCTCCATTACCCACGTGCCCTCTTGGGAGCCAGCCAGTGGCAGTTGGCATGGGGGTCCCGGCTGTCAGCGCTTTGCAGAGTCCAGTAATGTCAGGGCGGCGGGAGAGGGATTGAGAGCAGGAAGCAGGGAGAGACGGCTTCAGCAGAGCGGGGAGCGTGACGCAGAGACGCACCAGGAGGTTGTTCTGGATGCGGGAGGATGCAGAGCAGAAGGTTCTTGCCCCAGGAGTGAGGAGGGACAGAGAGGAGGCTGGTGCTGGGGGGCGGGGATGTCAGATACATTGTGCAGTACCAGTACCCAGGCCCCACCTTTGGGCCCCCCAAAAAAGTAAGCCCCAGCAGTGAGTTCTTAGGGCTGGGGAAGCCCGGTTGTTGTTTGTATTTACAGTGGGACCTTAGTGCCCCAATTGAGATCAGGGCCCTTGTGCCAGGTGCTGTACGTGCACCTGGGGGCAGAAGTCCCTCGAGCTCTGTGACGCTTTGGGGTTCGACCCAGACCAGCAAGGGATTGTGGCACCGTCTGCCCTGTAACCCGGGGCGCTTCTGTTCTGGTTCCAGCAGCCGCCATACAGCACAGTAACCTCACTCCAGTGTTCACCAGCCTTCCCCCTTGCAGTGCGACACCAACACCCAGCCAGTCCCGAGTTGTCCCCCAACCGTCTGCCCCACAGTGTCCCGCTCTCTCGTTGCACGCTTCCAGAAATGATTCAGGGCGTTGCTCCCTTAAAGAGACCATACCCCATTGCGTGCTACCTTAACTGGGGCTAACAGACCCTCTGTTGTAATCAAAGCACTGAATCGGCTTATAGTGGAAGTAAAATAAGTCCTATTAAGCAAAAGGTCGTAGGGTTAAGTGTTACCCAAGAGTAAGGAATAAAGATAGGAAGGGTGACGAGCAAACAAAAGTAGCAACATGCTGCGAAGACTAAAACCTGATGTCACAAACGAGAGTCTCTTGTTCCAAGGCGTGTTTCTCACCACGTCTCTTCTCCAGCCTGGCTGGCCAGACCCCTTCACAGGTCTCAATGTGCCTCTGTCTCCTCCGGTGAAGGAGGCCAAAGGGGCTTGTTCGCTCCGCTAATAGCGTCCCAAAGTTCGTCGACCCTGCTTCAAGAGGCAGGAAGGCGGCTTCCTGCGGGTGCTATCTCCATCCCCCAGCGAGACTAAGTGTCTGTCTGCCCCCACTTGCAAACCGGGCTCATCTTTGTCTTTGGTCTCCCCTGGCTTAATTGACATTGGAGACACAGTCACACGGATGGAACCACATTCCTTTGTCAGGAGCAGGTGTGGCCCAGTACAGGTTAAGCACCCCTGTTCAGCACCGATCTATAAAGTCCTTTGTGGGTTTACCCTCCAGACGTCACGGCAGAATGTTAATGCTCAGTGAGTTATTGGTTTTCTAGTGATATATCCCATCCACCTTTGGGGTATGTATCGTGACAACGGGGGGGGCCGACTGGCACTGGGGTGCTCACAGTGTAAACAGACAAAGGAGGGATCGTTGTCCCCATTTTACAGAAGGGCAACCGGGAGGTTAGGTGACGAGCCCAAGGTCACCCAGGGAATCTGTGGCAGTGCTGGAAAACAAACCCAGCTCTCCCAGGCCGGTGTGTTGACCACAAGCCTGGCCTGCCTTCCCCAGTCTCTGCCCAAACAGTCTCATGTGCTGGGCTGCTGTTGCTTCCAGGGGTGCTGTGCTGGAGGCTGGAGCTAGGGGACGGCCTGTCGCAGTGGTCCGCAGGCTGCCCAGGTCAGGACAGAAGGTGGCACGCTGGAGCCTGTGGTCTCCGCCGGCTGTGCGGCCGGACTGAAGCTGAGGATGGCTGCAGGCCCCTACGGGGGCGTCTGACTGGGAGGGCTGTCCACTGCTTCTCTGGCTACCGGGGCGCTCTCGTCTCCCCCTGCAGCTCTCCCTTGCCGCCACCGGCATGCCGCTGAAGGCCATCGTCTGCAACGCCTCCGTGCTGGCGGAGTTCCTGGTGGCAGCGGAGACGAGCTCCGGGGAGCGCCTGCAGGGGCGGCTCTGTGCTCTGCCAGCGCCCACCCTCCAGGCCATGGAGCGCAGCTTCCTCTCGCAAGCGGATTTCTCCCAAGTCTTGGCGGTAGGGGGCTGGGGGGGGGGGGCTGCCGGAGCCATGGGGCTGGGGCTTCTATCGGCAGATGTCTCCAAACTGTTTGGAGAAGGGACCCCCTGTCCACACCTGCCCCTGGGAGCCAATGGGAACTTGAGTGGGAGCGGGGCTCGGTGCTCTGGGTGCGTCCGGAGCTGGGTGCCAGGTGGCTGTGGAAGGAGCTGGCTCTCGGCACTGAAGTTCACGCCCTGGGTCGGGGATCAGGGTGTGTGATGGGGGCTCCATCCCTGTGCTGCCTGGCTGGTTCATCCTCTCCCCATTCCGGAGCTAGATCTTCCCCGGCTTAGGCTGCGGGTTTGTGTCTGAGATGGGGCCACCCAGGCCCGTAGCCCCTTGCAGCCCCAGTGAGCTGTCTAGCTGAGCTGCCAGGAGCCCCGTAGGGGGTCTGACTCTTCTGCCCTCTCACAGGAGCAGCTGAGCTCCAAATCGGACGACGTGGTGAGCGCCGTGGAGACCCTGGTCACTTTCCTCCAGGGCGCCGAGACGCTCGCGAAGGAGGTAACGGAATCTCTGCTGGCCCCAGGTCTGCACCGCTCCCAGCACCCCCCCTGCCCTACAGCCCCGCTGGGACCCAGGGCCTGAGGTTTGGGGGACGACTCCCCGGTCAGCGTTTCTATAGGCAGTCTCCTCCCCGGCGCCATGCGGCAACGCTTGTGACCAATGACAGGTCTCCCCTCCACAGACAGTGTTCAAAGCACAGGAGCCTGTCATCCGCTGATCATGGTTAGGCGTGCCCGCTAGGGTAGAAAGAGGGAGAGGCTTCCCGAACTTCTTATTAGCCCAGGGCTGTGCAGCTCAGTGCACCAGCTGGGCTTCCACGTTCCCACTGCTGGGCCCCCTGCCAGCTCCTTGTGCGATGCCAGCCAGACAAGGAGTCTCCCCCGGCACGCAGATCCCAGGATTCTCCAAGCCCGGTGGAGCTGCTAGGAAAATCTCTCTGCTCTTTTCCACCCCCTCGTGTCTGTGAACAAAACGAAACCTGAATATCGTGGTGGCTTTCCCCTTTTCCTCTCTTTCCCCCTTCCCCTCCCTCCCCACTGGAAAAGAGAGGTGGAGAAAGGAAGGGGGAACCCTTAAAAAAAAACAAACCCCACCCATGGCAAATTATTCCAGTTTTGGAAACTGAACAATTGGGGGATTTCGTAGCGGGAGGGGGAACGTTTTGGCTGAAATGAAAATGTTCTTTGTGGTAGAAAAAAACCTTTTTCACCCACCCCTCCAATGTTTAGGTGATTAGGCAGTGGGTGCAGCCGGGGCTGTGGTGCCTGTTTGATCTGCCCCAAACCAGAGGGACCTCCCCTCTAGGGGCAGTTCAGTCTCCTTGTGCCAGTCAAACCGCGGCCTCCCAACAAAGGGGCCTGTTTGTGCCAGCTGTATCGGTGAGGGCGCCCGGGAACTGCCCTAAGACCCGCCAACTCATGTTACGGAGTACCAATGGGGCACATACCTCACCACCACCTCCCACCCCCCCTCCACTGCCCCCATCATTTCCCCCGCCCGTCTCTGCACCAAAGCTGCAGCTGCCTCTGGGTGGCTGCTCCCAGGTGCCCCCTGCAGGGGGTGCCGGTACCCCAGCACGGAGCACCCAGGGTCTCAGCTGCCTGCACAGTGGCCCTAGCTGTGAGTACCCAGCGAGCAGGGAAGGATGGGACCTCGACCCAGGCAGCGCTGGCATGACCCCTAATCCTCTCCGGTGGCAGCTGAGCAGGGATATCGATGTGGGGTGCCTCTCTTACCCACAGCTCTCCTAAAACAGCTAAATTCTCCTGCTGTAAACCCTCAGAAGCCTCTTGGGGAAGAGCCTGGCTGGGATATTGGTGCCGAGGGTGGGGAAAGTGGCTTTGGGGCGGAGCTGGGCTTCAGATCTCTTTTCTGGATCCTGTCCCTGCTTTCACCCAGACCTTGCAAGAGCATTGTTACTAGGGAGACAGCGTGGTCTAGTGGCTGGGACTTGGGAGACCTGGATGCTTCCAGTGACCCCAGGCGAGTCATTGCCCTGCTGTGTGCCTCAGTTTCCCCTTGTGCCCTTTGGTTGTTGAGATCATAAACTGTCTATGGCAGTGATTGTCTCTCACGATGCCAAAGATATGGGCGCAGGAGGGATCCCTGCGGGACATGATCCTTTCCCCTCCCTGTTATTGCCAGCTTCCCAGGCCCTGCTTTGCCCAGCCCCACAGGGATGGTCCCCGGTGAGCTCCCTGCTCAGGGCCTCTTCGGGCTGCGGGCAGGCCAAGGGGCACATCTCTGCCAATGGTGTTAATGTCCATTAGGCGCTAGTGGGAAGGGGAAGGAATGTTACCCCAGGTTAATCCAAGAAGTCCCCTCCCACTTCAGGCCCGAGCTCCCCAACCCCCCCCCCCGATTAGCAGTTTACACCAGAGGCTCCTTTGCGGTTCAGGGGCTGTGACGGGGGAGCCCCCCAGCCGGACGGTCCCAGTGGCATGAGTGAAGGCATCACGCTGGTCTCCATCCTCTTCCCCAGGCAGGGGGAAGGACCAGGGAGTGAGAGCGAAGGGCACGGCTGGAGGGTCTGGGCAGGGATCCCGGTCTCTATGATGGGGAGGAGGGGCCTGGCTGGGACTGGGGTGGGGCTTGTCCCTCCCCACCCCCCCGCACACACATGGGCCTGGGGGGGACCTGGGGGCTGGGTACCTGTCCCGCGGTCTCAGCCCACCGTGCCCAGCACCCAGCCCGTGTTGGTTTGGAGGCCTGGTGTCTCCTGCTCCAGGTCGGCGCCATGACCAGCTTTGCAGAGTTCCGGCGGGAGCTGCAGGCGCTGTCGGGGCGGGACGCTGGCTCCTCCCTGCAGGGCACCTTCGAGGCCGTGTCCCGCATCGCCTGCGGGCACCCGGAAGGGGGCGACCTCAAGATCCCCTCCCTCAACTGGTACGAGGACAACGACATCAAGGCCTTCCTGAACCGCAACAGCTCAGAGCAGGGAGCCGTCCCGCTGGACAACGCCACCAGTGAGTGAGTGGGGAGCCACCTCTCCCCGCCGGGGCAGGGGAGCTGGAGGGGGGGATGCAGCAGCAGGACCCCATGCGGGTGGAACTGACCCAGCTTGGGCCAACAACGGGATTTGAACCCGGGCCGCGCCGAGCCAAAGGAGCAGGTGCATAAAGCCACCCAGCCTCTCACCCCTACTGTGCGGGCAGCCGCTGGCGGGCGGCAGAGACCCTGCTCCTAGGGCGGGTTAGGCTGGGATCGGGCAGCCTTAGATGGGAGGTTTCCTGGCGGGGCTGGAGCTCAGGGGTGTGGAGAAGAGCTGGGCTTGACTGAGGGGTATATCCTCTGCCCCAGGGGAAGCTGCAGCCCGGGGAGATTCAAGGGGAAGGGGCCTTAGCCAACCACAGCGGGGATGGGGCGGGGTGGGACAGCAGGGAGCCAGGGCCGGGTCTGGAGGAGAGATTTCATGCCCAGCAAGCAAGTTTATTGGAAGTGGGAGGGGGCTGCTCTCTAGAGGGGATCCCCCTTTCCCCAGCCTGTGGTTTTATTGGGGGTGGGAGGGGCAGATCTATAGAGGAGCTCCCCCCTCCTCCTAGTATACAGGTTTATTGGTGGGGGAGGCAGCGTGACCATTTCTCTCGATCCTTTCCCCCACTCCCACGCAGGCCCTTACTGCAAGGAGCTGATCCGGAGCCTGGAGTCGAACCCGCTGTCCCGGATCCTGTGGCGGGGGATCAAACCTCTCTTCATCGGCAAAATCCTCTACGCCCCGTCCAGCCCCAGCACACGAAGGATCATGGCCGAGGTGAAGGAGTTGGGTGGTGGGGGGACGAACCCCAGCTCTGCAGAGTCAGCCCGGAGCACCCAAGGGGCCCCCTCAGTGCCTGGGGTCTCCTCCCCCCCCCCCCCCCGGCCTGGCCTGTGGGCCCTGCTTGAGTCCCTTGGGCCTCCCAACCACTCCACCGGAAGGGCGGTGGGCCAGGGGCAGGCTGGGAGTGAAGGGTGGGGGAGGGAGTGGGGCATGACCCCCAGCTGGGCCAGCAGCCTGTCTCGCCGACCCCCTCGCTTCTCTCGGCCCAGGTGAACCGGACGTTCCAGGAGCTGGCCGTGTTGCGGGAGGTGAGGGGCACCTGGCAGGAGCTGGGGCCTCGGGTCTACGCCTTCCTCAACAGCAGCCTGGAGATGCAGGTCCTTCAGGTCTGTCTCCCCTTGGTCTGCACCAGCCGGGGGCTGTGCAATGGGGGAGCCAGAGGAGTTGGTATAGGGGGAGGGTGTGGTGGGATGGGGGGTAATGGGTGTGCGGGCCTAGAGGGAGGGGTGTGGGTGGATGGGCATGGGGTGTGGGAGGGGGCAAAGGGAATGGGATGGGGGGGCTGGGGAAGGAGGTGCTGTGAAGAGAATGGGGTGGGGGAAAGGGGGTCAGCCCCACTCTGGCCCTGTAGTGGGGCTGTGTCCTGGCCGGGGGATGGTGCCACCCCCCTAGGCAGCCCTGTCCCCTGTCCCTTTGCCCCGGCAGAGCCTGCTGCGGGAACCTGCCACCTCCCGCCTGGTGGAGCAGGGTCTGAACGGCACTTCGTGGGACCCATCGGCCGTGGGCGAGTTCCTGGCGGGGGTGCCAGGGGGCCAGGCCTACACCTGGCGCCAGGCCTACGCAGAGGTGGACCAGGTGGTGGGCACCCTGTCGCAGTTCATCGAGGTGCGGTGTGTGCGAGTAACACCCCCCTGTCCCCCTGGCTACCCACCTCTGGACCTCCCCGCGCTCAGGGCCCTGCTCTCTCCCGCTCCTGCCCGCAGTGCGTCTCCCTGGACAAGGTGGAGGCGGTGGCCTCCGAAGAGCAGCTGGTGTCACGGGCCCTGCAGCTGCTGGAGGGGCGCCAGTTCTGGGCCGGCGTGGTCTTCCTGCCCCCCGACAATGCCACCCCTGGGGAGCTGCCCCCCCATGTCCGCTACAAGATCCGCATGGACATCGACGACGTCACCCGCAGCAACAAGATCAAGGACAGGTGCGGGCGCCTGGGGGAGGGGCCTCTCGAAATGCTGCCCCCCCGCCCCCCAAGATCCCCTTTCTGCGGGGTCCATGTCTGGGGCGGGGGGGGGGGGGAGGTGCTTTGCCCTGCTCACGCTTTCTCCCCTCGCTCAGGTTCTGGGACCCGGGCCCAGCCGCCGACCCCTTCAGCGACCTGCGCTACGTCTGGGGGGGCTTCGTCTACGTGCAGGACCTGGTGGAACGGGCCATCACGCGGGTCCTGAGCGGCGCTGCCAGCCGCACCGGCATCTACCTGCAGCAGATGCCCTACCCCTGCTACGTGGATGACGTGTGAGTGGCCACGGGATCCAGCCTGTCCCCCCTGCAGGCTAGAGCAGGAGCAACATAAAGTCAGGCCTCCCTTCTGGTCACGAACTCTGCAGGGCCCCTGCTGGGTGGGGCAGGAATGGGTCTGTTTTCCTGTGTATCTACCCCCCATGCCCTGCCCCTATATCATGCAGTGCCCCTAGTGACTGGAGTAGGAATTAGTCTGTATCCCTGTGTATTCCCCTACGCTCCTCCAGCCTATTTCCTGCAGCACCCCCTGCTGACTGGGCTGGGAGTGGTCTATATCCCTGTATATTTCCCCCCACCTCCCCATTCCTCCATCCCTTTCCCTGCCGCACCCCCTGCTGACTGGGCTGGGAGCGGTCTATATCCCTGTGTATTCCCCCCCCACATTCCTCCATCCCTTTCCCTGCAGCGCCCCCTGCTGGCCATGGCTGATCTCTGCTCCATTTCAAAGACGGGAGATGATTTCATTCCCAGCTTCTGCAGTCCCTTGCTGAGATTTCCCTGCCCTTTGCCGTGGCTCTCCGGGACGCAGCGGCTTCCTGTGTGGTGTCTGGCTCATGGAGCGTGGTGGGGCATCGTCTCCCATGTTCCTGGGCGCCTGGGAACTGTGCTGAGACCCCCCCCCCCCAACTCATTTCACATAGTGCCAGTGGGGCGCGGCGTTCAAGGGTTAACACGTCTGCTCCCCGCTCCACACGCCCTCCCCCAGTTTCCTGCGGGTCTTGAATCGTTCGCTGCCGCTCTTCATGACGCTGGCCTGGATCTACTCGGTGGCCGTCATCATCAAAGGGGTGGTGCACGAGAAGGAAGCCCGGCTGAAGGAGACCATGAAGATTATGGGGCTCAGCAGGGGCATCCTCTGGCTCAGCTGGTTTATCAGCAGCTTCATCCCCTTCCTCATCAGCTCCTCCTTCCTCGTCCTCATCCTCAAGGTATGTGTGCAGAGCGCCGGTGGGAGGGGGGCAGCGCTGGCCGGGGAGGGGTGAGCCCAGGGCTGGGGTAGCAGGATGGGGCTGCAGGTCGGGGTTGAGGAGCATCGTCTGATCTGGGCATGGGGGAGCCCAGGGCTGGGGTAGCAGTGAGGGGGCTGTAGATTAGGACTGACGGGCCACAGCAGGAGTGTAGTGGGGGGAGCCTGGCACTGCAATAGTGGGGCAGAGAGGGCTGGGACTGACGGGCAACAAGAGACCGCGGTGCCTCTGCCAGCCACAGCTCTAACCTGTTCTCCTCTCCCCCCCCCCCACGCAGCTGGGAGACATCCTGCCCTACAGCGACCCCACCGTGGTCTTCCTCTTCTTGGCCGCCTTCACTGTGGCCACCATCGCCCAGTGCTTCCTCATCAGCACCTTCTTCTCCCGCGCCAACCTGGCCTCGGCCTGCGGTGGCATCATCTACTTCTCCTTCTACCTGCCCTACGTGCTGTGCGTGGCCTGGCGTGACCACATCACCTTCCCGCTGCGCCTCTGCTTGGTAAGGATGCCCCCGCCACCCGCCCTGCCCTGCCTGGAGGTCACACGCCCTGGGTGTTTTCCGGTCCCGCTCCAGGGTGTCCTTTTCAGCCTGGCTCTAATGGGGTCTCCCTATGTGGGTGCCAATCAAAGGGGGTACGGGGGGTCCCAGTGACGTGCTCAGAATTGCCCCGTCCCCATGGCTGTTTACACCGCCCACCCCCGAAGGAAGGCTGGACTCGGAAACTCTACCCCTTAGCATTTCACAGGCTGGCCACTGAATCGGCAGCCCCGTGGCCATGAGTAGGTTGGTGGCTGGTGCCCAGGGCTAGTTCCCAGGGAGCTGTGCTGGGTCTGGGGGTTTCCTGGTCTTGCTTCACCTGCTTCTCCCCTGCCAGAGCCTCCTGTCCCCAGTGGCATTTGGGTTTGGCTGCGAGTACTTCTCCCTGTACGAGGAGCAGGGCGTGGGGATCCAGTGGTACAACCTGAACTCCAGCCCCGTGCAGGGCGACCCTTACAACTTCGCCACCTCCATGGCGCTGCTGCTCCTGGACGCGTGTCTGTACGGCCTGGCCACGTGGTACATCGAGGCTGTCTTCCCAGGTCAGCGGGTGGGGCTGGGAATGGATCTGGACTCGGACTGGGGTGATGCTCCCACAAGCTCTGCCCGTTTATGAGCTGCCACTCTCAGTGAATTGTGCAGATCTTCATAATAAGTCCACACTTCTCCATTCTCGCACAGGTAGATCATCAGTGAAATTGTGTCGTCTTAATGCATCATCAGTCGGTTTCAGAGTTAACATTCCAGTTGAAATGAATAAGAGCAGCTTGTATTTTTCAGAGCTCCTTGCTGTCTGCAGACTCAGGCGGATCGCTCTGGGTCAGCTGAACCCAGGTTATTTCGTATTTGTCAGGACTAGAGACCTAAGGTTGTTTTCCTTAACTGATAGCTGAGATCCTGGAGCACAGTTCAAGTCTAGACCCCAGGCAGGCCAGTTCCACCCACCCTCCAAAGTAGAAGTAAAACGGAGCGTCTCCCTCTCCAAGAGGTGAGGGTTAAGCCCACTGTACTGCCCCAAGCCTGAGTGGTTTGTTGGCAGACGGGATTAAAACCGGGACCGCGCTGGATCTAAAAGCCTGAGCTGTTCTCATAGCGAAGATTGTAGCCGGTTTATGGGAGCTCCCTGCTCCTGGGGCGGGGAATAGGGGACAGAGCACTACGTGGGGTGAGCACGGCTTGCATTGGTCACCCTGAGCCCATCTCCCTGGGGGATCCGAAACCCCCAGTGGTCGTTAACGATCTGGCAGCTCCTTTCACCATCACTGGGGTCTCAGGCCTCTGTTTGCGCCAGGGATCCCAGACTATTGCGGCGCCCGCTGGTGCAGATGTGAATAGGCGCCATTTGCACCCGTACTGTGGCACCCGAGGCGAGCCGAGCCGACGCCAGCTGCTGCACGGAGGTTGACGCCGCCCGTCTTAGGCATTTGCGCCTTAGACCCGTGGCTGGAATCAGGGCAAGCTCCAGTGTGGAGAAGGCAGCTGGTCTGCACTGGCAGACACCCCCGATCAGGTGGGGTTGCTTTCCACACCCCGCCCCCATCCCGCGCTCTCCGACTGGTTTCCTCCTCTGTTTGTGTTCAGGCCAGTATGGGATTCCCAAACCCTGGAATTTTCCCTTCCTGAAGAGCTACTGGTTTGGAGAGTCATCCTCCGAAGGCTGCCACCCCTTCCCGACCATCTCCTTGAGCTCTGCGGAAGGTAAAGGGTTCCCCTCCCCCGTGCCCCTATCAGCTACAGAGGCAGTGTGGTCTAGTGGCTGGAGCAGCAGAGTTGGAGTCAGGAGTGCCACGCTCTGTCCCTGGCTCTGGGAAGGGAGTGGGGCCAGCGGTCAGAGTAGTGGGCCGGACATCAGGACTCTTCCTAGGTTCGATTCCCTGTTCTGCAGGCTGGTTTGAGTGGGGGAGCCGGAGTCAGGACTCCTGGCTTCTGCTGCTGGACTACCAAAGTGGCTCCAGCCACGTGCTGGACAGGCCCAGCAGAGGGCGGGCCACCAGCTGACGGGGTGGGAGAGGGCGGAAGAAGTGAGGCCAACTGGGCCCCACCCCATCCCTAACCCTAGGCTGAGTCGGCTGGTACCAAACCCTGCCCTTGGGCCACCAACCAGCTCTGTCCCCAGCCCAGGTCCCTGCCCTTGCCCCATCCGTAACCCTACGCTGAGTCTGCTAACTGGCCACAAACCCTGGCCGGGGGGAGCCTCAGGGTCTGCCATGGTGCTCTGACTCTGGGCAGTGACAGGATCCCTGCCACCTCTCCGTCTTGGTCCCCATCCTTTTGAGGCTCGCTGATTGCTGCAGGGTAGTAACCTCCACGCAAGGGGCTGCGGGGGAACTGGCTGGATTGCTGGCAGCTCAGGGGGGTCCCAGCCCTAACCTGAGCCTGGAACCCCAAACTTCCCCCTCCCCGAGTTCTGGCTGCCTCTGCTAGGAGTCCGGCACTGTGCCCGCCTGCTGATCCTGCCTCCTGTTTTCAGTGCTGGTGGAGGAGCCGCCCTCGCAGCTGCGCCCAGGGGTCTCCATCCGCAACCTGGTGAAGATTTACCGCAGTAGCAGCAAAGTGGCCGTCAATGGGCTGAGCCTCAGCTTCTACGAGGGCCAGATCACCTCCTTCCTGGGCCACAACGGGGCCGGCAAGACCACCACGATGTGAGCCTGAGGGGCGCGCGGGGAGGGCGGGGGTGGGGAATCCCTGGGGCTTCTGTGGGCACCGCACATGCATGGTGGGCGTGTTTCTCGTGGCGTTTGAGCCAGCGCAGCTCGGCAGCTGCGGTGCTGGTGTGGGAGATGCTGGATGCCCTGGGGCAAGCGTCTGCGGCTCGGCATACCTCAGTTTCCCTCCACCGGTCCAATGGAGAGAATGATTTTGAGCTGGCTTCGTGAAGCGCTGTGACCACTGTGGCGGGAGAGGGCTGGATGTTCTCACTTGTATGAAGTGCTGGGGTCCGTGCAACCCAGATCTAGCTGTGGGGAGCGCCCGCGGGCACTGCTGGGTGACGGAAGGTCACGATAGAGGGGATTGGGCCCGGTTAGACTTGGGTGGGCCAGACACTGAGCTGCTGTGGCAGGAGAGATCCAGAGTCAGACCAGTTGGAGCAGACGTCCCTCCGGAACTGTTTGCTCTGCTCCCGGAGTCTCTCAAGGTTCCTGGTTTATTAATGAATAACGTTAATCCTTGAATCTCCTGGTTTATTAATGAATAACGTTAATCCTTGAATCAAAGGGGGGAGCCGGGCGCACATCTCAGACGGTCGGGGTGGCCTGTATGCCCACGCCAGCGCCCGGTTCGTCTCCAGCACTGGTGGGAGTAACCCCACTGCAGTCACTGTCCTGACACCTGCCAGGAGAGGAGATTCTGGGCCAGGGCCTTGGCAGACAGCTCCGCTGGGTCTGTGAGCTGAGGACCTGGCCCAGGGTATGCTGGGTGGCTAGTGAATTTCAGCCATGGCTAGCAGAGCAAAGAAATAGCCTCCCTCCCCCTGGGTGGGGTCACTGGCTCTCCTCGCTGGGTGGGGGGGTGCACAGCTGCTGGATGAGCCGGTGTCCGCATGGGGTTGGGAGCTGGGGCCATGTGGTCTGAATGCCCCTGCCGGCCCCTGAGCTCCCTTAGGCATTGGAGGTGGCCGCTGGAAACATTCCTCTGACTCTGCTTGCTTGGGTTTTAACCCCCTGTGTCCTGCTCCCCTACTCCCAGGTCCATCCTGAGCGGTCTGCTGCCCCCCAGCTCCGGGACGGCCTACATCCTGGGCCGGGACATCCGCTCCGAGATGGACAGCATCCGGAAAACCATGGGGATGTGTCCCCAGCACAACGTCCTCTTTGACATGTAGGTGGGGGGTGGGGAGAGCCAAGCATGTGTGTGGGGGGTGGTCATCCAAGGCAGATGGAGCTGGGGGAGAATTCCCTTGCTCCCTGATGGTTGGAGCACCCAGCCTCCCTGCTGCCTCCAGCCTGGAGGGCCTGTGGCCGGACTCTGCTCCCCTCCAGAGCACAGCGCAATTGGACCCAGTGGCGCTGGAGAAGCCACCAGCCCCACTGCAGCGGCCTCAGCGTGAGGATCAACTGCTGGGGCACTTACCCATTGGGTCCTGTTCCTAGTTCTGGGCGGGGAGAGGGGCCTAGTGGTTAGAGTCCACAGGGAGGGGGGCTGGAAGTCGGGACTCCTGAGTTCTGTTCCCAGCTCTGAGAGGAGCGTTCTCTAGCGGTTAGATCAGGGGGCTGGGCGTCTTCAGGGGCAGCGGTGGGATATTTCTCCTTGCCCTGCTGGGAATCACCCTCTCTCTGCGCCCTCCCCCCCCCAGCCTGACGGTGGAGGAGCACATCTGGTTTTATGGGCGCCTGAAGGGGCTATCAGGGGAGCAGGTGAAGGAGGAGGTGAAGCAGATCATCCAGGATGTGGGGCTGCCCCACAAGCGCCGGGAGCAGACCAAGAACCTGTCGGGTGAGTGCCCTGGGCCCAGCAAGCAGGCGGGATGGGGATACAGGGGGCAGGCTGGGCTCAGGCGGGGAAGTTGGGACCTGATCCTGGCATGTCGCAGGGAGAGCCACCTTTTAAAGGGAAAAGGAAGCCCCCGCTGGGTTACAAGTGGGTAACATAAGGGGCCCGCTCCCAATCTGCAGGCTTCAGGGCCCAAAAGGATGGGTCTGTGGGCTCCCGACATGGCCCCCTTCTCTCTCCCATGATCCTTTATTGCTTATTTCGCGGTAGTTCCTCGGAGTCCCAGTCGTGGCCCGTTGTGCTAGGCGCTGTACAGACACAGAACAGATGCGGTCTCGGCCTCAGGCCTCGCTTGATTAACCCCATGGGGCGGGTGTGTTTATAGTGGTGCTGTCACCAGGGGGCGGGAGTGGCGTTCATGGACTCCCCAGCCCCGAATGGCCCCTTGTGTTCCCTACTGCGTAACACGGGCTGGACAGCGTCCCCCAAATAAGCCCGCGAGCAGGTCTTTCAGAAAAACATCCTGCCCTGATTTAAAAAGTGCCCATGATGGAGAATCCACCATGACCTTCGGTAAACTGGTCCAGTGTGCGTGGGGCGTGGAGGGGGGTGGGGTGAGCCGTGGGCCAGGGGAGGTGCCGGGGGTGTGTGGCATGGAGGAACTTCCCAGGGATGCTGCCAGAACCGCAGCCCTAGTGACCCGGGATGACTCGCTCTCTGGAGCAACACCCCCTCCCCTCTCTGCCCCCCCCCCCACCTGGCCCGGGGCTGTGTGGCCGGGGGCTGCCCTGATGCCCCATGACGCTCGCCCCGTTCCTCCCCTGGGCCAGGTGGGATGCAGCGGAAGCTCTCCGTGGCCATCGCCTTCGTGGGCGGCTCCCAGGTGGTCATTCTGGACGAACCCACTGCTGGGGTCGACCCCTACTCCCGGCGGGGCATCTGGGAGCTGCTGCTGAAGTATCGCAAAGGTCTGAGCGGGGCGCGGGGGTGGGAACAGCAAGCGCTGGAGGGGGGGGTCTCAGAAATGGGCCAGGGCCTCTGTCTGATGGGCCCAGCCAAGCCCCAGTAGGCCATGTGGGGATGAGCCCTCTGCACTGGGCTCCTTACTGGGGTTTCCGGGGAACTGAGGCAGGGATCTGGGCCCCACATGGCAGTGAGGGAGTGGATCACGATGCCTATTGGGAGCAGAGGGGGACGGGGCGGGGCTGGGTGAGAGAGGTCAAGCGCTGTGGTGGAGGGGGGGACCCAACAATTCTGGCAGAGCTGGGCTCCAGTGGGTCCTACCCCGTGGGGGCCGGAGGGGGTGGGTGCATGCAGGGAAATGGAGCAGTTCAAGGGGTCACTCACCCTGAGGTGACCTGCAGCCATGTAGGGGTGTCTCTGGCTCAGACGACACCCCCCCCCATTACGGTCCGCGAGCTGATCTTGGTGCCAGCTTGGTCCCACCCCGGCTCCATACTGGGGTACAGGCGGCTCCAGCGGGGGCCAGTCTGTGCCGTGGCCCTGCTCCAGGTGCCGTTCCAGCTCTGCCCTGCAGGAGGAGCCCTTGGGAACGAGGGGCTATCAAGGCCCTGCTGCACCCTGGCTTCTCCCACCCCCTTCCCTGCTCTGCCCCCCCCCCAGGCCGCACGGTCATCCTCTCCACCCACTACATGGACGAGGCGGACCTGCTGGGCGACCGGGTGGCCATCATCTCCCAGGGCCGGCTTTGCTGCTGCGGCTCCCCACTCTTCCTCAAGGCCAAGCTGGGCACCGGCTATTACCTGACCCTGGTGAAGCGGGAGGCCGGCGCCCGGGAGCGGGCGGCCCCGGGGGGCAGCGCCAGCAGCATCACCATCGCCAGCAGAAGGGTAATGCCGGGGGAGTGGGCTCCCCTGCCTCGTGCCGCCAGGCTCCTGCCCGAATGGGTGGGTGGGCACAGCCGTAGAGCACCCCGTGGGGTGAAAGGGCAGGGGGAGCCCCTGAAGCTCGGTGGGTGGGGGCATGAGTGCAGAGTGGTGGTGGGGGGGATCACTGGGGTCCTAGGCTATCCAGCTCCAGGGTTCCCTGAAGTTTGGGGGTAGAGGGATGGGCTCACCATAGGGAGCTGGGCCCTGATCTCCTGACGTGGCATCGGTCATTAGAGGGGGGCCCGAGCCTCAGAGTTTGGGGCCAGCCCAGGGCCGGGTCTCTTACCCTCCCCTTCCCCGCAGGATGACAGCAGTTCAGAGCGCAGCTGTGACACCGGCCTGGGCAGCGAGCAGTGCAGCGAGTCCAGCACCGTGGGTGAGCGGCTCCGGGGGGAAGGAAGGGGCTGGCACTGGGAGCCGCTTGGGAAAGAGTTAAGATTCTCTCCCCCCTCCCCCCCGCCCCCGCCCCCCACCACACACACACTGGGACACGGCGAGTCTCAGCTTCTCCCTGGTTCCCAGCCTGGGGCTGACCCCATAGTGGCTGAGTTCCCTGGGTGGGGTCTCCGCCTGCACTTGGGGCGTGTTCAGGGCCTCGCTGCCTCCCCGGCTCCTCCTCCAGCCTCCAAGGAGACATTTCCTCTTCCTGGGAAATCCTTCTCCAGTGACCTGTCCTTCCAGGGCCGGCCCTCCCCCCAACAACCCGAGGGCCGGCTTTTGAGGGTCACCTCACCCTACATCTCTCCTGCATCCTTCAATCCTTGCCTTCCCCACCCTGTTCTTGGGCCTAACCGTGCACAGGGCAGGGGGAGTCTGAGCTTCTACGGGCTGGGCTTTGTGAACAATAAGATAAAGTGCAGCTCAAGCCTTCTCCTAGGCTGGGATCCTCCATCTGCCCGGCTCAGCCCGCACCCTAGATCCTCCATCACCAGAGAGCCCCGCCCACTTCCCTTATCTCCCGGTGGAAGCTGAGCCACCCGCCTCACAGCATCAGCAGAACCCACTTAGTCCTTGCCAGGCTGGATCAGCACTTGCAAAGGGGCTGGGACATTACGGGGACACAAGGCCAGCTTAGCACTGACAGTTCCCTTGGGGCATCCATGGTGGGTCGGTCCCACAGGCCACCCCGTCACAGTGCAGATGCTGTGGGTCTTGTGCCCTGTCCCAGGCCTTGGCTCCCCCAGCAATCTCTGCCCCCTTTGTGTTTCTGCAGACGTGCCGCAGCTGTCAGCCCTGATCCAGAAGCTGGTCCCTGGCTCCCGGCTGGTGGAGGATATTGGCCACGAGGTGCTGTACGTCTTGCCGTATGGCGGCGCCAAGGATGGGGCCTTTGGGGAGCTCTTCCGGGAGCTGGACGGGCGCCTGGGCGAGCTGGGGGTCTCCAGCTACGGAATCTCGGACACCACCTTGGAAGAGGTACTTCAGCTCCCTCCCAGCATCCCATCCCCTGCCACCGACTGTGCACTTATCCACACCCCAGCATCCTACTCCCATGTCATATGGGGGCAGACCA